>NC_047092.1:91983089-92296376 GCF_902459505.1 Geotrypetes seraphini
AACAAAGCTATGTAGAATATTTTAAAACCCTAAAACAGATACAGATGATAGATGATAGCAAAAAGGGGGCCATGCAGTAAAAAGGGGTGTGAGATCTTCCAATAAAGAGGCTAAATTGAAAACCTAATTGAAAAACTAACAGGTCAAAGGCATTACAAGTTAGCATACCCAGTAAGCTGTGATTAAAAGAAAAACGGTAAGAAGGAGCCACAGAAAAGTGATAGTGGGGGATGGGCTCAGAAAGGGAACCATGCTGCACATTACTAAATAACACTAAAAAAAGGAAAAGGGATATAAAAATACATAGCTGAATACTGCTAATTAAGAGAAAAAGAAAAAGGCAGAGTTAAAAACCAAAAGAGAGTCATCCAGTAAACAATATGGAAAACATCCAATGAAAGTTAAGAGGAAACATAAAAGCAGAGAAAAACAAAATCTAGAAGAAATCATCAGAAACCCATGGCATCCTTGAAAAGTGCAGTGTAAAAGAGCTGTGCAGGTTTAAACAGAACAGAAGCAGAAACCAAAATAAGAACTAAAGTAAAAAACGTGTGAAAAGTACTTACCAATTGTGTGGTGAACCGGAAGTGAGACACTGCTTGCATTTGCAATGGAAAGGGAGTGCATTGGAGGAGGAGCAATTAAATATGCAATCTGATTGGTGGATTGTGCCACAAAACAAAAAGAAAAAGGGGGGAAAAAGGAAACTAACAGAACTGAAGTAAGTGAATGCTAGTTAAAGTGAATTGTTTCAAACACATATTAAAAGTTAGGTGGATCAATAGAAAAAAGAAGGATTACTAGAAAAAGGATAAACATAAAAAAAAGAACATCAAAGTAGACTATGAATTGCATTACAGAAATTAAAATGGACCCTAATCAATGGAACATTCCATGTAACAGGAGAGGAGAAGAAATGGGAATTGCTGAAATGAATGAAATTAGTCAAGTGCAATGTAAAAAAAGCATGAACACATATTAAGAATATGTTTTTAAACATATCAGTGAAGGACTTTGATAAATGAACTTTATATAAAAAGATAAAAGATTTCAAATATAAAAAAGATTAAGATTTTCCATATATTATATCTGCCTACATCAGGAACAGAATAAATGACATGATTATAATGAATTACAAATAAAGATATGAATATGCATATAAAAACATAAATATGCAAATATGGATGTGCATATATATATATATATAAATATGTGAATATGAGTATAAATATGCATATTAAAAGTATAAATATCATAAATATACATTATGATTCTATGTGGAATATAAAGAATTTCTGCCTTAACACTCTAAAAGCAGTCATATATAGAGAAAGATGTTCAAGGAATGTGTCCTATACTATAACAACAAATGATTGGTTTTTGGCATGGCTTAGTTCACATTGAACATATATAAGAATGCTTAACATACAAAGAAAGTTAAAAATAATGGTGTATGAGAAACTTATAAAACATGTTAAAATAGAAAATCATAATAATAATCAATGATTCATAAAAAATAATTAAAAACATACATAAAAATCATTACTGAATTCTCAATAGACATTAAAATACTATTTAATTTTTTATAAAAAAAAGACCCCTGAAAAAACACTGGTATCATTCCCAATTGATAGCAAACCACAGGCAAAATCATCATTTTAACAGTTTGAACTCTTCCCCACCAGGACAAATGTAAAGGATTCCATTGCTCACACAACTCTGTTACTTTTTGTAATAAAAATTTTTCATTTATTCTCATTGTCTCTTCGAGTGTTTTATTCAACCAAATACCTAAGTACTTTATTCCATCCTCTTTCCAAATAAAAGGGAAAGAATCAAGTATACCTTTTGTACAATGCACATTTAAAGGTAAAATCTCTGATTTAGTCCAATTTATTTTGTATCCTCAAATGAAGCAAGATATCATCTGCATAAGCGAATACTTTATATTCCATTCCAGCACATGGAATACCCTGTATGTCCTTTGCCTGTCGAATAGCTAACAACAAGGATTCAAGAACTATATCAAAGAGCAAAGGAGATAATGGACAACCCTGTCTAACTCCCCTCTGCAATTTAAAAGCATCTGAAAAATTATTATTTATATATAAACGAGCATTAATTTGTTTTGTTAAATAATACATCTGAAATGCCAGTGTAGTATTATTAGAAGAGTGTCTTTGAGCAACAAATCCAGTTTTATTCATTCCTATTATATGCGGAAGAGCTTTAGCCAATCTTAGCTAATAATTTACCATCTACATTTATTAAAGATATAGGCCTGTAGTTTGAAACCAATGTTGGATCTTTATTTGGCTTTGGCAAAACAATAGTTAAAGATTCTGCCATAGTGCCTGATATACAACCTTTATTCATTTGATCCTGATATAATTTTAATAAATAAGGTAAAAGAGAAATTTGAAATTCTCTATAAAACTCTACCGTAAATCCGTCTCCACCTGGAGCGGTCCCAGCTCTAAGGGATTTCAATGCCATTTGTAACTCTTTTAATGATATAGGTTCATCTAAACTTCTTTTTACATGATCAGGAACCTTAGGACCTTCAACTGAACTCAAACAATCCAACCCATCTTTCTCTTTATTTAAATAAGACTCAGAAGAATACAGTGACTTATAATACTTCAAAAATTGTTTTAATATACTTCCAATTTGAGAATGAGAATTCCCTAACTCATCTTTAATTATACCTATTTTCTCCTTCCTTTATTTTTTTTTAAATAATTTGCCAATAGTCTTCCAGCCTTATTTGCACTACCATAATACGTTTGCTGAGTAAAAATATCTTTCTTTACTAATCCAGAGGAAATCTCATTATATTCACATTTTTTTAACAATATTTGAAATGTAGCTTGTTCCCATTTGTTAATCAATTTTAATTCTAAATTTTTAATTTCTTTTTCCAAACTTACAAATTGCTTCCTTAGTTGTTTCTTTTTATATGCAGAATATGATATAATTTGTCCTCTCATCGTTGCTTTGAAAGCATCCCATAAAATTTCAATCGACATTTCCTCTAAATCATTAAATAAAAAATATTCACTAATTTTGTTCTGAAATTCTGTGCAAAATTTAGAATCAGCAAGCAATGTATTATCAAACCTTCCCCATTACTCTATAATAAATCTATTAATAACTTATAAATAAATTTAAAAGGCATTTTTATATCCTTTATTAAATAATTTTTTTTTTGTTTTTTTTTAATTTCCTTTATTTCTCTTTTCCTTTTTTTTTTTTTGTTCCTTCCCCTTTACTTCTTTCAAATACTATAATCATACAAGAAATTAAAACTTCAATCTTTTATATGTATTTCCCAAACCTTCCCCATTACTCTCTAAAAAATCTCTTAATAACATAAATAAATTTAAAAGGCATTTTTATATCCTTTATTATATTTTTTTTTTCTATTTTTTAATTCCCTTTATTTCTCTTATCCTTTTTTTTTTTCCTTCCCCTTTACTTCTTTCAAATACTATAATCCTAACTCCTATTCCCCTCCTCACTTATATAAATAACCCTTTACAATTACCCTTCAACCCCTTTCAAAAATTAGAATAATCATTTAACACATTAGTCATTTCCATTTTTCCAAGAATTAGACAACATTTATATATCATCATTCATATTTCTCATGTGAAGACATCAAACCTATGATCTTCTCTCTTCTATAGCAGTCCAGACTATTCCAATTCAGACGTTCTTCATTAAACTGTCTTTACCAATCCACATCCAGCAGATCACTCAGCAACTTTCTCAATTCCATTGACCACAAAGCTCAGTCCAGAATGTTGTCAATCTCCACAGGTAAATTTCCTCTAGCTCAGTCCATTATACTGACAATCCTCATGGTTGAATTTCCTCAAACTCAGTCCAAAATGCTGCCAATCCCCACAATTGAATTGCTGCGAACTCAGTCCAGAATGCTGCCATCCTCTTCAATTAAATTATCACCATCTCCAACTATAACACTGCCAATCTCCACAGCTGCATTGCCTCAATCTCAGTCCAAAATGCTGCCATTCTCCACCTTTAAATTGTCATGAGCTCAGTCCAGAATGCTGCCAATCTCTTCAATTAAATTACCTCCATCTCAGACCATAATGCTGCCAATCTCCATAGTTGCATTACCTCAATCTCAGTCCAGAATGCTTCCCATCTTCGCAGTTGGATTACCATAATCACAGTCCAGAATAATGCCATTCTCCTTAATTAAATTACTTCCATCTCAAACCATAACGCTGCCAATCCCCATAGTTAAATTGCCTCATGCTCAGTCCAGAATGCTGCCAATCTTCACAATCAAATTGCCTCAAGCTCAGTCCAGAATGCTGCCATTCTCCACAGTTAAGTTTCCTCAAGCTCATTCCAGAATGTTACCAATCCCCATATTTAAATTGCCTCGAGCTCAATTCAGAATGTTGCCAATCCCCACAGTCAACTGTCTCAAGTAATGGAAAATGACAGTTTTATATTCAAAAACAATACCCCGCTATGAATAAAGTCAAATAAACATAACCTATGCATCACACTATTAAAACATTAACAGACTTCTCATTAATATCTTCATTTTCATTTTAGGTATTCATCGGGCTTTCACATTTATCTATATATTCTTTTAACTTCCCTGCTTCTTCAAAACTGAGAGTTTTGTTGTTATGAGTCATCCGCATTATAGCCGGGTATACTAATCCAAACCTGGCACCCATTGCTCTCAATTGTGGGCGTAATTCTAATAGCTGTTTTCTTTTATATGCAGTTTCCTTGGCAAAATCCGGGACTATAAATATCTTTGCATCCTGACATTTCATATTTTTATGTTCCATTGCTAATTTCAGGATCTCTTCTACTTGCTGATATCTAAGTAGCTTACATATTAAAGGTCGCGGTCCCTTTTGGCTGCTTAATCTCTTTGCTGGAATTCTGTGCGCCCTTTCTATCTTCAACGGAAACTTACTTTGAATTGGTAGAATCTTAGGTAGGAAATTTAACAGAAAAGTAATAGGATCGCCCTTCTCAATCTCCTCTGGTAATCCAAGTACCCTCAAATTGTTCCTTCTTGCACGATTGGACAAATCCACAAAATCTCTTCTTAATGCTTCAATTTCTTTATGATCCTTTTTATACAGTACTTTTTCCTCCTCACATTTTTCCACCCGTTTTTCTAAACATTCCATTTTCAAATCCACTGCATTTAACCTTTGAGTTAAACTCACTATCTCTCCTTTCACCTCCTTTATGTCTTTTGAATTTTCCAAAACAATATCTTTTATCATTTGTATTTCTCTCATAAGATCTCTGTTATCAATTTCATCCGCTGGCAATGGCACCATCTGCGGGGAAGTGGAGTCAATTTTTGATCTTTTAACAGACCCCGATCCAGCTCCAGCCACGGAAGATTTACTTTGTCTGCCCGACGCCATTCTTATACTTCTTTTCTCTCACTAATTTTGTCTTTCCTTTAAACTTTTACCGCTATTTTTTAAAATCAAGCTGCCTGTCACCACGGAGCCATTCCCTCACGCAGCCATCTTCGTTCGCCTCGAAGCCTGCAGAGAAAATATCTGATAGGTTGTGAATTGTCTTTGATCTATCCAATGAGCGGACAGGCAGGAGGGACTAATAAAGATATGAACTACTGTGTGCTATGTAAATGTCTGTGTGCCTACCTTGCCAATTTTTGTGCAGATTGGACATTCTTTTGGGCCCAAAAACAAATAAACTAAATAGCATTACTTGGGAAAAAGCATTACTATGGGCAACACTTTTTCTCAAATAATAATTGCCTTTTTCAATTGGGTAGGTACCTGTGAGAAGTGTGAAAAGATAACTTTTATAATGTAGTGTTTATACTAATATTTTTGCTAACACTTTTTGTATATTCTGGTGTTAATTATTGCATGTTGCAAATACATATAAACCAATAGGGGGAGTGAGAGGAGAAAGAATTGACAAACTGCTTGGGAAGTAGAGGGGAGGGGAGATAAGATATTATTTGCAACTATCTGGGAAGTCATTGTTTCAAGCCAGTACGAGAACATGCTGCTTCAGCACTATAGAATGCAGGCTTTGTTAAAATAACTAATTGAAGGACATAAGCATGTAACTCAAGGACTGAGCATGTGAAGGAAGGAATGTGCATGGAGGTAAACCATATAAGGGTGAAAGTAAATAGGGTTAGGGTCATTTAGAGGAGGGGCAGAGCAAGAGTAATGGGACAAGTAAACATAAGCATGTTAAATGGAAGTACAGCAAGTCACAGTTGATAGGTTGTCTGAGAATGTGAGCTACCTTTACCCTGACTGTATGGAACAAAAACACAGCTCATAAAGAAACTCCAGAAAGACTCATGGTAAAGCAGAATATCTTTTATTTTCTTCCTGGCCAGAAAGATTAGCCAAATTACATAAGAATGACAAAGTAGGTACAAAGAGTTCAATACATCTATTCATTATATAGTTAGTTCAAACATTTATTAGTCCCTCATATCTGCCCACTCATTGGATAAAGCAAGGGCAGTTCACAATCTATCAGATACTTTCTTTGCTACTTCCTTTCTCTCCACCCCTGTTTACTTCTCCTGTTACTCTTATTCTTTAGACCTCTGACCCTATTTCCAATTACCCATATTTGGGCACTTACTCTTCCCCTCACACGCTCCCTCCTCATGCTACATGCTAAGCACTATGTCCTTAGACTGGTCACTCGAACAAAACCCTGATTCAATCTAAAAATTTGTTGTTGGGTTGGTATTTTCTGAGCTATTTCTGGGCTTCAGCAATGTCACTCACGAACATATTGAACAGGATTGGCCCCAGCACCAAACCCTCAGGGACTCCACTACTCACCTTTCCTTCCTCCGAGCGACTTCCATTAACCACCACCCTCTGGCATCTGTCCGACAACCAGTTTCTAATCCAGTTCACCACTTTGGGTCCTAACTTCAGCCCTTCAAGTTTGTTCAAGAGCCTTCTAAGA
This sequence comes from Geotrypetes seraphini, assembly GCF_902459505.1. NCBI lineage: Eukaryota > Metazoa > Chordata > Amphibia > Gymnophiona > Dermophiidae > Geotrypetes > Geotrypetes seraphini. The sequence goes on from NC_047092.1 coordinate 91,990,083, forward strand.
GGAACCGTATCAAAGGCTTTGCTGAAATCTAAGTAAATTACATCTAGCATATGTCCTTAATCCAGTTCTCTAGTCGTTATATCAAACCAAACCGTTTGATGATCGCTACTTCCCAGGTGAGCACCCACTCGAACATTAGAGATACTCTCTCCATTTGTGAGGACCAGATCCAATATCGCTTTTTCCCTTGTGGGTTCCGTCACCATTTGTCTGAGCAGAGCCTCTTGAAAGGCATCCACTATCTCCCTACTTCTTTCCGATTCCGCAGACAGAACATTCCAGTCCGCATCCGGCAGGTTGAAATCTCCCAACAGCAGAACCTCCTCTTTCCTTCCAAACTTTTGGATATCCACAATCAGATCCTTATCAATTTGCTGCGATTGAGTCGGAGGTCTGTAGACTACAACCACGTAGATAGAAGTTCCATCTTCTCTTTTCAGAGCAATCCATATCGCTTCTTCCTCTCCCCAGGTCCCTTGCATTTCGGTCGCTTGGATATTGATCTTTACATAGAGAGCTACTCCTCCATCTTTATGACCATCTCTATCCTTCCTAAAAAGATTATATCCCGGTATGTTTGCATCCCATCCAAGTGATTCACTGAACCATGTCTCTGTGATAGCGACAATATCTAGATCTGCCTCTAACATCAGGGCTTGCAGATCATGAACTTTGTTGCTTAGACTGTGAGCATTTGTGGTCATCGCTTTCCAGCGATAATCTCCTTTTTCGTATGGATTTTTGTGTCGTTTCACTTTCCGTTGCAATACTAAGAAATGAGTTGCTGATATTGCTTATGTTTCAGTCTTTACTACTATCACATCTTTTCTTTTGCCGGGGGTGGTCTCTATAATTGTCCTTCGTACATACACCACCCCCACCTTCTAGTTTAAATGCCTAGAAACATATTGTCTAAATTTCTCTGCAAGGTTTCTTTTTCCTGCTGTAGTAATATGTAGCCCATCAGTGCAATATAGCTTCTTGTCCTTCCATGTATTTCCCCATCCTCCTATGTACCTGAAGCCTTCTTGATGACACCAGGCTTTGAGCCATCTATTAAAGTCCTCTGTGTTTTTCACTCTTTGCTCTCCCTTTCCATATGCAGGCAGTATTTCAGAAAAAGCTAAAGTCTTTACAAAAGGTTTCACGGCCTCACCAAGCTCCCGAAAAGCTTTCTGTGCTGCAAGTGTGGAGTTGTTGGCCAGGTCATTTGTTCCCAGATGGATAACAACATCAGTGTTAAAATCCTTATTTTCTTCCTTAATTATAGTCAGTATTTGCCTGGAACTCCTGGTAGCTGAGGATCATGGAAGACATTTCACTATTTTGGTCTCCTCGCCCTGTGTTCCAAGGTTAATGCCTCTGATGATGTAATCCCCCAACAATAATAGTTTTCTGTTTTGGGCTTTTTTATTTGTGCTTAGGGTGCGCTTGTTCTCTTGAGTTACCTTCATTGGTTCGAGTCCCACCTCCCTTCTGTTTTCTTGAGTATCGCAGTGCACTAGTGGAGCGAAGGAATTCTGTAGAGGTAATATTAGTGAAGGTGGATGTTTCTGTGTTAAATGTCGCAGTCTTCCTGAACCTACTGTGACCCATTTATTCCTGGGCTGTTTTATTCTTTGAGATAGAGATGGTAAGTTGGTATGATTTTGTGGAGCGATGGAAGCTGCTTTAATTGTATTCAATTCCTGTTTAAGTTTGCAGAGCTCCTCCTTAATACTAGCAAGTTGAAGACAGATGGGGGCAAGCCTTAAGCCTCCAAATAGTATGTCTTGGAATTAAAGCACCACAGTGATTGCATAGAATAAAGGTCATCTTGATTGGTTGTGAAGTGACTTCATTTGAGTAGTCCTGATTATATGGGTCTCTATATATGAATAGTGGTCCCTTGGGTTGGTGGGACTATAAGTCTTACCCTTATTCCTATGAAGGGAAAGGGAAAGAGGAAATAAGATTTAACAGAGGAAAGAGAAGGGTTTATTTTTTTGTGCTTTTTTTTTTTAGTAAGAAACAGTGATGAGAAGAGAAATTAAGCAGATATAATGCTGAAAACCAGTGAAAAGAACAGATTATGAAATGCAGTGAAATGAGATATTGCCTGAGCCAGAGGTCCACGTTCATTCACTTATGATGTCCATTATTTATTAACTTGTAGATTTGCCCCATCTCCTTAGACTTTTTCTCCCCAAGGACCAGGTGTGTTAGCCAATTTTGTATTACTCTGAATACTAGTAAGACAGAAATATAGGCTCTATACCACCTAAAACACAGTATTTTAAACAAAAATGCAGGTTCTATCAGTGCTACCCTAAAACACAGGATTTATAACAGGATTTTCCATACTTTAGTCACCCTGAGCCACAGGCACCAGGATTTAATTAGAGTTAACAAAGTCTTACCCTTTTTCCTATGAAGAAGAAGAGGAAATAAGATTTAACAGAGGAAAGAGAAGGGTTTATTTTTTTGTGTTTTTTTTTTTTTTAGTAAGAAACAGGGATGAGAAGAGAAATTAAGCAGATATAATGCTGAAAACCAGTGAAAAGAGCAGAATATGAAATGCAGAGCAACTTATCTTATTGAAGTTCACAGGGCAGCCTTGTTCACAGCACTGTCCCAAAGATAAACACATTCCCAACCAAAAAATCGCCCAAATTCCAAACACCCAAAACAAGACCTTTTAAGCGAAGGAGGGGCCAGTCCTTCGCCTAAAAGCAGGATTTTATAACCAGAGTCTGCCATAAACAATGCCGGTTACATAATCCTAGAACTGCCCACCCCTCCCCCACCCTGATCGTAGCAGGAGAGATGCCTAATCTCTCCTGCTGCGATCCCTCCTAACCTCCCCGGTAGGAGAGATGCCCAATTAGCAGGAGAGATGCTCAACCTGAACCCTGAACCCCTGTGATTACCGGCAGGAGAGATGCCCAATCTCTCCTACCTGACAACCCCCCACTGTGATTACTGGCAGGAGGGAGCCCAAGCCCTCCTTCCAGAAAGAAACCCCCCCTCCACACACCGATCCCTGGCAGAAGGGAGTCCAAGCCCGCTTGCCGGACAGAAACAACCCCTCCCTCTACATGCAACGCTTATTGGCAGGAGGGAGCCCAAGCCTTCCTGCTGGACAGAAACATCATCACCCCTACATGCACTGCTCAGCAGCAGGAGGGAGCCCAAGCCCTCCTGCTGGACAACCTCCCCCCTTAGCCCCCCTGACCGAGCCCCTGAGACCCCCTCCTGGACCCCCCCCACTAACTTTAATCGATGGCCAGCCAGACAAGTCTTTCCTCCGGCTGGCCGGCAGGCCCACCTTCCTCAGAATGGTGGGCCTGCCCCTTCCCGGTGCATTGTGGGATGCACTGGGGAGGGGCCTAGAGCCTGATTGGCTCAGGTGCATTAGACCCTGCCCATAAGAGGGGCCTTAGACACTTGGGCCAACTGAATCTTAGGTTGGTTCATGTGCCTAAGGCCCCACGAAGGCGAGGCCATAGGTGCCTGGGCCAATCAAGCCCTAGGCCCCTCCCCAGTGCATCCCACAGTGCACCTGGAAGGGGCAGGCCTACAATTTGAGGAAGGTGGGCCTGCCGGCCAGCCAGAGGACCCATCTGGCTGGCCATCGATTAAGATTAGTGGGGGGGTCCAGGGACTCAGTCGGGGGGAGTTGGGGGAGGTTGTCCAGCAGGAGGGCTTGGGCTCCCTCCTGCCAGTAATCACAGGGGTTTGGGGTTTATGTCGACAGGAGAAATTGGGCATCTCTCCAGCAAGGGATCGTGGGGGTTCAGGGAGGTTTCTTTTTAGCAGGAGGGCTTGGGCTCCCTCCTGCCAGTAATTACAGTGAGGCGTTGTCCAGCAGGACAGATTAGGCATCTCTCCTGCCGCAATCGTTACCAGTGTGGGGGGGACGGGTTGCCTGGGCTGCTTCGCTGATCATAGCAACTGCGATCAGCTCAGTGGCCCAATTCTGAACTTATAACTGTTTTGACTTGGTCGTATTCAAAATGTATAAGTTCTGTCTGGCAACCTGTCAAACCTTTTTGGATATGGCTGCTAGACAACTAAGTCTAGGTCGGCCACCTCCCACCCTATCCACTCTTCCAAGAATGCCCCTTTTTGCTCTAGGCGTACAGAGGCAGGGTAAAGGCCTAAGGTTTTGATTATCGGTACTTGGATGATCTGTCTTTTTGATCGTCCAAGTATCGACTTAGGCCACTTTTTTTACTTAAAAAAAAAAAATTATGAGCCCCATACTATACAATGAAATTACCCTTCAACTTGCAAGGAGTATGTCATATTCCAGTAAGGAACTATCACTGGACTCCAGGTCATCACATGTTTCATATTGATGGAAACCATAGACACATTCTGAGGCGCAGGCACTATGCTGTGATCTGGAACATGAGAGACAGAAGGCAAGTAAGGACGTTAAAAAATGTAAAAATTCTGTACAGTTTTTGAAAGTTCTGTAAAAGTATACATTTGTTATTTATAATTGTTTTCTATAGAATTCCCTTATCATAAAGCTTAGTTCTCCCTGCATGTCAAAGATAGCAGTGTGGAATCCATATGGATAGAAATTCCATGTGTGAATGAAAGGAATATAAAGGTAGGGATATACAACCGTCCCCCGGGACAAAATGAGCAGACAGATGAAGAAATGTTTCAGAGATTAGGAAAGCTGGAGAATTGGGCAACAGTATAATAATGAGTGATTTCAATGACTCATATGACTCAATGACTCACTCCCGAGAGGAACATGGTGCAACTCAGTTCTATAGCCACAGAAAATAATTATTTTATTTTTGAAGAAAAGTTTTTCCAGCAATGCTCGGGGGTGGCCATGGGGGGCTTCTTTTGCCCCCTCTGTGGCCAATTTGTTCATGGCAAATTTCAAACAAATTAGTATTTATCTGTCTGGGTTTGCCCAATATGTGGCCTGGTGGACAAGATTCATAGACAATATTTTTTGTCTATGGACTGGGACATTGGAGGACTTGGAAAAATTTAAGGCTTACCTGAATTCTTGTCACCCTGCTCTAAGTTTTGACCTAACATACAGTTCCTCTTGCATACATTTGTTGGATGTCAATACAGATAAGGGAGCCCTTCTACCACCTACTTTGCTCTCCAGCAGGCCATCCTGGGCGCATGAACTTGCTCCACCCACTTTGGACTTTAAATTCTGATGCTGAGCACTTTAAAAGCCCAGCGCCTAATGGCATGCTGCCATTTGGTGGACTGTCTAAAGCGCATATCAAAGGCGCGCACCTTAGCGTAACATCTTTTTTTTTTTTTTTTTTTAATACGCATTGTAACCATTAATGAACTTTCCTTTTGTTTCTAATCAATGTCCAATAATCTATGTTTATTTTAATATTGTGATTTGTGTTTGTAACAGTATTTATTTATATAATATTTTACCTATGTTTTATAACTATGTGTTTTATTTTGTACATCGCCTTGAATTTTGATATGGCGATTAATCAAACTATTTAATAAACTTGGAAACTTGGAAACTTGGATCTTTGAGCAACTGTCAGCACGCTGGTTTTGGTGGTAATTTTAATAAGTTTTATACTTTTTGCTAGAGTACTAACATCTTCTGGCTGCATTAGATTTAGGTGTGACAGTTAACTCTGTCTTTTGTTATTGTTAGTAGCAGTTGCATAGCATTTAAAGTATTGAAGTTATGCATATTACTGCTATCTGAAGTGGTCAACTTTTATTTAACTTAGTTTTTATTTCAATTTTATTGCTTCTATCAATTGACTATGGATTTTTACTGCTGGTTATGCTGCTTTTTGCTTGTTACATATTGTAATCCTGTATTTGTTTCTTCTTTACCTTCTTTATCTTTGCATTTAGATAATTTTACTCAAGAAAGACATAATATACCAGTCATTGTCAATAACAAGAGAGTCTATCATAGGAAAACTATGTAGTACAGGAATTTAAATGTGCTAAAACCGCTATCTTCAGATAAATTGGAAGAATTGGGATCGATTAAGTTACAATTTTTGGTGGGAATCGCTGTGTTACATTTTTAAAATAAAACGTTTCATGGCTATACAGCAAGGGCATTACAGAAAGTTTATGGATGTTTGGGAGCCATTGGCAAAATTTTGTAAGGAAGAATAATTGATTATATTTTATAGGCTTGCAAACACACATCCAGGGTGGGTTGGAGGGGTGGGGGAAGGGAGTTGCATTGGAACTTGATTCAGGGTATATATGGATAGTTTCTTGTGGGTTTTATTTTATTTGAGTATTGGGTGAGAGAGTGAGGGAAAATTTAATTGTATGTTTATTGAAACTTTATTGTGCTTTATTGTGCTTGTCTTGTGATATTTTTGTATATGAATTACTTGTTGCACAATTATAGTTTGAAAATCTAATAAAGATATATATTTTAAAAAGATAATTTTCTCTTTAAATCTTTATTTGACTCCCTTACTTCAGTTCTGTCTTATTACTGTAATGCTTGATCGGTCTGTAACAAAGCAGATTATTCATGATTTAATTACTGATAAAGATGCTGTTCTGTTGTTTGTCACTGAAACCTGATTACCTATTACAGATACATTTACTCAGCGGGAACTGTGTCCACCTAGTTTTAAAGGACACTTTTCATCTAGGGTGGTTAAACAGGAAGGTAGCCTAGCTGTAATTCATTGAGCTTTTCTTGATATTTGTCTGCTTGAGAAAATTAATGATCCAAATTTAGAATATATGATTTTATCTGCAAATGATTAATTACGTGCTCATCCTTTCAGCATAGTATTATTCAATCGACCTCCTGTTCCTTGGAAAAAGTCTGTTGACTATCTTTCAGAGGTTATTTTAAATGCTTCATTAAAATTTTTTAGATTACTAATAGTAGGTGATCTTTCTCAATCTTCATCTTGAGGATGAGAACAACAGAGATGTAGCTAGTTTTAAATCTTTTCTAAACTCTCTAGATCTTAACTTTTCGCCAGTTGTTACCCATGACCTTGGTCACACTTTAGATACCATTTGCTATGCTGATTCCATTCATTTAAGATCTTCAATTTCGGAAATTGATTGGCATAAGCAACCGTGGACTGATTATTTTCTGGGTTGTTTTAGAATCCCTATTTTTATGTCTAAAATTCAGGATGATTTATTTAAAGAAAAAATAGAGATAAGAAGTAAGATTAATACGTGTGGAGGGGCATAATAAAAAAAATGTCTAAGTCCCCTTCTGGCCTAAGGCCCTAAACGTTGAAAGTAGAAGCAGAGAAAATTTTCATTATCAAAAAAACATCCAAAAGGAGTTTTTTTAAAATAATGGCCTGCCTCTATATTCAGCTGTTTAAACGCCCAGACCACCACTACATCTACACTAACAACAAATAATCAATCTAAAAAAAGCCTAACTCCCAAACTCCCAAACAAGAGCTTTTAGGTGAAGGACGAGCCAGTTCTTCGCATAAAAGCTGGATTCTGTAACCGGTGTCTGTCAAAAACAACACTGGTTACAGAATCCACCCCCCAGCCCCCTACAACGATTGGGCCATGTTGTGCCTATGTCCAGGGGGGTAACTGAAACTCTGCATACTACTGACATGTATCCACAAGTCTGCTTCTCTGACATCCTGACTTCCTTTTGCCTGCGTGTCTCTCAATGGGAAACCGGGCTCTGTAACACCTCCTGGATAACATCAAAGTCTGCTTCTCTGACATCCTGACTTCCTTTTGCCTGCGTGTCTCTCAATGGGAAACCGGGCTCTGTAACACCTCCTGGATAACATCAAAGTCTGCTTCTCTGACATCCTGACTTCCTTTTGCCTGCGTGTCTCTCAAATAACATCAGAAAAGCAAGATGGGCCGGTCTCTGCAACACCTCCTTGACCTAGGTGTTGTCAAAACAAGGAACAAAAGACCAGGACCAGCTGCTTTACTAAGAACCCAGCAGCTTTTCCAGCTTTTCACCCAATATAAAAGACGGGACTTGCCTCTAACCTTAGAATCCATTTTCGTTGCAACCAAGGGATAGCCCATGTCTACCCTCCTATCAATTGCAAGGATTCCCGATTGTGAAGGATGGTGTTGCCCAGGAGCACGGTGATGTTATTCTATTATTTTATTCATCTATATATATAAGTATAATAAAGTGTTATTGTTTATGCTTTATATTGTCTGTGTGCTTTTCTGAGTGTCACTGATCATCCCATTTGACAGAAATTAGTGGCGGAACAAATTGGTATCAGAAGTGGGGTTGATCAATGTGGTCAAAAAAGCACCAGATGAAACATGGGGTTGAGGGGCAGGCTCCCAACCTCTCCATTCCGGGTTGGGATGACAGTATTTATAAATTAGTAGCCACTGAGTGGTCTGTCGAAGCAGGATTATGTGAATCCTGGACTTTTGGAAGTGGGGATCCACATGAATTATGTGCCTCTTTACAAAAGGTGAAAATTACAAAAGGAAAAGAGCGAGAGGGAATTTCTAGACGAGGATGGATGATTTTAGCAGCATGGAGGAAGTTGCATGAAGCTAAACATGAGTTACAATCGAAGTTAGGGGAGCTAGAAAAGAAAATGTGTGAGCAACAGAATGCCATCACAATGCTACAATGTCAAAATAAATTGTTAATGGATAAGGTGGACACCTATCAAAATGTAGCAGAAAAGGCCGCTGTGTGATGTGCACAATATAAATACAAAAAACGGAGGGGGAAAGTGAGTGCCAAAAAGGTTAGAACTTTGCTTTCCCATCCTCCGGATGATTGGGATCCAGAGAAATGGGATGGGGATATTTGGGATTCCAATTCTAATACCAGTGAGGAGGATATATGTATTGAAGGAAAGCAGGCAGAAAGTTTAGAAGCAAAGCAGGCAGAAAGTTTAGAAGCAAAGCCGGTGAGGAGATGAAGATTACAGGGAAATCTGCAGACAGGAGAAAATTTAACTAGAAATTATGTTATGGAAGACTTTACTCAGCAAGAAGTCATGGATATTATGGCACGCTTTACACAGTGGCCCAGGGAGCCACTAATACAATGGGTAATTCGGGTGCAGGAGCTGGGCACAGCAGGGATTATGTTAGATGCCACAGACGCCCCTAAATTTGTTCGAATTAGTCAAGAAGCAGCAGTACAAGATGCGTTACAGGAGGATCCCGATCCGACAAATTATAAACAATGGTCTTTATTAGAGGTAATTGGTAAGGGGGTCAATAGGCGATATCCCCTTGAATCTGACTGGCCTTCAAATGATAAAGTTTGGTATACATTGAAAGATGCACAAATGAGAATTAAGGAAGAGGCTATGAAGGTAGCTTTAGTAATAGGTCACGCTGACACATATATGTCATTACCCTTTACAGGATCCATGAGAAATAAAATTATCAGGTATGCTGCACCGGCATACAAACAAGTAATTATGACTCTGTTGATCAATCAAACAGACAGGACTATTTTGGAAGTCTTGGAAGCGGTCCGACAGTTAGGAGATCTGGGAGACTGGGGACCTCAAACTACTTTTGATAAAAAGAAGGAAGGACAATCCAATTCAAACAGGGCTAATCGAGTATCCCGACGGGATATGTTTTTGGCATTAATAAAAGATGGGATAAAGAGGGAAGAAATAGATGGGAAAGATACAGGAACTTTATGGAAAATGTACAAAAGTAGAGGATTGGGAAAGAAATCTATGTCTCAAGCACAAGTAAACAAGAGTGAGGATATGCCGGTGCCAACTGCTCCTCCTGAGGAAACTGCTTCCACTCTTTATCCTGATTTAAAAGGGTGGAAGTGGTGGGAGGATCAATGATGTGAATGCCAAGCCTCAGTGTTTGTCTGGACCAAATTAGAACAGCGTCCGCATGTCGAGGTGAATATCTACTGGAAATCTGGGGAGCAAAAGGTACAAGCTTTAGTGGACACTGGGGCGGAGGCATCTATTATATATGGGAACCCTAAAAAATTTTGGGGCCCTAGAATACAAATATCAGGATTGGGGGGAAAAATTATATAAGCAGTACAGACAAAACTGAGATTAAAAATTGGACAATTACCAATTCGGGAGTATACTGTACTGATCACTGAGATTCTTGAATATATAATAGGGATAGATATCCTGAAAGGGCTAACCTTACAGCTTTCTGATGGAATTTATAGTTTTGGCAAATCGCCAGCCATTCCTATAAGATCAGTATTGGTGGGAAAATTACCTGTTCTAATAGTAGTACCGATCTCCACAAAAATTGTAAATATGAAACAATATCGCATTCCGGGAGGGCACGAAGAAATTACCAATACAATATAGGATTTGGTGAAAGCGGGAGTAATAAAAACGGTTACCTCCGCCTTCAATAATCCTGTATGGCCCGTCCATAAGACAGATGGAAGTTGGAGAATGACAGTAGATTATTGAGAATTGAATAAACACATGCCACCTTTAAGTGCCGCTGTTCCAGATATGATAGCACTGGTTGAACAAATTAAATCACGAACTGGTACTTGGTATGCAGTTATTGATTTAGCCAATGCATTCTTCTCTATTCCTATAGTGGAGCAATGTCAGGAACAATTTGCATTTACTTGGCAAGGGAGACAATATACATTTACTAGACTACCACAAGGATACTTACATAGTCCCACTTTCTGTCACAAGATTATAGCAGAACATTTAGATAACTGTACCTTACCTGAAGGAGTAGAATTTTCACACTATATTGATGACATCTTGATCCAAGGTAATACAGAAAAGGAAGTCGCAGATGCTTTGGCATTGGTAGTAGAAACAATGAGACAGGCTGGGTGGGAAATAAATCCAAAGAAAGTGCAGGGACCAGCACAAACAGTGGTATTTTTAGGAATTAAATGGTCAAAAGGGTGTCGAGAAGTGATAGAGAAAGTTAAACAGAAGATTGTAAACTTCCCTTCTCCCCAAAGTAAGAAACAAACCCAGGCCTTTATTGGCCTTTTTGGATTCTAGAGGCAACATATTCCACACTTGGGGCAAATCCTATCTCCTCTGTACAAAGTCACAAGGAAAAAATATGATTTTGTCTGGACTGAACACGAGGAGCAGGCTTTCCAGAGAGCAAAGGAAGCTATTCAGCAAGCCATGAATTTGTGGCCATTAAAGGAGGGTCCAGTAGAATTGCAAGTGAGTGTGCAGGAGCGATATGCTAATTGGAGCCTATGGCAAAAGCAAGCTGGACGACGAGTGCCTTTGGGATTCTGGAATAGGACCCTCCCGGAAACTGGGACCCGATATACACCCTTTGAAAAACAGCTACTAGCTTGCTACTGGGCTTTGGTAGCAACAGAACAGTTGACCATAGGACACGAAGTAATGCTACGACCAGAAATACCCATTATGACATGGATCATGAGTGACCCAAAAACTCATCGTATTGGACATGCCAAGGAACAGAGTATCATAAAATGGAAATGGTACATCCAACAGAGGGCTAAGGCAGGCCTCCATGGAGTAACGATGCTGCATGAAAAAGTATTTAATGTGCCCACAGAAGATACCCCAATGCAAGTGGACGACATATGTGAAAGTCCCATTCGGTGGGGAAAGACATATCAAGAACTAACTGAGACACAACAAAAGCATACCTGGTTTACAGATGGTTCCTCCAAATACCAGGGTCAACAGAGACATTGGAAGGGCGTGTCCTTTAATCAAGTCACAAAGCAACTGCTAACAACTACCGGAAAAGGAGAGAGCTCACAATATGCTGAACTATATGCAGTGTGGCAGGCCATACGGCTAGAACAAGGACAACAATGCCATATCTTTACTGATTCATGGGCAGTAGCAAATGGAATGACAACTTGGATGATGAAATGGAAAAAGGACAATTGGACAATTCATAATAAAGAAGTTTGGGGAGCCAGACTTTGGCAAGATATTCTGGAATGGGCCAATACTACCGTAATAACAGTGTACCATGTGGATGCACATGTTGTGAAAGATACGCTTGACACTGTTTTCAACTCTATTGCAGATAGCGCATCCAAACTCACTGAAACAGAGTTGGCAGAAAAACAAAACTCTTCCACCCCGCATGTTGTGGTCATGGAAACAAATGTTGCTTCCGAAATGGCCATGGCAACATGGGCACATCAAAAGTCCAGACACCTTGGAGAGAAGGGAACTATTAGGTGGGCACATGACAGAGGAATACATTGTACTGTAGATATGGTAAAGACAGTAATCAGTAATTGTCATTTATGTAAACTAGCTCTCACATCAGCGCAGCAGATGCCCCCAATTTTTGGGAAAATAGCCAGAGGCAGGCTACCAGGTCAGATATGGCAAATAGATTATATAGACCCTCTACCATTGTCTAAAGCAGGGGTCTGCAACCTTTAAGACATAAAGAGCCACTTGGACCCGTTTTCGAAAAGAAAAAAAAACTTGGAGCCGCAAAACCATTATAAAACAAATCTAACACTGCATATATTGTTTCTTATCTTAATGCTATATACAGGATCACTAAATTGAAAATAAAATCATTTTTCCTACCTTTGCTATTTGGTGATTTCATGAGTCTCTGGTTGCACTTTCTTCTTCTGACTGTGCATCCAATCTTTCTTCCTTTCTTTCAGCCTCCTGTATGTTTCCTCTCCTCCAGACCTCATTCTCTCCCCCAACTTTTTCTTTCTGTCTCCCTGTTCCCCCTTCTTTCTGTCTCCATGCCGTCCCCCAAGCCACTCGGTTTGCTGCCACCGCAATCGGGGAACAGCCCCCAAGCCACCGCCGTCCCAAGCTTTCCCTGCAGAAGTGTTGCGCTGACCAGCATTCCGCTCCCTGACGTCAATTCTGATGTAGGAGAGGAAGTTCCGGGCCAACAAGGCATTTCTCCTCATTCCATCCAGCCTGAGCCCCATCTCTCCTTGATCCAGCATTTCCCTTCTGTGTCTGTCAGAATTACCATTCCACCTATTTTCCAGCATCACCCTTCTTTGTGTCCATCTCACCTATATCCCTATCTCACCACTTTTTCAGAATCTTCATTTGTCTCTGTCCTTATCTTTACGCCATGTTCACCATTTCCCCTTTCAATGTCTTTATCTCCCCCCACACACTTTTTCAGCATTACTTCTATGTCTCTATTTCACCTCCTCTTCATGTCCCCTCTGTATCTCTATCCTTATTCAGTAGGTCCTGCTTACCCTTTCTCTTCTTTGTGTCACTATCTCCATTTTCAGCTTTCCCCCCTTTTCCTTTGTTACTGCACCCTGTAGCTAGAATCGTTCCACCCTCCCTCCACTCCGGCCCAGCCCAGTATGAAATATTTCCTTTTGTTTCCCTCCCCTCTCTCTTTCTCTCTCTCTTCTCCTCCCTCACCCACGAGTCCTGCATCTGGCCCTCTCCCTTCTACCTGCACCTGGCAACACCCCCCTGCTCCGCGGCTCTCTTCAGCAACTCGTCAGCAGCAGTGATCAAGACAAGCTGCCGACATCGAGGCCTTCCCTCTACGAGTCCCGCCTTTGTGGAAAAAGGAAGTTGAAACAAGCGGGACTCGCAGAGGGTAGGCCCCGACGTCAGAAGCTTGTGTCGATCGCTGCTGCTGAGTTGCTGAAGAGAGCCGCGGAGCAGGGGATGTGGCCGGAAGCAGGTAGAAGGGAGAGGGAGATAGGAAGGCTGTAGATCTCCGGAGCATGACACCGACCCCGGCCAGGATGATTTCTTTTTCAGGCGTGCACCTTACAAGTCCAGCGTCGCAGCGGGAAATAGCCATGCTGAGCAGTGAGCTCAGCACTACACAGATGAAAGCCTTGCTTGCTGATTGGTCCGGCGGCACGGCGGGGCGGGGCCGCCGGACCAATCAGCAAGCAAGGCTTTCATCTGTGTATGTGCTGAGCTCACTGCTCAGCATGGCTATTTCCCGCCGCGACGCCGGACTTGTAAGCTGCATGCCTGCGTGACACACTACCGGAGCCGCAGCAAAGGTGGAAAAGAGCCGCATGCGGCTCTGGAGCCGCGGGTTGCCGACCCCCAGTCTAAAGGATGTCAATATGTGTGTACCATGGTAGATACCTATTCAGGGTTGTTAGTGGCTTATCCTTGCCGGAAAGCCAATCAAGAAAACACAATTAGAGCATTAGGATAAATTACATTATATTACGGACACCCTCTAGAAATACAGTCAGACCGGGGGACTCATTTTACAGGTAATATGATTAGGGATTGGATCAATGATAACAATGTTCAATGGAGACTACATGTAGCCTATCATTCACAGGCCTCAGGACTTATAGAAAGGATGAATGGGTTATTAAAAACCCAATTAAAGAGATTAGGATATCAGTCATTGCGTAGGTGGAGAGAACATTTAACTGAAGCCTTACAAATTTTGAACAATAGACCTATAGCTTCACATACTACACCCCTGAATAGGATGCTGTATTCCACTCTTGAAGCAAGTGACAAAATTTGTACCCTCCAGTTTTGGACTGTTAGACCTGGAGTACAGCTTCCTATAAGGGCCACTGATGGATCTGCTGGACTAGATGTATATTGCCCTAATGAATGCAAATTGGATCCACAAATAGTGAAACCTATTCAAACGGGTTTGGGGGTGATTATTCCCAAAGGATATTATGGACAGATTTGTCCGCAATCAAGTTTGGCTCTTAAAGGTGTAACTATAATGGGGGGTGTCATTGATTCAGACTATCGGGGCAAAATTGGAATATTATTATTAAACCTTGGAAAAGATGCTATCATTCTCCAAAAGGGGGATCGTGTTGCACAATTGATAACTATTGCAATTAAAATGGAGGCCCCACAGTTAATTGATAAACCCCTGCACCATTATGGCCGAAGTGAACAAGGCTTTGGGGCAGCTAATGTAATTAAAGCTGGTATGAGAATCTGGTGGAAGAAACCACTCCAACCAATAATAGGAGCCACCGTAATAGCTGCAGGGAAAGATAGTATTTTACAAATACTAGTGGATGGTTATGAACATCCAATCTTCGCTCCTCGAGACCAATGTTTTAGGAGAGAATAAAGATTCTTTTTCTTTCCACAGGACCTAACATGGAAGTGTATCGCCATTCTTTCTTTGGTATGGTACGGACAAACTGCAATAATGCCAGTGAAGAGTGACCGTCCAACCACTGTCGTCATGGTCCAGTGGAAAAATGCAACTTCAATGAGAAAACAAGATAATTTCACATGCATCAAAAACTCTCTGTGTAACATTTGGAATTTTACATTTTCTCCTTCCCCTGTCATTCGATATGACACAGATACCGGGTTCACTAAATATTATAAAACTCCTTTTTGGGTGATGAATGCCTCTGTAATTAGCATTACCATTCAAAATCACACTGGGATCCAATGTACTGACTATACTTTCCCCCAAAATATAGTTAGTAAACAAGTGGCTCGAGATATCATACAAACACAAAAGTTTACTAGCACTACATTTTGGAATTTATCCTTACCCATTAACAGGGCACAGGGAATAATTTGTAGGAATGCCACAAAAATTGAAAACCGCACTGACATGGTAATTATTATAAACAAAAACAAACCGACTCTATAATGGTAACTCAACCCACGAGGAGGACCCGTTGTGCTAAAATACAGCTCAGAGGTATAAAACTCTAAAGAGGAGGAGGTAACCCCCTCTTAGGAAAAAGAGTTTATTTTCCAATCATTGCTTCATAACAAACGAGTCCAACTCAAAGGTTTGAATAATTGTAAAGTATATATGTCTCACTAATAGTGCAATATGCATTCAAAAACGTTTTTCAAAAAATAATCAGAATTTCTGCATTCAGGTAAGCACTAAAAACTTTGCATTCATATAGTAAATTCTCAAAAAAAGATACTTGTCAGGGTCCCGACGTGGCCCCGTTTCGGTGTCTACTTCAGGAGACCCCGTCTGGCTGATTAGCTTGCTTACAAATTGACAACCATGTAACATTTAAATGGAAGATCTGAAATGCAAAAAACAGAATCAAAAAATGCAATAGAGATGGGCTGACACCTTCTAATAGCCACAAAACCATGCATAACTTAATAAGGCTTACGACTAGCCAGCAGGACAGGAGCACAAAAATGTACGTACCGTTCAGCAGATGAAAAAATCCTATCCTCTCCCTCCCCCCGTATCTACCTTTAATTTGCTGTACACGTTGCCGGGCAGTGGTAGCAATTCACAGAGCTACCCTGTCGCTGGTCCTGGCATCTTCTCTCCACCGCGCCTGCCCCAGCAGAAACAGGGAATTGTCAGCGAGGGCAGTCCGCAGTGGAGAGAAGATGCCGGAACTGACAAATTGATGAGAAGCAAATACCCAAACTCTTTTAAGATGGGGCTAGTATATCACCAGCTAACTGCTTTGGGGTGGGGGAAAAGGTCACGCTAGGAAGGGGGTACCCTAATGGGGTGTTTTGAGGGTAAAGTATTAAATTGTTCATGAAGTTGTGATTACATTAATTAAAGTAGCAATACAGCTCGGATGCTGTGGAGAAAGGAACAGAAATGGATCTACGATCTTAATACTCTTCACCCTTATGGCCTCAATAATGAGATCGAGTGGGTGGCTTTCCTCTGATCAGGTCTGATTCCCGTGAACATTTTCTGAAGTTTTTTGCATTGTACTCTGTTTTCAGTATAATAGTGATGTCATCACGTTTGCCACGTTTGTTTTCCCGCCTTTCTATGGTTTAAATACCGCAGCGGGGGCGGGTACACTGTGTAGCACAAAGATTTTTTCATCTGCTGAACAGTACGTACATTTTTGTGCTCCTGTCCTGCTGGCTAGTCGTAAGCCTTATTAAGTTATGCATGGTTTTGTGGCTATTAGAAGGTGTCAGCCCATCTCTATTGCATTTTTTGATTCTGTTTTTTGCATTTCAGATCTTCCATTTAAATGTTACATGGTTGTCAATTTGTAAGCAAGCTAATCAGCCAGACGGGGTCTCCTGAAGTAGACACCGAAACGGGGCCACGTCGGGACCCTGACAAGTATCTTTTTTTGAGAATTTACTATATGAATGCAAAGTTTTTAGTGCTTACCTGAATGCAGAAATTCTGATTATTTTTTGAAAAACGTTTTTGAATGCATATTGCACTATTAGTGAGACATATATACTTTACAATTATTCAAACCTTTGAGTTGGACTCGTTTGTTATGAAGCAATGATTGGAAAATAAACTCTTTTTCCTAAGAGGGGGTTACCTCCTCCTCTTTAGAGTTTTATACCTCTGAGCTGTATTTTAGCACAACGGGTCCTCCTCGTGGGTTGAGTTACCATTATAGAGTCGGTTTGTTTTTGTTTATACAGTATCTTTTCTGACTCTCTTTTGTTACATTGTCCCTGTTGATAGTGGAAACATGGTAATTATTATGGCATTTATCCATACCAATCCTACTTCATTAAATGCCTCATTAGTAAGAAATATTAGAGAATGCAAAAATACCAGTTTAGAACATAAGGAAATGACATATGAATGGAAAATTAATTTCCGTATTTTACCCAAATGTAGGACCCGAAGATGGCTGGATCAAATATTGGGGGGGCGGGAACTACATTAGGTATTGTAAATACTATTGATTCTGAAATACTGGCTGGCAAACAAGCATCTTTTGGCTCCGGAGTAGCGGATGTATTTAGATGGGAAGGTAAATGGATGCCAAATACTGTACATAATCATGAACTAACCCTACGATATGATCAGTTAATGTTACATGTTGTTAATGATACTATAATACAGCAATATACTTTAGATAGTAATGTTTCTTCAGCCTTACATTGGACTATTTGTGAAATTCGTGTTTTGTCTTTTATACAACAAAGAATTAACTTTATCCAGCAGTTACAAGGTCTGGGATCCCTCCTGCCCGTATCTTAGTGGGGGTCGGGGGTAGGGGGTTCGCCTGGGCAGAAGGGCTTGGGCTCCCTCCTGCCCAATCGTAATCGGCGGGTGGGGTGCTGTGGGGCAAGAGGGCTTGGGCTCCCTCTTGCCCGGATCAAGTCGCGAGGGAGGGCTGATTGCTGCAGGAGAGATAGCTCATCTCAGTAAGTTGTGTGTTACACCGGAGAGCCAATTGCATAGTTGATTTCAGTGCAACTGCTTAGCACTGTGATAAAAGCACGTTGCAAACATTTGATTTTCTGTAAGCATTTTTTGTGGCATCATTTTGGTTTTGTTTATGGATTGTTTTCTACACATGTGGACAATGTTTGATTGTGCCATATGATTTATCTGAAGTAGAAATACCAGAAGGAAAATAAAGAAAATCTTTTGTTTGAATCCAAAAGTTTGCAGTGCTTTTATTAAGGGTGAGGCTTGCTTAGCCACTCCAGTGAACCGCTCGGCTGGGCAGTGTGTATGTGTGGGTCAGGACAGCACCTTAGCACCCTATTCCCTGTCACAGAATACATCAGATCAGCTCAATAATATCTGTAGACCATCAGTAGAATTGGCTACTTCTTCAATGATAAAATCCTAACTAAAAGATCATCGTTAATCCGAGGTTATTTAATCTATCTTGTAATGTAAACGCTTCTGATGATATTTCAGTTGATAGATACTGGCATGAATTTGGTATAATATCAGAATCCCAGTTGATGATACTTTGTGCTAAATTCAGTCATATAAATGTTTGCTTGACCCTTTTCCTTCTTATATTTTTTGTAGCATTCCTACTTGTGCCATCTCTTGGTTTACAGTCAAACAAAAAAGGCAAGGGTGGTGTCTTTTCAACCAGTAATACAATCTTTATTCACCAAATATAGTCCCAACAAGGAACCCTGTTTTAGCGTATGGAACACCTTCCTCAGGGGACACAGTAAAGCTGTTTATGCTGCTACTCACCACTCACGTGTTCAGTGGACTTCAGCGATATCTCTTTCAGTGTCCCTTAAGGAAGGCATTCCCATATGCCAAAACAGGGTTCCTTGTTGAGACTATGGGCTCCTTTTACGAAGGTGCACTAGCGGTTTTAGCGTGCGCTATATTGCCCTACGCACTACACGCTAACACCTCCATAGATCTTGCATTAGTATTTTTTGTGTAGCATGCGCTCAGCGCGTGCTAATCTTCAGTGCACGCTAAAACCTCTAGCGCACCTTCGTAAAAGGAACCCTATATTTGGTGAATAAAGATTGTATTACCGGTTGAAAAGACACCACCCTTGCCTTTTTTGTTTACCTGTTCTTCCCTGAAGGCAAGGTGTTCTTCTGTTTGTTCATCTGATCTCTTGGTTTGCAACATTAGTAAATTATCTTCTTACTAGTGGCTATTTTGTAATAGACATGAGTCGCATTATACTCACTCCATTGTTAAAAAATCCAGATTTAGACCCAATTTTAGCTTCTCATTACCGCCCTATTGCAAATATACCACTATTAGCAAAGATGATAGAAACAATTGTTTCAAAACAACTGTTTCAGAATATTCTTCTCCCATTTCAACACAGATTTCACCCAAACTTCAGTAATGAGACGCTCCTTATTTCATTGGTAGCCAAAATTCAGAATCTTTTGGCTCAATGTCAATTTGCTGTTTTGTTGCAATTTGACCTTTTTGTGGCTTTTGATGTTATTGATCATGACATCTTAATTCATCTGTTAATCAATATCGGTTTAGATCAAAAAGTGTTGAATCCGTTCAGAGGTTTCTTGAAGTTACGATCTTATCAAGTACATGCGGAGGGTAAATTCTCTCCATCTTTGGCTCCTGTTTGTGGAGTACCCACAGGGTTCGCCTTTGTCCCCTATATTATTTTATATATATATATGACAACACTAAAATACTTGACTTTATCCTCCTTGGAATGGATCTTTACTTATGCAGATGACATCTTTATCCTACTTGAAGTTGAGCCCTCACTGATTAATTTAACAGCAGATATTAATTCTTATATTTCAAGAATTCAAGATGGGCTTCTTCCATATGTATGAAACTAAATACCACCAAAACAAAACTCTTATGATTTGGTCCCAAGTTAGACAGATTACCATCTTTCCTGCAGTTAAATTCCGGTGATACTCTGAAGATTGAATTTTCATTCAAAATCCTGGGTATTGTTTAGGATTCTACTCTTTCTTTGTCTAACCAGATTAATAACATAACAAAAAAATGCTTCTTTAGTCTTCGGATGTTGAGAAGGGTTAACCATTTTTTCCATCAGCAACATTTTGCAGTTTTGGTCCAGGCTATTATACTGGCTCATCTGGATTACGTAAACTCTATATCAGTTTAAGCAAGTGCAACATTAAGAGATTGCAACTTATTTAAATCACGGCAGCCAAATTAATATTTAGAAAGAGTAAATATGACCATGTTACTCTTTTGTTGAAAGCCTTGCATTGGCTTTCGGTCTATTGGAGAGTCCAATTCAAATGTGCTAGTAATACATTCAGGATCCTATATGGGATTTTTTTTCCCATTGATTTCTTTTTCGTTTAATTCCCAACAGCCTTTATCCTCTAGGGGAATTCACAAATTTAAACTAACCTTCCCTTCTATTAGGGGAATCAAAGCTTTAGGTAGGATCTATCATTCTTTGACATTCTTCCTTGTAAAAATTTGGAATGATCTTCCTACTGAAATTAGACTTCTTCCTTCTCTGATAATCTTTCGGAAAACATTAAAAACTTATCTATTTCAAAAAATTTTAACTGATAAATATGGGATTGCAATTGATGACTTCCTTGTCCAATTATTCACTTTCCTTGTTATTTTAGTAACTTTTTGTGAACTGGATTGAGCCCGTAAGTCGGGATGACTCGGTATACAAGACTAAGGTTTGGATTGGATTGGATGACTACTGTATTTATGAAGGAAACTGATCAGAATTCCGTTTGACTTCTGGAGCATGCATCCTTATCCAATGAAGACAAGTATCCCCTAAGCTCAGTTTCTACACTACTGTCAGATATGTGGTACTAATCAAGAATACTTGGATCGTGCAGTGGGTTTGAAGAAAGAGTTTGAAGATCGTGGATACCCTAAATCGTTGGTGAGTAAAACAGCTAAATGTGCATTTTTAATGCACGTGAGCATCTGCTGGAATATCAGGCCCAAAAATCTCTGCAGCATTTGCACATTGGACAGAACACAATGGTTTTTTTTAGCAATTCAGCAATAATAATATCCCCCGATGAAGGTCAGGTGACTGAAATGCTCAAGTAAAAGCGGAGCATCGGGCAGTCAAAGGTTACACAACCAACGTTGGATTGGCAGGTTGCTATATAAGATAAGTGTTGGTGATTTGAGAAAACAAGCACATGAACTAAGAGAGTGAAAGTGATAGTTTTATCATGATTTGCTGGGTAGCTTGATTGATGCAATTGAATATAAATAAATTATAAAATACAGATACATACTAATATAAAATATCACAAAAATATAATGGATGGGATGGAGGTAATGGTATAAATGATTATTTGTCATGAACTGGACAGAATGTGGACTTGGGATAACATATGTTATGGGAGGTTCTATGCACTGAAAACTGTTCATATTGTATGATATACCATCCTCCTAGTTTTCTACGTGAGGGTTTATTAATGGGGGGTTTATTAATGGGGGGTTTTGATAAAAAGTAAAAAAAGACAAGTAATATGATTAATTAAAGAAGGAAAAGAAAAATAGTTTGATGGCATATCTAAGCCAAGTAATATGATATAGAGTGGTTGTTAAATATCCTTTAACCCTGTTCGCTATAATCTGGAATATCAGGCTCCGTTAGACCAGGAGGATGTGTTGCCTTTTGTGTCTAAGTTTACCGGTAAGTCTCGTCAGATCCAAAGGATTGTCCAATCTCATCTGAGCATCCTGAGAGTGCATCCCTGCTTTGCAGAGACTAGCTTTTTATTTGTTTTTGGATGCAATAACAATTTTTGCGACATGCTGAGCCCCAATGTATTAAGACTGGTGATCATGGGAGTTGTGGTGACCAACCAACTAGAAATTCTAGCCTGCAAAATTAGTAACAGTCAACTAGAAGAATCCCTATCCTGCATATTATTCTATGTCCCACCAAAAAGCTGGCCAAAAGCCAAAGAGGACTTCTGCGAATTTGTCCTACATAATTCAAGTGCCCCTTCCTACAATATTATCGTAGGAGACATAAACATACACCTAGACGAAGAGGACAACACAGACACGAAAGAGTTTAAAAACTTCTTATCCCTACTTAACTACAACCTCCCTTTACCCACACAAATTCATGAAAAAGGCCATCATTTAGATGTGGTAGCCATGTCCACAAAGGAAATCCTAGACCCTGTCATCTCCCTACCTAAAGGCACCTGGTGTCACGATATCTGCTCTGACCATTTTACTTATTATTTCAAGCTAATCTGGTCTCATCTAAAATCCAAAACACATTCGATGATAAAAAGAGAACATCACACAAGAGGTTATATTAATCCAGAAGAATATTGGTCGCAATATTCTCTACAAATGGAGATAGAAGAAAGAATCAATTTCTGGGATCACTGGACGACAACCAGCACATCCATTTTAGATAAAATTGCCCACAAACATAATAGTAAAAGCAGTGCGAATAAATATAACAAATGGTTTGACACCGAACTTCTAAAAGCGAAACAACTAGCTAGACTGCTGGAAAGCATTTGGAAAAAACAGGAGAATTAGCAGACCGTAAGAAATGGAAAGCTAACATAAAAATCTACAAACAACTGATAAAAGACATACGTAAAGCATTCTACTCTACTAAAATCAGCCTATCTTGCAATGGTTCAAAAGGAATCAACACAAAAGAGATGTTCAACCTGATCACAAATTTATTTGACACCACTCGTTACACCACACCCATACACAACACTAAGTTACCCTCTGCAAATGACTTAGCACTGCATTTCAATTCAAAAATTAAAATCCTAAGAAAGGAAAAATTATGTTCTTACCTGTTAATTTTCTTTCCCTTAGACGCAGCAGATGAATCCAGAGACCAATGGGATAGCATACATCTACCAATAGGCGGAGATAGAGAAACTGATTAACAGGTGGTCCTATTGGCTGGCACTCCTCCTCCTGTATCTCCAGTATAGCTCCTTGCCCAAGCATCCATAACCATCAATAAGCATAGCAGGTAAAAAATTTATTTCCCATAACAAATCTCAAAAGGCAATAATACAGAATACAACCCCCAATAATAACAAACTTCGAAAGTTGGAAAAGAAAAAACCGACAGACAATATCCAGAAAGGGTGGGGCTCTGGATTCATCTGCTGCGTCTAAGGGAAAGAAAATTAACAGGTAAGAACATAATTTTTCCTTCCCCAGCAACAGCAGCAGATGAATCCAGAGACCAATGGGATGTAGCAAAGCCAATCCTCAATCTAGGTGGGAAGCAAACGCCGCCTCCGCAACAACCAAAGCACTAAACGCATTTACCGCATGCGCCCCCCACATCCAACCAGTAATGCTGAGAGAAAGCACTCTCGGAAGACCAAGTAGCTGCGAGACAAAACTCCTCCAAGGAAAAAACCTCTGGACCGAGTCCAAGAAGTAGCCATCGCTCCGGCGGAATGGTCATGAAGTTCTTTCACCAACCGCTTCCCTGCCATCAAGCAAGCGTAAAGAATGTCCTCCTGGACCCATCGAGCGATGGAGGCTTTATATGCCGCCATACGTTTGAGGCGTCTCGTGAAGAATACAAAAAGGTGATCTAAACAACTAAAAGTCATTAGAAACCTAGCTCGCGGAGAATGCTACGCACTTTCAAAAAATGCAGTGAAGGAAAAGTGACAGTGACATAAAAGAAAGGATGCCACCTCCTTAGAAATAAATTGTGGACCGTCCGAACTGACACCCCAGATTTTGTAAATCAGAAATAGGAATCCCTGCCAAACAAGGCCTGCAACTCAGAAAACCGCCGAGCTGAAGCCATGGCCACAAGAAACCCCATGTTCAATGGCAGAGCCCTTTAGAGTATCAAAAGACAAGGATGAAATGAAGCCTTCGGTAAACCGCGAAGAAGTACCTTAAGACTGTACTCTGGACAGGGATTTCTAAGAGGTGTATGAATATACCGTACTCCGTTTAGGAACTGAACTACATGAAGCTGAGAAGGAAATGAAGAGCAATATACCTAGCCCTTGTAACAAGCTAAGAATGGCACTTGAAGCAGAAGGGAATTGAACACTAAGCCCTCGGCAATACACTTGTGTCAAAAAAGAACTCTGGAAGACAAAGGCTCAATCTGCAGGGACCCCAAGAGAGACAATGAGATACCCATGTGAAATACAGGCCACTATCTTACTGCTGTTCTCACTGTGCCGTGAGGTGCCATAAGTCGACCCAGTCTGGAGACAAACCGAGACTGGGTGACCTAGCAAAGGTCAGAGTCTCTCTGGTAATCCCCTTGAGTGCTAACCCCAGAGTCCGATTAAGC
Organism: Geotrypetes seraphini; assembly: GCF_902459505.1. NCBI lineage: Eukaryota > Metazoa > Chordata > Amphibia > Gymnophiona > Dermophiidae > Geotrypetes > Geotrypetes seraphini. Next base: position 92,014,456 of record NC_047092.1, read on the forward strand.
TAGCAGCTTCCTTCAAGGGAATACAGCAGGAACACAGCCATAGACATATAAATCTGCCTAAGCTTGTCCCAAAGCTGGTGAAACATGAACAACTTGTCTGAACCGGAAAGGAGAGAAGCCGTGGCATACCCTGACAAAGTCAGCTGCAAATAAACTACTGGAACGCTGCAACTCTCCTGCCATCGCCGGAGACCCAAGCGCACGCCTGATTCTCGCTTACACATGGCCGCTGCATCAACGCTCCTAGAAACATAGTCGGAATCAAGCCCCACAAAATTTACCCTGCCGCGGCCTGTATAGAAAGAAAATCAGACTTGGGGAAAAACCAGAAGAATGGTGCGGTGCTTCCCACAGCGCCAGAAAAAACATGTCCCATCTCATGCGCGCTTCTATAAACCGGCACTTGCACAATCAGCTGCACATGGCCGTGAAAAACACCGATGAAAGAGAGCCTCAGAATAAACAGGACTACTACTGCTGCACTGAAACCCAACAAGGAGAACAAGTGTGAGCATGAAATTGCACCGCTACTGCCACGCTGTAATCAACAAGGAAACCAAGCGCGTGCATGCAAAGAGCGGGAAAATCCCAGCTCCCTCAACGGATTTCTAGTCATAAAACTTAGCCTCAATAAAATATCTATTCCTTAAATGTACGATGACCGAACCCACAGTACTAAGACTCCCAAACAGAACCTGAAGTTCAAACAACAGTAAAACCCAGACATACTCATAAGCTTGTTGTTAGGGACGGTTGAAGCCAGTTAGAGCTAGTAGTGCAGCAAAAGCAGGGCAGAATGTAGCAACTTGGTCTCTTTTTTTTTAACAGAGAAGGGAAAGAAGAAAAAATTGAGACCCAGTCAGACCCTCTAGCAATGGAGGGAGGGTGAGGCAGGGACCTGGGGGGGCCCAGGTGTAACCCCTAAAGCCGGCACCGTTCAGCCTGACACCCCTGTCTCACTGAAGAGAAAATCTCAACAGGAGAAATAGCATTGCCAGCTCACTGAAGAGAAACCTCAACAGGAGAAACAGAATGGCAGTCTCGCTGAAGAGAAACCTCAACAGGAGAAAATAAAGTTCCAGTCACAGCCAGAATTCAGGAGCTAGTTGAATAGTGACCATTTCCTGCTGGGAGATAGAGAATACTGGAGATACAGGAGGAGTGCCAGCCAATATGACCACCTGTTAATCAATTTCTCTATTTCTGCCTGCTGGTAGATATGTGCTATCCCATTGGTCTCTGGATTCATCTGCTGCTGTTGCTAGGGAACAACTGTTCAACAAACGACCCTAGTGATCATCAAATAGCTAACATGCAAGGAAATGAAATACTAGCAGACATGATCTGGAGTTCCTTTCAAGACTTAGAATGGAATAATTATACCAAACTATATAACAAATACTCTAAATCTTATTGCGCTCTGGACTCATGCCCCCCAGAAATTATGAAAGTGACGCCTATAAAATTTAAACTATCGTTGCTGCAATACTTAGCCCATAACCTAAAAATGGGAAGTTCCTTACTAACATCGGTCACATAATAATAACCCCAATCCTAAAATATAGTAAAGAATCTTCAGCCCTAGTAACCAACTACAGACCAGTAGCATCCATTCCATTTATTGTAAAAATCATGGAGGGATTGGTACACATCCAATTGATGGAATATCTTGAGCAATTCTCTCTCCTACATGAAACTCAATCCAGTTTTAGACCTTTTTTCAGTACGGAGACAGTAATTGCTGCTATTCTAGACAATCTGCGCCTACTGTTTAGCAAGGGCCTCAATGCCCTGGTCATGCAATTCGATATGAGCTCTGCCTTTGATCTGGTAGACCATGGGAAAATGCTACCATGCCTGGACGCTATTGCTATCAGGGATGAGGTGTTGAACTGATTTTGTGGCTTCCTTATATCCTGTAATTATCAGGTACGTTTCAACTATGATCTCTCCGATACCTGGAGCAATCCATCTGGTGTGCCTTAGGGGTCACCACTATCCCCATTGCTTTTCAATGTCTACATGTCCTCTCTGGGCGTGCAATTAACCCAGCTGGGGATAAAATTATTCAGTTACGCAGATGACTTTACGATTATCATCCCATTTGCTGACTCTGTCTCAGAAACTATTCCCAAAGCTGCAGAAGCTATAAACATGATGGAGCAATGGATGACAGACTTCAAGCTCAAACTTAATTCAGAAAAAATGAAATTCTTCGTTGCTTTGCCACATCCGCTTGACACCAAAACTCCACTATGCATCAGTGAACTTAGTTATCCTATTCAATCCATCATGAAGATACTAGATGTAACTCTGGATCAATGCCTAACTATGAAAGACCAGGTGGACTCCTTAATCAGAAAGGGTTTTTTCACTCTCTGGAAACTTAGATCCATTAAATCTTATTTCGATACGTCAGCATTCAGAACCCTAGTTCAATCCCTCGTACTAAGTCAACTTGACTACTGTAACATCGCCTATTTAACAATTTTCCAAAAGAATATGCGACGTTTACAATTAATGCAAAATGCAGCAGTCAGACTAATCTTCGGGCTAAAGAAATTTGATCACGTGACACCCTACTACCAGCAGTTGCATTGGCTACCGATGGAAGCACGCATAAAGTTTAAGTTCGCCTGCCTCTGCTTTAAAGTACTATACGAACTAGCCCCTAAATACATAACTGACCTTTTCTCCTTTTCAGCCAACAGACACATGAGAAGCGCACATTCGAACTTTATTTCCCCCCCAGTTAGAGGTTGTAAACTGAAAAAACACCATGAACACCTTCTCTCATATCAAGCAGCATTATGGGGTAAAGACCTAGAACAACTGCTCTCGCCCACTACTTATGAGGTATTCAGGAAGCGTCTAAAAACACACCTGTTCCTGAAGTATCTAGACAACTGACTTGTACATCTCTTTCTCCTCAACAATGGTTTTCTTGACCTATTAATCTCTTTCTTCCACCTCTCTTAAGCTCAACCAATTTGTACCTTCGTTTAATATTTTGTAAACCGCATAGAACTTCACGGTACTGTGGTATATAAACTGTTATTATTATTATTACAATGTGCCCTCTTATGAATTTGTGCATCCTACTATTCAACAAGTGTTTCCTTTGAGAACTAACACTTCTTGTGTTTCCGTGGGGGTTGTGTATGGGATTCAGTGCCCTTGTGGTTATCTATATGTGGGTAAAACATCTCGAGCGTTCAAAACCCACCTTCTGGAACACTGCTTCAGTCTTACCACAAGACATCTGGATGAGACCTTAGTGGCTCACTGTCTGGATCTTCACGGGACCGATAACAGAAGTGGAAGTCATGGTTCCACTGGGAACGAGTGATCACAATGTAATCAACTTTAAACTTGACATCGGGAAAGGGAAACATGCCAAAACCTTAACCACCACCTTGAACTTTAAAAAGGGTAAATACAATAGCATGAGAGCCATGGTAGAAAAACGACTCGAGAAGATGGTGGACAAACTTGAAACGGTTGATCAGGCATGGACCCTACTGAAAAATACTATCACAGAAGCTCAAGATCTCTACATTCCGAGGATTTCCAAAGATCGGAGAACAAAGAGCAAAAGAGAACCGGCATGGCTTACCATACAGGTGAAGGAAGCCATAAAAGAAAAGAAGGACTCTTTCAAAAAATGGAAATGCATAAAGACAACCGAAGCCTGGAACAAACATAAAGATGATCAGAAGAAATGTCACAAGGCGGTGAGGGATGCAAAACAGGAATATGAGGAAAAAATAGCCCAGGAGGCCAAAAACTTCAAGCCCTTCTTTAGATACGTGAAAGGGAAAAAACCTGCAAAAGAGGCAGTGGGACCCCTGGACGACCAGGGAAGAAAAGGGTACATCAAGGAAGATAAACAAATCGCAGACAAACTAAATTCCTTCTTTGCGTCCGTCTTTACGAAGGAGGACACCTCAACAATACCTGAAGCGGAGAAAGTGTTTGCAGGAGAAATAGAAGACAGCCTCACCATAGTTGAAGTGGACTTAGACCAGATATACTATCAGATCGACAAACTTAAAAGTGACAAATCCCCTGGACCGGATGGGATTCATCCGAGAGTCTTAAAGGAATTGAAGGTTGAAATCGGAGAGTTATTGCAAAAACTTGCAAACCTGACAATCAGAACTGGACAGATACCGGACGACTGGAGGATAGCGAACGTCACCCCAATTTTCAAAAAAGGATCGAGAGGGGAACCGGGCAACTATAGACCTGTGAGTCTTACGTCTGTCCCTGGCAAGATGGTTGAAGCACTGATCAAGGATAGCATAGTCCGGCACTTGGACGCACACGACTTGATGAAACCCAGTCAACATGGATTCAGGAAAGGGAAATCATGTTTGACGAATTTACTCCAATTTTTTGAGACCGTGAACGAGCAAATTGATAGTGGGAAGCCGGTGGACATAATATACTTGGACTTCCAGAAAGCGTTCGACAAAGTTCCACACGAAAGACTTCTCAGGAAACTACAAAGCCATGGCATAGAGGGGGATATACAAAGGTGGATAGGCAAATGGCTGGAAAACCGAAAGCAGAGAGTGGGCATAAATGGGAAGTTCTCTGACTGGGAGAAAGTGACTAGTGGTGTACCCCAGGGCTCGGTACTTGGGCCGATCCTTTTTAATATTTATATCAATGACCTGGAGGAAGGAACATCCAGTGAGATCATCAAGTTTGCAGACGATACAAAACTATGCCGGGCAATCAGATCGCAGGATGATAGAGAGAAACTCCAGAGTGACTTGTGTCGGTTAGAAACATGGGCGGAGAAATGGCAGATGAAGTTCAATGTGGAGAAATGCAAGGTAATGCATTTAGGCAATAAAAATAAGGAATACGAGTATACAATGTCAGGTGCAACTCTGGGGAAGAGTGAACAAGAAAAGGACCTGGGTGTACTGATAGATAGGACCCTGAAGCCGTCGGCACAATGCGCGGCAGCGGCAAAGAAGGCAAATAGAATGTTGGGCATGATAAAGAAAGGAATCTCGAGTAGATCAGAGAAAGTTATAATGCCGCTTTATAGGGCAATGGTCAGACCACACTTGGAATACTGCGTCCAACATTGGTCTCCCTACCTAAAGAAGGATATAAAACTGCTGGAGAGGGTGCAGAGACGAGCAACAAAACTGGTGAAGGGTATGGAGAAACTGGAATACGAGGACAGACTTATAACACTAGGATTGTTCTCCCTTGAGAAAAGGAGACTGCGTGGGGATATGATCGAGACCTTCAAAATACTGAAAGGAATCGACAAAATAGAGCAGAGAAGATTATTTACATTGTCCAATTTGACACGGACTAGAGGACATGTAATGAAGCTAAGGGGGGACAGGTTCAGGACTAATGTCAGGAAGTTCTGCTTCACTCAGAGAGTGGTTGACACCTGGAATGCCCTCCCAGAGGAGATTATGACGGAATCAACCGTCCTAGGCTTCAAGAGCAAACTAGATGCATATCTCCTTAAGAGAGGCATATAAGGATATGGTGGACTATAAATTAAGCCAGGTGTACACCTGGCAGGGCCTCCGCGTGTGCGGATCGCCGGACTTGATGGACCGAAGGTCTGATCCGGAGAAGGCAGTTCTTATGTTCTTATGTTCTCTTCGTTGAGGTGCTGTGTGCTTGAGTGCTGCCTTCGTTCAATTTGGAGGGGAGATTAGAGGCAGCTCCTTCACCAGAGAGCAGCGCTGAATTTTCCTATTGACTGTACAACCTTTGGGAATGAATGCACGCCTTGAATGGGCAGCGTTTTTTTGATAATTTATTAATATCCTTTTTCTGATACAATCTTTTTTAAAAATTATTTATTTATAATTTTCAAAATTTACACCAAGTATTAAACATTTGTACAGAAAGATAAATTAAGACAATATACATGAATGAAAATCAAAATAATACTTTTAACAGGAAAATGATTTTTTTGCTTAATCTATCTCAAGTCCTCAATAAAACTAAGGCATCTGAGATTAAATCAGAGTGATTTTTTTAAAAGAACAAAAAGAAAAAATAACCCTAGCAAGCAATCTGCAGTTAACTGTTGAATGGAATTCCTACTCATTCAAGTGTGTTGTTGTTACTATTTCATTTCTTCTCTCCCAAGGCATTTAAGGGATACAAAACTAGACACTGGGATGGTTCCAAGAAAACATACTTTAAAGACTGATATCTAATCACAGACTTGCAAGGGAATCTTAAGTGGAAAACACCTCCAACCTCAGTTATCGCTGGTCTCAAAATCAAAAACTGTTGTCTCCTTTCTTGTGTTTCATTGGAGACATCTGGAAACATTTGGATTTTATGTCCCAGGAACTCCTTGAATCTATTCTGGAAAAACATTCTCAAAATCCATTCTTTATCCAGTAGTAAAACTACCGTCAACAACAATACAGCTGGAGAAGAAAAAGAAGTATCAAAAGCTTCCAATAAATTTGAAACGTCTAGTGGGGTCTCTTGTTGAGTTTCACTTTCACGTTGTTGTTGATCTTTTTTCTTAGGAAGATAATAAACCCGAACAAATGGGGGTATAGATTGTTCTGGTATGTTTAAGATCTCTGTGAAGTACTTCTTTAGCATTTCTAATGGAGTTACAACAGGGATCAAAGGGAAGTTTAATATACATAAGTTGTTAGCTCTACTTTGATTTTCCATTGCTTCTAATTTCTTCCTTAAGAGAATATTATCTGTTACCAATGCTTCCTGGATTTTCTTTATTGAAGTAACCTCTGTATACATTTTTTGTGATTTATTTTTAGCTGTTAATGCATCTTGTTTTAAAGTGGAAAGTTCCTTTGCTTATTCTTTTAACTTCTCCCCTAGTTCACTAATTTGTGGTGCCAAAAATTTTCCCAAATTAACAACGAGATCCCACATGGCACCCAAAGTAACCTCGGGGGGTTTAGTTACTGTAGAAAAAGTATCAAGTGGCAGAGAAACCTTCTCAGTTTCCAGGCGTACCTCTTGTCTGCCTTGGTCCGTCTCCTTCGATGTTCCTTCCTCAGGCTGTCTCATAGGGTATAACAAAACCCATTCAGAGCTCCTTAACAAGCCCTCAGTGGCCTCTCGCAGCTCAAACACTGCCTTCTTGGACATGTCAAGCTCAAGCGGACAGCTTGTTCTCTGGAGTTGTGGGGGTGGAACTCTGGTGTCGGCGCTCAAGGTGGCATTAAGTCCTGGGAGATCCGCCATAGCGTCACTCACCGCCAGCATCTCCAATGGGCGAATCCCCGGCATGATTGACTCCCATTGTACGCACCGCATAATTTCATCAACAGCACCGATTGAGGGTACAGTACTACTGGGCATCGGGAGGCACCACTGATGCTCTTTCCCCTCCTTTGCGGCATGGCTGTGAAGAATTCTCAAAAATACAGGTATGATTTAGCAGCGTCTTGTTAAGCAGCAAACTGCCATGGCCATCTTGAATCTAGTGTTATTCCTTCTGATACAATCTATTTTATTTTTTTCAGCTGTTTGATCTATGCGCACCTTGAATGGGCATGGTTTTCTCTTTGCTCTTTCTGTAGTCCTGTGATTTGTTATCTTGGAATTGGTCAGCCCTTTGGGAGTGGCAGAGACTGCCCTGATATTACCAATGGCCCATGTTGGTGTCTGTTGTCCCAGAACCAGTTTGCTTTTCTTTATCAACTATTGTATGAAATGTGTGTGGCAAACTGAAATGGTGAAGAGTGTCCCCTTATGCAGCTTTGGTGAAACAAGGATGGTCCCTGTTGGGTTTTCCTATGTTTTTTCTGACTTGATTGTTGGAATGAGCACTGGAGCAGGAGTGTTGATTTTGAAGCAGTGGCGCCTGGTGAAATGTCTTTGGCAGATAAGTACCAAGTCTCTTTACATAATTTATGGTTTTAGAACTGTATTTTCCATTTTCAGAAATGGACTCCCTTTTTGGGCTTACAATGTTGCCTTCCATCTTGGTGATTAAACAAGTTGAAGAGTACTGGATTATTTCTAAGGAATAAATGGAAGTTTTTTTAACCTATGAAGCTGAACTGAGGTTTTTTCTCCACTTTTCTCCTTTTATTCTTTGTTTTGGATTCTATTAATTATTATGCTATTATATTTATAGTTATTTAGATACTTAGCTCGGGCTTAACCCAGCCCGCTGAAAACAGAACGACAGAAGATCTTCATCAGGAACAGTGTAGATTATCGGCACTGTTGTTTATTTTATCCGCCTTACATAGCCAAATAGCGGACCTGATTTTAAAAAGTCCGAAATGCCAAATTCAAAGACTAGGAAGGTGTCTGACATCACATCCGGACTTGCTTTACCGGAAATGCTTGCTTTAAGAATCCACACCCGAGCTAAGTATCTGAATATCTATAAATATAATAGCATAATAATTAGTATAATTAGTATAATAAATTACACAATAAGATTAAAAGAATTTGAATAAAATAACACAACAAAAGTTTAAAGGACCAATGATAGCTCACTGGTTGGTTTGACTAGACTTGATCAACTGGCATATAACTGTGAGCACTTGAGATCCTAATAATTTCTTAATTCAACCTTTGGGTTGTTATATAGGTTGTGTTTGGACTCATGTTATAGCCTATTTTTCTGAGGATCCAAGATTTTAAAAGACATAAAGTTGAAGTATTTCCTTATCCTTCCAAATGATAATAAAATATTTCTTGATCAATAAACCACAGACTACAAAACCTTCAAGAAAGATATTAAAACCATACTCTTCAAAAAATACATAAAATCCATCTAGCACGACCAATCCCTACCCAATCTCCTCCAACCCTCTCTATACCCTTAATACCCCCCAATGCGCTTCTAACGACCCAACAAAGTCTAAAATGCTTCTAATTTACCCAACGCTTATCACCTTAAGATCTCGACTTCTCTTTGGTAATTCCTATAACCAAACATCTATCACCTAAGATCTCGACAACTCCTTGGTACTTCTTAAGTAAATATTATGACATCGCTTATGCTATTCCATTTGGTACTTCTTAAGTAAATATCTGACTTCGCTTATACTATTCCTTCAAACTTTTAATGTAATTCTTGGTAACTTTGATGTTACCAAGGCATTGGCGGAATAGAAATCACTAATGTAATGTAATGTAAATTAGTGTGAGCTTTGAATGTCAGTGAATGATCTAATGTGACCCTTAGTATTTTTAAAGTAGAAACTATGAGGTAGTTGTGTCCATTTAAATGAAGCATCGATTCAGTAAGTTTTTCGTTTGGACTTGCAAGGAAAAGAAGATAAAAGGATCAGTTGCAAAGGTTAGAACTGTAAACCAGGCATGGATGTTATTTAAAAATACCATCATGAAGCCCAGACCAGATGTATTACACCTATCAGCAAAGGTGGAAAGAAAAGGAAAGGAGAGCCAGCATGAATAAAAGGTGAAATGAAAGAGACTATTAGAGCCAAAAAACATACTTTAAAGAATGGATAAAGGATCCAAATGAAGAAAATAAGAAGAGACACATGCACTGGCAAGTTAGATGCAAAGCTGCTTTGATCCTTTTTTGGCTTTATATGCGGAATATAAAGATTTTAATAAACATAAAAGATTGATAAAGAAAGCTAAGAAATAATATGAAGAGAAACATGAAAAAGAGACAAATACTCATATCAATTTTTTTAAGTACATCAAAAGCAGAAAACCTATGAGGGAATTCATGGGAACGTTGGATGATCAAGAAGCAAAAGGAGTGTTCAGGAAGGATAAGGCCATAGCGGAAAGACTGAATGAATTGTTTGCATAGGTCTTTAAGGAAGAAGATGTAAGAGATCTAGGTGAACCAGAAATGGTTTTTAAGGGTGAAGATGTGGAGGAACTGAAAGAAATCTCGGTGAATCTAGAAGATGTACTAAGCCAAATTGACAAGTTAAAAAGTGATAAATCACTTTGGACTGGATGGTATACATCCCAAGGTACTAAAAGAACTAAAACATGAAATTGATGATCTGCTGTTAGTGATCTGTAACCTGTCACTAAAATCGTCTGTAGTAACTAAAGATTGGAAGGTAGCCAAAGTTACGTTGATTTTTAAAAAGGGTTCCAGGGTAGATCCAGGAAATTACTGACCGGTAAGCCTCACTTCAGTGAAGGGCAAAATGATAGAAATAATTATAAAAAATAAAATTGTGGAACACGTAGACAAACATGATTTAATGAGAAAAAGTCAGCATGGGTTCTGCTGAGGGAGATCTTACCTCACCAATTTGCTTGACTTCTTTGAAGATGTGACTAAACATGAGGATAAAGGTGAACCGGTTGATGTAGTGTATCTAGATTTTCAGAAAGTTTTTGACAAAGTTCCTCATGATAGGCTCCTGAGAAAATTAAAGAGTAATGGGATAGGTGGCAAAATTCAGTTGTGGATTAGGAATTGGTTATCAGATAGAAAACAGAGGGTAGGGTTAAATGGTCATTCTTTTCAATGGAGGAGAGTCTAAATGGGAATTCCCCTACCCGGTGCATCTTGGAATGCACCGGGGAGGGGCCTGAGGCTCTGATTGGCCCAGGTTGTATAAAGCCTGTCCCAAGGGAGGGGCTTTAAACAACTTGGGCTAATCAGAGCCTCAGGCCCCTCCGCAGATGCATCGTGAAGGGGCCTAAGGTTCTGATTGGCCCGGATGCCTAAAGCTCCTCCTATGGGGCATCCGGGCCAATCAAAGCCTTAGGCTCCTTCCTGATACATCTTGGGAGAAGCCTGAGGCTCTGATTGGCTCAAGTTGTTTAAGACCCCTCCCGTGGGACAGGCTTTATACAACCTGGGCCAATCAGAGCCTCAGGCCCCTCCCCAGTGCATTTCAAGATGCACTGGGTAGGAATTCCCATTTAGACTCTCCTCCATTGAAAAGAATGACCATTTAACCCTACTCTCTGTTTTCTATCTGATAACCAATTCCTAATCCACAACTGAATTTTGCCATGGGAAGGGCCTTATACAACCTGGGCCAATCAGAGCCTCAGGCCCCTCCCCAGTACATCCCAAGATGCACCGGGGAGGGGAATTCCCATTTAGATGATGCAGGCAGCTGGGAGGAGTAGGTCCATGTCCCTCCTGCTCTTCAACCTTTGAGGTAAGGGGAGGAGCAGCAGTGAAGAGTGGGCATCTCTCCCGCTTTGGAGGGCGGAGATGGCAACGGGTGGGGTTTCCTGTCAGCGAAGGAGTTTCCAAGTTTCTTTATTCTTGATATACTGTTTATCAAACTGGTACCTAAATGGTTTACATTAGATTCAATATGTAAAAAGTTAACCAGACTATAGTTTTTTGAACAACTTTCTTTAATAACTTGAAGTAAAGAATAATCACTTACAATTTGAAGATTTCTAGGCAGTCCAACTGTTACAGAATCTTCTTACTCTATCAGCACATCCTATTCAAAGGGAAGCTGGGAGCATGTCTACACACCTTGTGGGAAATAACCAGCGGAAGCACAATCAGTTTCAACCAGCCCTCAGGGCTTCCCTCTACCATGTCCTACCCATAGAAATTGCATCAGAAGAAGCAGGACGTGATAGAGGGAAGACCCAAAGACTGGTCAAATCAGTCTCATGTTGCTGCTGCTGCTAATGCCACTGACAGCACCAACATGAACTTTAAAGGACCACAGGGGAGTGAGAGAGGTGAGAGAGCAATGCCTGACCTGCAGGGCCTCATGGTTCAAGAATGAATTGTAGTTCCTGCAAACCTCTTAAAGAGACAATTTATATTGATTTGATATTGAATGCAAGTGGAAAGAGTGAGTGGCATATAAGACAGCCAATCAAATAATTCTAACTGAAATTTCAATGGTGCAGCTTTCATAACTGCTGAAGGACAGAGATCTAAAAAACAGCTTTACTTCTGCCACAGTACTGCAGAATTCTATTTTGTCTGTGACTCTAAAAAAATCCCTTTTAAAACCCAAAACAGAGGAATTCTTTCCAATCTCACCATAAATACTCAAAAGTAATTATTTTCTCAAATTCCCTTTTAAAACTCAGCTAAAATAACTTTTCTTTAACTCAGTTATTTAAATTGTATTTCAATCTTATCTTTTTATCTTCTCAGATACTTATAAAATCACTTTTTATCCACACACAATAAATTATCCTTAAGAATCTGTAAGGATTCTCTTAGCATTCAAATTCTATCATTTTTTCAACCAATCTGACTTTAAAACAGACATTCTCTCTCTGAGTAAAAAACCTCTTCAAACACCCTCATACTACTTGAGCCAGATATCAACAACAAACTGTCTTCTTTTTTTTATATCTTTATTCATTTTAAAAAACCAATATCAAGTGCGACAAATTATCAAACAATGCATAAATAAACAGCACTTAATTCCTTCAAATGATATAACAATACAATAAATACATATCCCTTCCCACCCACCCTTTCATACAACCTAAAGACAATCAAGAGTAACACAAATGATCAAAACAAACAAAATTGCAATCAAATAATAAATTAAAGGCATATCTCTTTTCCCTCCTCCCACCCATCCTGGAAGTGTATAATCAAAGGGCTAAAATGAATAATCAATCTTTATAAAACTTTTTCAATGGGTCCCAAACCTCCTTGAATTTCTTGTAATGTCCCAATTGTATTGCACTCATCCATTCATATTTATAAGTCTGCCTTAAATAAATCGCCGCAGGGGACTAAAAACAACAACTGTTGCTTTTATGCTCTTATTATCTCCTCTGGTAGCATTTTGTAACACCAAAAAATGACTAAAATCTACATTTAAATTCAATAAAAATTCTAGGAACCTGAACAATCCTTCACTATCATCCTAGGGGACAGTACATTACACACACATTCATCCACTGGCTCCTTATTACTATCCACTTGCAACACTTCTTCACTATCACAGCTACTAATTTAAAATGCAACCAATCATTAAATAAATATAATCATGCCACCTTCCAGTTTTATGGAGCGACATGCCAATTCCCTGGGTGACACCCTGGGTGACAACATTGTTTCACTACACTCTCATTCAATCTTAACAATCATGACTCAACCACACAAAACACCTCAAATCTCTCTTCTAAAAGCAAATCATACTGTATATTATAGGCATCTTTGTTTTCACTGACTATGCATTAACATATCCAATCTTCATTCTTTTTTCTGTCATAGCTTTCACCTGCCTCAAGCAGTCTATTGCCCTCTACAATCTCCTTATGGAACCCCTTTTTAAAGTACAAACTCCCTTACCTCCCTCTTCCTATCATAGTAGCAACAGCTTGCCCCCCCCCCCCTTCAGTCAATATGACAAAAGAAAGATCACAATTTAACCAGTCAATCCTCCTCTGGTGCTGTCCATCTCCTCTTAACCCTGCAGCCTCAACTCACATTATGGAAAGGGCGAGGCTTCCCAATGTCCTGGAGCAGGCAGCAGATAACAACACAGAAAAGGCAATAAATATGAAACCAAGGAAGCCACTCAACACAATAATCCAGGGCAGCAGGGCCAGATTAAAGGGTAGATCCAGTAGGCCCATGCCTAGGGCCCAAAATAGGTAGGGGACCCACTGAAGGAAGGCAAACAGACTACTCCCCAAAAAAATTTTTCAAACAGCAATGGACCCCCTCCCCAGCATCATGTGGTGATGCGGCCCCTCCATTGACAGAAAGTAAGATCAGCAAGCAACGCAGGTAAGATCAGCAATGGCAACCGTAATTTTGCATGTGGTGCTCAGCCCAAAGCTTCCCCTTTGACACAGCTTCCTGTTTCCACCTGGGCAGTTTGCATCAGAGGGAAGCTTTGGCTGAGCAGTACTGCGTGCAAAATTACAGTTGCCGTTGACGATCTTACCCATGTTGCTTGCTGATCTTACTTTCCGTCAATGGGGTGAATGGTGACCTGCGAAGGTGAGGGGAAGGGAAGGGAGGGAGAGAGTGAGAGAGAAAGAAGGGGGCAGTCAGGCAGATGATGGAAATGGGGATAAGGGAGAGAAAGAAGGGGACAGGGTAGAGCAATTGATGGAAGTAGGGAGAAGGGGCAGATGATAGAAGTGGGGAGAAAGAAAGAGAGAAGGAGACAGATGATGGAAGTGGGGAGAATTTGTGCCGTCAGCGTCAGGCGCATGTGGAAAAGCAGCAATGAGTAGGTGAAAAGCCCTCACCTCCTCACCACTGCTGCTGCTTTCCCATATGCTGGATGGGGCATATGCTGGATGGGGAAAAAGATAGAGTTAGTGAGATAGTGGAGGGGTGAAGGAAAAGGGTGGCAAGCTGTGAGTAGACACAGTGAAAACAAGGAAACTGAGGACTGAATAAGAAAGAATTTAATTTAGATGGCAGCAGAAAATAGAGAAGGAAGACCAGAGAAGAAAAAGAAAGGGAAGAGAGAGGAGAGAGGCCAGAGAACGGGGAAGGAGACAAAGATATCAGACCTGAGTGGAGGAAATGAGAAGAGAGAGATGCTAAAAACTACAGGGGGGAAGGAAAGAGAGAGATGCCAGACCATGAGGGGAAGAGAGGGAAGGGGGGGCAGGAGGACAGATGCCAGAGGGAGGCAGACATTTTCTGGAAGGGGCAGACAGTGAATGGAAGGAAGAGAATTACAAAAAGATGAGGAAAGCAGAGATCACATGACAGAGGTAGAAAAAAATTCAATTTTTTTATTTTTTTGCTTTAGGATAAAGTAGTATTGTAGATGTAGGCTCTCCCTTATATGATCAGTATGCACCAAACGGGGTTCGTTGCTCAGAGACATTCCTCAAATACCAGATTAGCTTTACATATGTTAAATTTACCAGAAACAATGGATGATCTGGTCTTCTCTGTTTCACTGGACACAGAAAATGCCTTTGATCGTGTGGAATGGACTTTCATATATCAAGCAATGGATTGGTTTGGTATAGGATCCGGATTTATTCAAATGATTCAAATTAGAGAATGACACGGGGAAAAAATCTGTCCACGTCACTGTACCGTCCCCGGCCCACCATCCTCTGCACCGCCCCGTCACCACCGTTCCCTTCACCGTCCCATCACCGTCACCGCCATCCCTTTCACCACCCCGTCACCGCCACTGCCATCCCATTCACCGCCCCGTCACCGTCCCCGCAGCATCCATATAAGCCTTAATACTGCAATATTTAGCTTATTCCTTTCTTATAAATCAAAGTTCTGGCTGCTGAACTAGAGAAAGAGATGTTCAGCTGGCAGGGCTTTGTTTATAAATTTTTATCAACACAACTAATATACTACTTTATCCTAAAGCAAAAAATAAATAAATAAATAGAATTTTTTTTTTCTACCTTTGTTGTCTGGTTTCTGCTTTCCACATCTTCTCATTCAATTCCTTCCATCCAATGTGTGTCTTCTCTCTGCGTCTTCCATTTGCTGTTACTGTGCCTCTCCCTTCATCCCCTCCCACAATTGGTCTAGCACCCATCTTCTTCCCTCCGCTCCCCCATAGTCTGGCATCTGTCTTCTTTCCTTCCAGCGTCTTCTCCCCACTCTGCCTTCCACATTTCCCTTCAGGGTCTGTTTCTCTTTACCCTCTTTCAATGTCTGTTCTATTCCTTTCCACCACCACCACCCTTCCCTCCCTCCTTTACCATCTGTTCCTTTCTACCACCCTTCTTTCAAATCTTCTATCAGTCCCCCCACCATCACTAGCAGTCTCTTTTCTCCCTTACCATGAGCAAATAGAACTTCTGAGAATTGTATTGCTGAGGCATTATTTCTAATGCCTCAGCATTAGACATCAATTTTATAATTCTTACTGTCTGCTCTGATTTCATTCACAATTTGATTTGTGTTGTGGCTGAGGATTCCATGAGGCATTTAACCTTTTCCTGTCTCTTGAACTATGATTTCATGTTGATTCCTTCAATAATGGAGTCTCACGGCAGTAGCAGTTTTCTCTTTTGGGCTCTTTTGACATTCTTTAAGGGATTTCTTGTACATTTGGTGCTGGTCTTCTTTGATGAGGTCACTTCAGAATCTATTTCCAAGGAAGAGAAACTTTTTCCCTTTCACTCCCTCCTTTCTTGTGTGAGCCGGGAACACGCGGTCCCTGCAGCCCCCACCCGCACGCCGGCTCGATCGTTTAATCAGCTTCCTCTCTCCACCTCACCTTAGTTTGCCAGCTTTCTTTTTCGGCGACCGGCATGCTTTCAAAGAGCCGGCATGCTTTCAAAGAGCCGCGTTCTGCTCTGCTGCAACTTCCTATTTCCGGTTAGGTCAGAGCAGAAGATTGAATACTGAGCAGCCGCGCATGCGCGGTTCTTTGAAAGCGTGCCGGTCGCCGAAAAAGAAAGCCGGCAAACTAAGGTGAGGTGGAGAGAGGAAGCTGATTAAACGATCGAGCCGGCGTGCGGGTGGAGGCTGCAGGGACCGCGTGTTCCCGGCTCACACAAGAAAGGAGGGAGTGAAAGGGAAAAAGTTTCTCTTCCTTGGAAATAGATTCTGCTCTTCTTTTGTCCCCTGATACTTAAATTTTGGCAATCCATTTGGGGTCAAATCAATAGGATATTAGAAGTTCCATTGGCATTGGCATTGGCATATGATGCACTGCTGTTTGGTACATTATTAATGCCCAAGAGTCCAATAACTTCACATAACAATAAATTATTTCTCATCATGAGAGGAGTTGCCATACAGCTTATTATGAAGAATTGGAAAAATTGGTACAGGTTAAACTATAGTTTTTGGTGGGAAACTTTGTGCCAAACTTATAAGTTTGAATGTAGGAGTTCAATGCATTTGGGACATTATAAGATGGGGAGGGGGTTATGTGTTTATTGTATCATTTGAAGGAATTGAATGCTGTCTATTATGTTAATTTATTGATAATATGTTGCACTTTGAGCTGGTTTAAAAACAACAAAAAAATGTTTAGAAATAGAAATGGTGATCCTTTTATTGGACTAATTTTAATGCATTTTTTATTAACTTTCAGAGACCAGATTCTTCTTCAGGTCAGGACAGGATACTGTAACAGCAGTATACTTTACTGACCTAAAGAAGGAGGTTTTGACCTTTGAAAGCTAATCTCTGGGAGGCGGTCTTACGTATGCGCTTGATGCAGAGAACTGGAGAGCCTGAAGAGACAAGTCAGACTCCTGGAGGGTAGAATAATGGAACTGGAGGCATTTCAAGCAGCGGAGGGAGACAGAGATGCAGAGAACATCAAGACAGAGGAAGCAGAGAAGAAGACAGAGGACACTATCGAGGAAGAAGTCCGAGAGCTAGAGAAGTTCATAGAGGAGGCATACAGGGAGGCCGTGGAAAATCACCAGCAACAGTGGAACTACCGAAAGACACCTACAGAGAGTGTGGACCACCTGACGGACAACCACCATGAAGAAATAGGTGACACAGCAGCGAGAACGAAGGATACGGACCTGCGGCAGGAGAGATGGACATACACCAGGGACACAGACCTGTGGCTAGAGAATCATGAGAAGATAGAGAGGACAGCAATCGTTGTGGGGGACTCCATCATCAGAGAAGTTGACAGCCACATAGCGGGAGGAAGATTGGACCGGCTGGTGACCTGCCTACCGGGAGCCAAGGTAGAAGACATCGACAGTAGAGAATGACACGGTGACAAAATTCATCACCGTTCCCGTCCCCGCGGATAACCGCAGGAAATAATCCCATGTCATTTTCTAGTATCTATTTCAACCTCGGTCCTTCTACACCAGCATTCTTCAAAGCAAAGCTTGCGGGTCAGTGGTTGTGCCCAATTATACTCTGATTCTTTCCTCTCTCCTTAAAGAATGACATGAAGATGGTTTCCCGCGATTATCTGCGGGGACGGGAACGGTGATGAATTTTGTCATCGTGTCATTCTCTAATCGACAGGATCATCGACAGTGTGGAAGAAGAAGATACGGCGGTGGTGATCCATGTGGGGACGAACAACGTGAGCAACAGGAACTACAACAAGGAAGTACTGAAGGAACGGTTCCGGATGCTGGGAAGGAAGCTGAAGACCAGAACGCAGAGGATAGCATTCTCAGAGATCCTGACGGTACCCAGGGCTGATGAGACGAGGCAGATGGAGCTGCGAGCAGTCAACACATGGATGCAGCGCAGGTGTGAGGAAGAAGGATTCCACTTCCTGCGCAACTGGACGACGTTCTGGGGGAAGAGCAAGCTATACAGGAAGGACGGACTCTACCTCAGCAGAGACAGAACGAGGCTACTTGCAAGCAACATCAAGAGAGAAGTTGAGAAGTTTTTAAATTAGGAAGAAGGGGAAAGCCGACAGTTGACCACGAGAGAGAGTCAGTAGTTCAGGAACCGGTATACCTGGAGGATACCGTGCAAGAACATAGAGGGAAAGACTCACCGGATCACAGACAAGACAGATCGAAAAGGACATGAGGGAAGGAAATGCAAGAAAGGAACAGGCCGCAAACTCAATTGTATGCACACAAATGCAAGGAGCCTTAGAAATAAGATGGGTGAATTAGAAGCTATGGCATAAAAAGATAATGTTGACATCATAGGCATCACAGAAACATGGTGGACAGAGGAAAACCTCTGGGACACTGTGCTACCGGGATACAAACTATAACACAGAGACGGAATGGCTCAAAAAGATGTGGGCATTACCACATACGTCAAAGAGGGAATTGAATCTACTGGAAAGAACACGCCACAACTGACGGATAAGTTAGAGTCTGTATGGGTCAAAATTCCGGGAACAAATGGCCTGGAAATGAAGATCGGCATCTACTACTGACCCCCAGGGCAGTCCAAAGAAATTGACGAAGAAATGCCGAACGAGATTAAACGCAACTGCAAGGGAAGCAACACAGTTATCACGGGTGACTTCAACTATCCGGGAATAGACTGGAACCTAGGCACCTCCAGCTGCGTTAGAGAGACCAAGTTCTTGTATGCTGTAGACGATTGCTTCCTGGAACAACTTGTCAAGGAAAATACTAGAGGAAATACAATTCTGGACTTAATTCTAAATGGCCTGCGAGGACCTGCACAAGATGTAGAAGTAGAAGGGGCGCTGGAAAACAGAGATCACAATATGATCCGCTTTGATCTGGATGCAGGGAAGAAACATCGGTCCAAAATGACAGCCATGGCACTGAACTTCCGAAAAGGGAATTACGAAGGGATGAGACTCATGGCAGGGAAGAAGATTAAGAAGAGGATAAGTACTATAAAAACGCTAGAGCAAGCATGGTCCCTTTTTAAGGACACAGTCACCAAGGCGCAAAATCTATATATACCACGTATCAACAAGGGATCAAAGAGGAAAAAGAACAAAGAACCGGCGTGGCTCTCTGTAGAAGTGAAGGAAGCGATCGGAGACAAGAAAACTTCGTTTAAGGAATGGAAAAGGTCAAAAACGGACGAAAACTGGAACATGCACAAACATCAACGCAGGTGCCATAAGGCGGTAAAAGGGGCCAAAAGAGACTACGAGGAAAAAATAGCCACGGAGGCAAAGAACCTCAAGCCATTCTTTTGATATATTAAGGGGAAATGACCCGTGAAGGGACTGTTGAATGACCATGGAATAAAGGGGGCACCCGCTCAAACTCAGAGGAGGAAAATTTAGTGGTGACACCAGGAAGTATTTCTTCACAGAAAGGGTGGTAGATCACTGGAACAAACTTCCAGTGCAGGTGATCAAGGCCACCAGCGTGCTTGACTTTAAGAATAAATGGGACATCCACGTGGGATCCCTATGTGGGTCAAGCAGCACTCAGACTTAATGGGGTGGGTCAGTAGAGTGGGCAGACTTGATGGGCTGTAGCCCTTTTCTGCTGTCATCTTTCTATGTTTCATCTTTCATCTTTCTAAAGGAGGACAAAGCAATTGCTGACAAACTGAACATATTTTTTGCATCTGTATTTACCAAAGAAGATGTAAACAGCATACCGGAACCCATCAGGCTATATGCTGGAAACGACAGGATTGACGGTCAGTCTAGAGGAGGTGTGTAGGCAGATTGATAGGCTTAAGAGCGATAAATCCCCGGGACCAGATGGCATCCATCCGAGGGTCATCAAGGAACTGAAAGGGACCATAGCTAAACTGCTTCAACTAATATCCAATCTGTCGATCAAATCGGGAAAGATTCCGGAAGACTGGAAGGTGGCGAATGTTACGCCAATCTTCAAGAAAAGTTTGAGGGGAGACCCGGGTAACTACAGCCCGGTGAGTCTGACCTCGGTACCGGGAAAAATGATGGAGGCGCTGATAAAGGACCGGAGACTTAGAGGAGACATGATAGAGACTTACAAGATCATGAAGGGTATAGAGAAAGTGGAGAGGGACAGATTCTTCAAACTTTCGAAAACTTCAAGAACGAGAGGCCATTCGGAAAAATTAAGAGGGGACAGATTCAGAACCAGTGCTAGGAAGTTCTTCTTCACCCAAAGGGTAGTGGACACCTGGAATGCGCTCACAGAGGGTGTGATAGGAAGGGATTAGACAATTTCCTGAAGGAAAAGGGGATAGAAGGGTATGGATAGAGGATTAATATACAGGTCCTGGACCTGATGGGCCGCCACGTGAGTGAACTGCTGGGCATGATGGACCTCTGGTCTGACCCAGCAGAGGCACTGCTTATGTTCTTCTAATCTTATCACCTTGACGGACACGGGATGATGAGGACAAGTCAACACAGTTTTAGCAAAGGCAGATCGTGTTTGACGAACTTACTGTACTTCTTTGAGGGAGTAAACAGACAGATAAAGAAGGGTGATTCTGTCGACATTATATATCTGGATTTTCAGAAGGCATATGACAAGGTTCTGCATGAATGACTACTTCAGAAAATTGCGAGCCATGGAATCGAGGGTGAAATACTCACGTGGATTAAAAAATGGCTGGAGCATAGGAAACAGTGAGTGGGGGTAAATGGACAATACTTGGACTGGAAGAGCATCACCAGTGGGGTGCTGTAGGGCTCAGTGCTTGGACCTGTGATCTTCAACATCTTTATAAATGATCTGGACATTGGTACGATGAGTGAGTTGATTAAATTTGCGGACGATATGAAGTTATTCAGAGTAGTGAAGACACATAGGAATTGCAAAGATCTGCAATGTGACATAATCATGCTCAAGGAATGGGCATCAACATGGCAGATGAGGTTCAATGTGGATAAGTGTAAAGTGATGCATGTAGGCAACAAAAACCTCATGCACAAATACAGGATGTCCGGGGCGGTACTTGGAGAGACCTCCCAGGAAAGAGACTTGGGAGTTATGATAGACTAGTCGATGAAGCTGTCCACGCAATGTGGGGTGGTGGTGAAAAGGGCGAACAGAATGCTAAGAATGATTAAGAATGGGATCACGAACAGATCGGAGAAGGTTATCATACCGCTGTACTGGGCCATGGTGCGCCCTCACCTGGAGTACTGCATCCAGCACTGGTCGCCGTACATGAAGAAGGACACGGTACTACTTGAAAGGGTCCAGAGAAGAGTGACTAAGATGGTTAAGGGGCTGGAGGAGTTGCCGTACCTTGAAAGATTAGAGAAACTGGGCCTTTTCTCCCTCAAACAGAGAAGATTGAGAGGGGACATGATCGAAACATTCAAGGTACTGAAGGGCATAGACTTAGTAGATAAGGACAGGTTGTTCACCCTCTCCAAGGTAGGGAGAATGAGAGGGCACTCTCTAAAATTGAAAGGAGATAGATTCTGTATGAACGTAAGGAAGTTCTTCTTCACTCAGAGAGTGGTAAAAAACTGGAACGCTCTTCCGGAGTCTGTTGTAGGGGAAAACACCCTCCAGGGATTCAAGACAAAGTTAGACAAGTTCCTGCTGAACCAGAACGTACGCAGGTAGGGCTAGTCTCAGTTAGGGCGCTGTTATTTCTTTAGACTATTCCAGTGTTGTTTGAAAGATTCAATTTCCCACTTTATCCTTAAAAAATACTTTGAGATCTTTGGTCCTTTCATCTTAAAATTAATAAACAAAAGTCTAACCCAAAGTATTATGCCAGAGATCTGGAAAAAATCTATTATTCGACCCATTATCAAAGATCATAAGACTAGTTCAGAAGAACTATCCAACTATAGACCAATAGCAAATATTCCTTTTTTGGCAAAGTTGACAGAAAAGGTTGTCTTTAATCAAATCTCTGAATTTATTGAAAAAACTAATGTTCTACATCTGAACCAAACAGGGTTCAGACATCATCATAGTACCGAACATTTGTTGATTGGCATGTCTTCTTCAATACACTACTTTCTAGATCATCATCAATCGGTCTTACTTATTTCTATTGACCTTTCTGCGGCGTTTGACACTATTGATCATCAACTTCTATTAGAAATACTTTATTCCATTGGTATCACTGACCAAGTCCTCTCTTGGTTTGTATCTTATTTCTCAGATCGTACTTCTACTGTTTCCTTTAATGATTCAAACTCCAAATGTTCACCAATCTCTCATGGTATTCCCCAAGGATCTATCCTTTCCCCGCTACTTTTCAATATCTTTCTTGCCCCTTTGATGACTGTCTGCCAATCCATAGGTTTTCATGTATTCACATACGCTGATGATATTCAGCTCCTACATCCTTTGGACCCCAACAATTCTTTGGATATCATAGCGATTAATAATAAACTTGAACAAATTCATCAATGGTTAGATACAAATAGGTTAGCTCTTAATATTGAAAAAACAAAGACGATGCTTTTCCCATGGAAAGAAACTCCTAAACTTATTGCTCCTATTTCTTTAAAAAATATTCCCTTGCAATCGGTTAGCACCATTAAAATTCTAGGAGTGATTTTTGACAATAAATTAACTTTCCATGATCATATTGGTAGTATTATCAAATCGTCTTTCTATAGACTTCGTCAAATTCGATCCCTTTCGCAATACCTCTGCCCTAAATCACTCAACATTCTTATCCACTCCTTGGTGATTTCCAAAATCGATTATTGTAACACCCTTTTTAAAGGAATTGCACAAAGTGAAATTAGACGATTACAAATTATACAAAATACTTCCATCAAGCTTATAACAAAAACAAAGAAATTTGATCATGTAACACCACTTCTTAAGAATGCCCATTGGCTTCCGGTATCTCATAGAATAACTTATAAATTATGCTTACTTACTTTCAAATCATTACTGTTTAAAACTCCTGCATTTATTTTTAAATTATTAATTCCTTACTCCTCGAATAGAATATTAAGGTCAAACGAACAACATTTATTGACAATTCCTTCTCTCAAGATCGTTAATACTAGACGACAATTTATTTTTTCCGTTACGGCCCCTCAAGTCTGGAACTCTCTCCCTATCTATTTGAGAGAAGAACACAATCTTGATAAATTTAAGACTAATTTAAAAACATTTCTTTTCAAAGATGCTTTTGAGTGATAATTCTCCCTCTTGGATTTATTAATAGTGTTGTCTTTGATTAATGAATTTTACATCCCCTACCTTGTGTTTTTTCCCTGACTATTCTATTTATAATACCTTGTAGTTCAATTCCCTTTCTCCCTTTTTTTCTTGTTTGTGAAGTTTGTTAATAGTCTGGTTTGATTTTAAGTCTATGTTAAATATTGTATTACTCCATAATATTGTAATTTTTAATGTTTATTATTTATGTTCATTGCTTTGAAGTATGATTAAGCGATTAATCAAAAACACTAATAAACTTGAAACTTGAAACTTAAGAAAGAGTGGGATTTAATGGTCAAAACACTATCCTTATTCCATGATTCAAAAACAGACTGGGGAGCAAGAAGAACTTTATTAATCTGCTGCACCCAATGCTTTCCCTGTTTTAATTGTAATTGTCTTGCAAACCCCTAAGTACCACTGTGCAGTAATACCACCATAAATGAGGGAGCCCCATACTAGCCTTCTCCTTCTTTAATGTATGCCTTGCCAGATTAACCTTAGGCCACCTGCTTCCCCAGATAAAAGTTCTAAGCATCTTATTCCATTTCTTGAATTTAGCTTTGGGAATAGCAATTAACAACTGGGTAAAGAGAAAGAGGATCGCCCATGAGAGTGGCCTTAGGAATCTGGCCAATTGGAGTCATAGGCCACTCCCAGTGCATCTCAGAATTCACTGGAAAGGAGGCCTAAGACTCCGGTTGGCCCGGGTGCCTAAAGCAATCAGGCAATCAGGGCCTTAGGCCCCTCCCAGGAGCATCCCAGGATGCACCAGAAAGGGGAAGGCCTGCCATTCTGAAGAGGTGGGCCTACCAGTCAGAGAGAGTAGGCATCCCTCTGGCCAGCCTTGCTTTTAAAGGTCTGGGGGGGTTCGGGTAGGCTTTGAGGGTTTCGGGAGTGGGGGGTTCAAGGGGGCGCAGTAGGAAGGAGTGGGCAACCCTCCTGCTGGGATGGTGTGGCGGGGTGCCAGCAGGAAGGAGTGGGCATCCTGCATGCCAGGGATTGTTTTGCGGTTTGCGGCAGGTAGGATTGGGCATCTCTCCTGCTAGTAATTGTTTCACAGTTTGTGGCAGGAAGGAGTGGACATCCCTCCTGCCGCAGATTGTGTGGGAAGTTCAGGGGTGGGGGTAGGAGAGAATGAGCATCTCTCCTGCAAGCTGACTTGCAGTGGGGTTTAGGGGTTCCCTGCTGCAGCTTATCACCTGATCACAGGAGAGAGATTTCTTTAGCGGCCACATCTATTTGAAATGTAGGCCAACATTTTGCTGGCTGCATTTCAAGGTGCCTATCGCGGCCTTAGGGAGATGCCTATGGCCTCTTCTGGGTGAAATCACGCCCACGCACAGCCTTGGCATCCCTAGGCGCCTCCCTGCACCCACAACAGATGCCTACAGTGTGCCTCGGGTTGTTGGTTTTTTTTAAAACTTGCATCCCAATTAGTTGGTTAGACAGTGGTAGGACACCTACTGCCACCTACAATCGGGACACTGTTTATAGAATGTGGCCCTTAGTCCAGTGATTTTCCATTTTTTTAGTTCCACTGGAAAAATATGGAACAAAAAAAGTGGAAAATCACTGGACTAAGGGGCTCATAATAATAAAAAAAAGTCTAAAAACCCACCTAAGTTGGTACTTGGGTGATAAAAAAACAGGTCGTCCAAGTACCGATAATCAAACAGGGTTTTAAACATATCTAAAACCAGCTTAGGCCTTTGTACACCCAGAATGAAAAGGGACATTTTTGGAGGAGTGAGTAAGACGGGAGGTGGGCTGACCTAGAGTTAGTCATCCGACAGCCATAATTGAAAATTTTGACAGGTTGCCTAGACGGAATTTATACGTTTTGACTTAGACCAAGTCAAAACAGGTATAAGTTTCAGATCGGACGGCTGACCTGATCGTGGCTGCTGCGATCAGCTCAGTGGCCCAGGCAACCCGTCCCTGCAATGATCGCAGCAGGAGAGATGCCCAGTCCCTCCTACCCAAAGCCGTCGCCCCCCTCCCCCCGAATGTCCCTGGCAGTAGAGATACATAATCCCTCCTTCCGACACCCTTCCAGATAATGTTCTCCGACAGGAGGGATGCCCAATCCATCCTGCCAACACCCTTCACCCCCCCACAATGTGTCACTGATCATTGTGGAGGGTTCAGGGGATAGTGGAAGGAGAGATTGGGCATCTCTCCTGCCTGCAATCATTGCGGGAGGGTTCGGGGGATCGCAGCAGGAGAGATTAGACATCTCTCCTGCTGGGGAACATTCGGGGGGGGTCCCTCCTGCCGTGATCATTGCAAGTGGCGGGGGGGACAGTTCCATGATTCTCTAACCAGCGCTTATGACAGACGCCGGTTAGAGAATCATGCTTTTAGGTAAAAGGCTGGTCCCTCCCATGTCTTAAAGGTCTTGTTTTGGGTGTTTGGGATGGTCAATTTTTTTTTCAGGAATAGTACTTAAAGGTAGACATAGTAGCGGTCTAGGCAATTAAACTCCTGAATGTACAGGTATGCCATTCTCAAAAAAAAAAACCCCCACACACCACACATTTTGGAGGGTTTTTTTCGAGAATGGACATTTCCCTGCAGCTTACTTTGTGTGCCTAGGGCCTTAGGCCAAAAGGGGACTTAGATGGATTTTTTTTATTATGCCGCTCTAAGTGTATAGCTCTTGATGGAGACTGCCCCAATTTTGTTGGTTGTGCTGAGAACTTTTCAGTGGCCCATTGTACAGAACAATTCAGGAGAGCAAAATATGGGTTGGGTAGGTGGGGGGAAGACTCTACTGAAAATCTCCTATTATACATTTATAACAAAACTATTTATTGGCCCATATGGGTTAATAGTGGTATCTATTTGTTAAAAGATTTAATTAATGAAAACTCAGATCATTTGAATATTTGTGCAGTAAATATTCACTACTCCCTTCACAATTCTGTTATTATCTTTAACTCCAGTCCAATTTAGTTTCTAATAAAAACATTTTTAAATATGACACTTTCTCCCCTGATATATTTAAAGTTTTGTCAGGCATGTTATTATTAAGGAAATCTGCTTCTAGATTCTATATAGTATTCCACAATAACCCCCCCACACACACACACACTCACACACACAAATATAAGCACATTACAAAACTTTGTGGTCTATTGAAACTGTGTTCTTTCTAAGATCTCTAAGATCAACCGGCCACTGGCATCAGCTTCTTTACTAAAATCTTTTTTTTTTGTCCCATAAATAATCATTGATACCTATCAAACAAAATAATGTCAATGGCTCTTTATAAAACAGCTGTTGATCCTGTAAAAACTCATATGGGAACCTTAGATCAATTACTTTTTTCATGTGTTAACCTTAAAACATTTTAGTCAGATGTTTAGGACCAGATATGTACTATTAATACTAGGTTGTCCTATAAACTTATAAACTCATTTATCTAACCTTAAATTTTCAGCAGAAAACATGTGGCTTTTACTATTTTAATAGTTGTAGCTCTAAAAGGTAATCTTTTCTGAACAGAAAGATAACACAAAAGTTTCAGTTCAGTTTTGGTGGAATACTATGGGGCTCATAATAAATTTTTTTTTAAAAATCCAAAAAGTGGCCTAAATGGGTACTTGGACTATCAAAAAGCCTGATCGTCCAAGTACCCATAACCAAAGCTGGTTTTAGACGTATCTAAAACCAGCTTAGGCCTTTCCTCTGCCTCTAAACGCATAGAGCAAAAAGGGGCATTTTTAGAGGAGGGGAAAGGGCAGGAGGTGGGAGGGAGGTAGGCCAACCTAGACATAGGCGTTGTGGTACGCAGC
This sequence comes from Geotrypetes seraphini, assembly GCF_902459505.1. Lineage (NCBI taxonomy): Eukaryota > Metazoa > Chordata > Amphibia > Gymnophiona > Dermophiidae > Geotrypetes > Geotrypetes seraphini. The sequence goes on from NC_047092.1 coordinate 92,041,653, forward strand.
CTATGCCTGCTAGGTGTGTCCCTAGTGCAGAGCCCCGTTTAAAGGCCAACCCTTCCCCCAGTGTTACCGATAAAACCTTTTTTTGATTCTCCTGATGCTATTTCTCCCTTGCTCTCTAGAGGGAGTCATAACATAAGAACATAAGCAATGCCTCTGCCGGGTCAGACCTGAGGTCCATCGTGCCCAGCAGTCCGCTCACGCGGCGGCCCAACAGGTCCAGGATCTGTGCAGTAATCCTCTATCTATACCCCTCTATCCCCTTTTCCAACAGGAAATTGTCCAATCCTTTCTTAAACCCCAGTACCGTACTCTGCCCTATTACGTCCTCTGGAAGCGCATTCCAGGTGTCCACCACCCGCTGAGTAAAGAAAAACTTCCTAGCATTTGTTTTGAATCTATCCCCTTCCAATTTTTCCGAATGCCCTCTTGTTCTTTTATGTTTTGAAAATTTGAAGAATCTATCTCTCTCTACTTTCTCTATGCCCTTCATGATCTTGTAGGTTTCTATCATGTCTCCTCTGAGTCTCCGCTTTTCCAGGGAGAAGAGCTCCAGCCTCTCCAATCTTTCAGTGTATGAAAGGTTTTCCATGCCCTTAATCATTCGTGTCGCTCTCCTCTGGGCCCTCTCAAGTATTGCCATATCCTTCTTAAGGTACGGTGACCAATACTGAACACAGTACTCCAGGTGCAGATACAACGGCAGGATGACTTCTTTTGTTCTGGTCGTAATACCATTTTTAATAATACCCAACAATCTGTTTGCCTTCTTCGCGGCTGCTGCGCATTGCGCCGTTGACTTCATTGTTGTATCCACCAGTACACCCAAATCTCTTTCAAGGTTACTTCCCTCTAATACTAATCCCCCCATTTGGTAGCTGAACATCAGGTTCTTTCTCCCTATATGCATGACCTTGCATTTCCCTACATTGAATTTCATCTGCCATTTATTCACCCACTCCTCCAGTTTGTTTAGGTCCCTTTGTAGGTCCTCACACTCTTCCGTAGTTCTAACCCTTCTACAGAGTTTAGTGTCGTCCGCAAATTTTATAACTTCACATTTCATCCCCGTTTCCAGGTCATTAATAAATATATTGAACAGCAGCGGTCCAAGTACAGACCCTTGCGGAACTCCGCTCGTGACTTTCCTCCAGCCCGAGTAGTGACCCTTCACTCCAACCCTCTGTCTCCTGCCTGCCAACCAGTGTTTGATCCATCTGTATACGTCCCCTTCCACCCCATGGTTCCACAGCTTCCTAAGTAGCCGCTCATGGGGTACCTTGTCAAAGGCCTTTTGGAAGTCAAGGTAAATGATGTCTACAGATTCCCCTTTGTCCAACTGGATGTTTACCCCCTCAAAGAAGTGCAGTAAGTTTGTTTGGCACGATCTTCCCTTGCAGAAGCCATGTTGGCTCGCTTTCATCAGCCCATTTTTTTCGATGTGCTCACAGATGCTGTCCTTTATCAGTGCTTCTACCATCTTGCCTGGAACCGATGCCAAACTTACCAGCCTATAGTTTCCCGGGTCTCCTCTTGACCCGTTTTTAAAGATAGGTGTAACATTTGCTATCTTCCAGTCCTCCGGAATCTCTCCAGTTTTAAAGGATAGGTTGCAAACTCGTTGGAGTATTCCCGCTATCTCATTTCTTAGTTCTTTTAGTACCCTAGGGTGGATTCTGTCCGGGCCTGGTGATTTGTCGCTTTACAATCTATCTATCTGTTGGAGGACATCCTCATGGCTCACCTCTATTGCTGACAGTTTTTCTTCTTGGTCACCATGGAAGATCACGTCGGGTTCTGGTACACTGGATGTGTCCTCGCTTGTGAAGACTGACGAGAAGAATTTGTTTAACCTGTCGGCTACCTCTTTTTGCTCCTTTATCATTCCCTTTTTGTCTCCATCATCCAACGGTCCTACTTCCTCCCTCGCCGGTTTCTTCCCCTTAACATATCTGAAGAATGATTTGAAGTTTTTTGCCTCCCTGGCCAGTCTCTCTTCGTATTCTCTTTTCGCTCTCCTAACCACTTGATGACATTCTCTTTGGCGTTTCCTGTGTTCATTCCAGTTTTCCCCAGTTTGGTCCTTTTTCCATTTCCGGAATGATTTTTTCTTTTCTCCTATCGCTTTCTTCACCTCATTGTTTATCCATGCGGGGTCTTTTGTTCAGTTTTTTTTGCACCCTTTTCTAAATCTGGGGATGTACATAAGTTGTGCTTCTTGCACTGTGCCCTTGAATAGAGACCAGGCTTGCTCTACAGTTTCTGTTTTCCTTGAGCTGTTTCTAAGTTTTTTTCTTACCATTGCTCTCATAGCATCATAGTTCCCTTTCTTGAAGTTGAACATTGTCACTGTGGTTCTCTTCCCTTTTGCTGTACTTACTCCTAATTTGTACTGGATCATGTTGTGATCACTGTTTCCTAGTGGTCCTACTACTTCCACTTCTTTTGCAGGTCCCCCTATTCCGTTGAGGATTAGGTCGAGTGGCATATCCTCTTGTTGGTTCCTTGACAAGCTGATCCATAAAGCAGTCCCTCACAGCCTCTAAGAATTCTGTTTCCCTCGCACAGTTTGAGTTTCCAATATTCCAGTTTATCCCAGGGTAGTTAAAATCTCCCATTACTGTCACATTCCTGTTGTTGCCTTCCCGCCTCAATTCTGCTGCCAGATCTTTGTCGTTTGCTTCTGTTTGTCCAGGTGGACGATAGTATAGACCCAATCTTATGTCAAGGCCACTCTTTCCTGGTAATTTGACCCATAATGACTCCAGTCCTTCCGCCTTTGGTTCTATATCCACTCCGGACGAGGGAATGGTGTCTTTTATGTATAGTGCTATTTCTCCACCCTTCTTGTGGGTCCTGTCTCTTCTATAGAGTTTGTACCCTGGCAGCACTACGTCCCATTGGTTATCCTCATTCCACCATGTTTCCGTGATTCCAATGATGTCTAGGTTTTCTTTTTTGGCTATGGCTTCTAATTCTCCCATTTTGGTCTTTAGGCTCCTTGCATTAGCGTACAAGCAATTTAAGTCCTGGTCTTTTCTTTTCTCTGCTGGTTTTACATGTGTTTTGCTCCTCTTACCATCCCCTATTTGGGCTGCCAGTCCCTCATTTCTGTTCCTTTCTTCCTCATTTTTTGGTGTATCTTTTCTATTCCTTTCTTCCTCATTTTTTGGTGTATCTTTTTCGTCTGCAACCTGATTTCCTGATCTCTCCTGTTCCTCTAATTTTATCTGTTTGCCCTTTTTGTTGGTCAACAGCTTCTGTTGTTCGTCTCTTGCCTGTTCCCAGCATTTTTCCCGCTCAGTATCTTCTTTGGATACTCTTGTCCGAACCGTCGACGTCAGGTCGACTATCGGCTTTCCCCTTCTTCTCAGTTTAAAGCCTGCTCAATTCCTCTCTTGACGTTGTTTGCTAGCAGTCTCGTTCCTGCCTTGCTCAGGTGTAGTCCGTCCCTCCTGAAGAGCTTGTTCTTCCCCCAAAAAGTTGTCCAGTTTCTTACAAAAAGGAATCCTTCTTCTTCGCACCATCTCCTCAACCATGCGTTTATTGCTTGTAGCTCGGTCTGCCTCTTCACGTCTGCCCTCTGGCAGAATCTCTGAGAATGCTATCTTCTGTGTCCTCAGCTTCAGTTTCCTTCCTAGGATCTTGAACTGTTCAATTAGCGTAGTCTGCTGTGATTTCTCCTGTTGACATCATTTGTTCCCACGTGGATTATCACTGCTGTCTCTTCTGTTTCCGCGCCGTCCAGGATCTTCTCGATTCTGTCGGTGATGTCCTTCGTTCTTGCTCCTGGGAGACAGGTCACTAGCCGATCCTCTCTCCCTCCTGCTATGTGACTCTCCACTTCTCTCAGGATTGAGTCTCCCACGACGACTGCAGATTTCTCCTTCTTCAGCTTCCTCACTGGTCTCAAGTCTGTATCCTCGGCGTGGTTCAGTCCTTCTCTTCCGGGGTACCCGCCAGTCTTCGCCCTCTCTGCTTGCACAAATCTTCCATGTGATCCTTCATCCTCGGCGTCCGTTGGCCCCTGTCTTCCATCTGTTGGCCCATGTCCTCCATCTTGTGTAGCCGTAGCTTCCTCGCTCCAGCGCTGCTGATGATCCTGCTCTTCTACCTGCCTGTAGGCCTCCTCAATTAATCTTTCGAGCTCCCTTACTTGCTCCTCGATGTGGCTTTCTTCTGCAGGGTCTTCAGTTGTCTTGAAAGGTGCTTCTGAGATGTGGAGTCCCTCCAGCTCTTGAACCCTGCACTGCAGTCGACCAACTTCCTTCTTCAGGCTTTCCAGTTCCTGACACCGACTGCATATGTATGCCTGCCTTCCCGAGGGAAGGTAGTCATACATATGACACTCTGTGCAGTACACTGGGAAGCTCCTCCGGGTTCCTGCTGCTTCCATTTCTCTTTCTTCGGAGTCCACTAGTTGTCCTCTCCCTTGTCTTATGTCTTTATGTGTGCGGGCGCTGTGCTCTCTCCTGTGCTTGGCTCTTTCCTGTCTACTTCTTCTGCCGCTTTTTGTCTTGGTGGGTCTGTTATCCTCCCTTGGGCCTCTTTCTTGTCCCCGAAGCCTACTGCTTCTTTATCCTTCCCTGTCTTGTGTGTGTCTTATTGTGTGTTTTCTTCTTGTGCGTGTGCTCTACCTACATGCGTGCTCGCTTCTTCCTTACCTGGTGTTCTGGAGTCCTTGGCTGTCTTTGCTCGACCCTTCTCAAGGTCCTTCTCAAGGCCCTTCGCAAAGGCGAGCGCCTTTGCCGCTCGTCTTCACTGCGCGCCGAACGGCCGCGCGCTGTTGGCTCCCTTCCTGTTAAGGGGGAGTCGGGGCTTCCTCTCGCCGCTGATGATGTGGAGGGGGTGGGCGGAGCTTCCTCTCGCCGCTACCCGCTCCTCTTTGCCGCCGCTGACCCTGCTAGAAAAGAAAAAGAAAAACTCTTCCGGCTTCTCCCACCGGCTGCTCTCTCCTGCCTCCGCTCCTCACCTCGCGGCCGTGCAGTGGTCTCTCGCGCCCTGGCTCCCTTCCTGTTAAGGGGGAGTCGGGGCGATGACGCTGATGACGTGGAGGGGGTGGGCAGAGCTTCCTCACGCCGCTACCCGCTCCTCTCTGCCGCCGCTGACCCTGCTAGAAAAGAAAAAGAAAAACTCCTCCGGCTTCTCCCACCGGCTGCTCTCTCCTGCCTCCGCTCCTCACCTCACGGCCGTGCAGTGGTCTCTCGCGCCCTGACTCCCTTCCTGTTAAGGGGGAGTCGGGGCGATGACGCTGATGACGTGGAGCTCAGGGCTGGGAGATACTGATGGCAGTTCTCCACTGGAATCTATGGAGCTGATGGAAGCCGGAGAAGAATCTTCTTTGAAGGAGAATGAAGAACCTCAGGCCATGGAAATTGACCCAGATTCATCTGCTGCTCCAGTGAGTGAGATTCTGCCAATGGAAGTTTGCTTCATGGAAGGCAAGCCGCTCGTGGAATAAAAGTGAGTAGCTGTGACTTTATTGTATGAAGGACTTCCGTGGTTATGCATTGCCCTGTGGGAGCTTTAGTAACCAGAGCTCCAGAAGATTGAAAAGACTTTTGTGAAAGTTTTTTTTTTGTGTTTCTCTTACATGAGAAAGGACTGTTACCAGCCCAGGTAGTGGGGCTTCGCCTCACGTATTTTTGTGGTGGGATTGTGGACCTGTTTGGCAGTATATCACCACGTGAAGCACACTGCCTACCCAGTATTCAAGCTGCTGGGATAGTCACAGCAGTAGCTCTGACTAGTGCTGCAATAGTCAAGTTTAAAGACTGTTGGTGTTTGGAATATTTTGTTTTTCATTGCTGAGAAATAAGTATGGGCTGAAGCCAATAGCCTGAGTTTTGAAAGACTTGAACTTTTGAACATTTCCATTTTGGGACAGTTTGCTGTTTTGTGTTTTTTTTTTCTTTTTACTGTTTTGGGACTATTTGCTAATCGCAGAAATATCCTGACAAGCTTTATGTTTAATACCAGTGCAAGAATAAATCCTGAGTTTGATTTAAGTAACTACCCTTACCTGGTGTGGCAGTATTTTTCTTCCGCTATTATTTTCCTTGTGCAGCTCACCGCGGCTCACAAGAGCACAACTCCCGTGTCCCAGCCGCTCAGGGCCCATTGTCCTGAGCCGGTTGGTGACAGCGTACAGCAGGTATAAACAAAACTTTAGGCAGTCTGCCTAGTTGGCACTTATACGTTTTGACTTAGACCAAGTCAAAACTATAAGTGCCAAAAAGGGGGCCGCTGAGCTGATGGCGGCTGCCTCAATCAGCTCAACGGCACATCAACCTACCCACCCTCCACTGCAACCATCACAGCAGGAGAGATGGCTCATCTCTCCTGCCGCGATGGCAATCACTCCTCTACCCAAACTGGCACGACGCACGGCAGGAGAGATGTCCAATTTCTCCTGCTGCAGTTTGTAGCAATTCGGGTAGAGGGGTAATTGCCATCGTAGCAGGAGGGATAGCCAATCTCTCCTGCCGCGATCCATTACCCCCCTTGACAAGATTGGGCAAGAGGCAACTCAACCCATCCTGCCCCAGCAACCCCCCTGCCCGACAATGATCCAGGCAGGTGGGAGCCCAAGCCACCCTGCTCCGGTGATCCCCCCAACTCAATCCGGGCATAAGGGAGCCCAAGCCCTCCTGCCCTGGAGACCCCCCTACCCCCATCCCCACTAAGATACGGGCAGGAGGGCTTGGGCTCCCTCATGCCCGATCGTGTCAGGGGGAGGTGTGGATCACAGCAGGAGAGATGGCTCATCTCTCCTGCCACGATCATTGCTGGGGAGGTGTGGATTCTGTATCCAGTGTTGTTTTTGACAGACACTGGTTACAGAATCCAGCTTTTAGGCAAAGGATTGGCTCCTCCTTCACCTAAAAGTTCTTGTGTTGGGCGTTTGGGACTTAGGCTTTTTTTGGGTTCATTATATGTGGTAAGTGTAGACGTAGTGGTGGTCTTGGCATTTAAACAGCTGAACCTAGAGGCAGGCCATTATTTAAAAAACCCTAAGATCATAAGAATTGCCACTGTTGGGTCAGACCAGTGGTCCATCCGCTCACGCAGCAGCCCCCAGGTCAAAGACCAGTGCCCTAACTGAGACCAGCCCTACCTGCGTTTGTTCTGGTTCAGCAGGAACTTGTCCAACCTTGTCTTGAATCCCTGGAGGGTGTTTTCCCTTATAACAGACTTCAGAAGAGCATTCCAGTTGTCTACCACTCTCTGGGTGAAGAACAACTTTCTTACGTTTGTACGGAATCTATCTCCTTTTAACTTTAGAGAGTGCCTTCTTGTTCTCTCTACCTTGGAGAGGGTGAACAACCTGTCTTTATCTACTAAGTCTATTCCCTTCATTATCTTGAATGTTTTGATCATGTCCCCTCTCAGTATCCTCTTTTCAAGGGAAAATAGGTCCAAACTTTTAACCATTTTAGTAGCTCTTCTCTGGACCCTTTCGAGTAGTACAGTATCCTTCTTCATGTACGGTGACCAGTGCTGGATATAGTATTCTAGGTGAGGGTGTACCATGGCCCGGTACAGCAGCATGATAACCTTCTCCGATCTGTTTGTGGTCTCCTTCTTAATCATTCCTAGCATTCTGTTCACTGCCACCACGTATTGCGCAGACTGCTTCATCGACTTGTCGACCAGTACTCCCAAGTCTCTTTCCTGGGGGGTCTCTCCAAGTACCGCCCTGGACATCTTTTATTCGTGTATGGAATTTTTGATACCGACACGCATTACCTTACACTTATCCATGTTGAACCTCATTTGACATGTCGCTGCTTATTTCTCAAGCGTGGTTATTTCATGTTGCAGATCTTCATAATCCCCCTGCGTCTTCACTACTCTGAATAACTTCATTTCATCCGCAAATTTGTTTACCTCACTCATGCCCATTTCCAGATCGTTTATGAATATGTTGAAGAGCACAGGTCCAAGCACCGAACCCTGCAGCACCCACTGGTGACTTTCTTCCAGTCCGAGTATTGTCTATTTACCCCCACTCTCTGTTTCCTATCCACTAGCCAGTTTTTAAGCCACGTGAGTATTTCACCCTCTATTCCATGGCTTTCAATTTTCCGAAATAGTCGTTCATGCGGAACCTTGTTGAATACCTTCTGAAAATCCACATATACAATGTCGACCGGGTCACCCTTGTCTATCTACTTGTTTACTCCCTCGAAGAAACATAGAAATATAGAAATAAACGGCAGATAAGGGCCACGGCCCATCTAGTCTGCCCACCCCAATGACCCTCCCCTACCTTTCTCTGTGAATAGATCCCACGTGTCTATCCCATTTGGCCTTAAAATCAGGCATGCTGCTGGCCTCAATAACCTGAAGTGGAAGACTATTCCAGCGATCAACCACCCTTTCAGTGAAAAAGAATTTCCTGGTGTCCCCATGCAGTTTCCCGCCCCTGATTTTCCATGGATGCCCCCTTGTTGCCATGGGACCCTTGAAAAATAAGATATCTTCTTCCACCTCGATGCGGCCCGTGAGATACTTGAATGTCTCGATCATGTCACCCCTCTGCGCTCCTCGAGTGAGTACAGCTGCAACTTATCCAGCCGTTCCTCGTACGGGAGATCCTTGAGTCCCGAGACCATCCGGGTGGCCATTCTCTGGACTGACTCCAGTCTCAGCACATCCTTATGGTAATGCAGCCTCCAGAATTGCACACAGTATTCCAGGTGGGGCTTCACCATGGATCTATACAATGGCATAATGACTTCAGGCTTACGGCTGACAAAACTCCTGCGTATGCAACCTATGATTTGCCTTGCCTTGGATGAAGCTTGCTCCACTTGATTGGCAGTCTTCATGTTCTCACTGACGATCACCCCTAAGTCTCGTTCTGCTTCAGTTCTTGTTAGGATCTCGCCATTAAGGGTGTAAGTCTTGCATGGATTTTGGCTGCCCAGGTGCATGACTTTGCATTTTTTGGCATTGAAGCTGAGTTGCCAGGACCTAGACCAGCGCTCCAATAGGAGTAGGTCGTGCATCATGTTGTCGGACATTGAATTTATGTCTGTTGTGCTTTTGCCCACTACATTGCTTAGTTTGGCGTCATCGGTGAATAATGTTATTTTACCTCGCAGCCCTTCTGCCAAGTCTCTTATAAAGATGTTGAATAGGATCGGGCCCAGGACCAAGCCCTGCGGCACTCCACTGATTACCTCCGTCATTTCGGAGGGGGTGCCGTTCACCACTACCCTCTGAAGCCTACCTCCAAGCCAGTTCCCAACCCATTTCGTCAATGTGTCGCCCAATCCTATAGAACTCATCTTACTCAGCAACCTGCGGTGTGGTACGCTATCGAATGCTTTACTGAAGTCCAGGTATACGATGTCTAGGGACTCCCCAACATCCAGCTTCCTCGTCACCCAGTCAAAGAAGCTGATCAGGTTGGATTGGCAGGATCTCCCCTTAGTAAATCCATGTTGACGAGGATCCCGTAGATTCTCCTCGTTCAGGATCGTATACAATTGGCGTTTGATTAGAGTTTCTATTAGTTTGCACACTATTGATGTGAGACTCACCGGTCTGTAGTTTGCTGTCTCCATCTTGGAGCCTTTCTTGTGGAGTGGAATGATTTTAGCCGTCTTCTAGTCCAACGGGACGTTACCCGTACTAAGGGAGAGATTGAAGAGTGCAGATAGCGGTTCCGCCAAGTTATCACACAACTCCCTGAACACAATGGGGTGTAGGTTGTCAGGCCCCATTGCCTTGTTAACCTTAAGCTTTGACAGCTCGCAGTAGACACCACTGGGTGTAAACTTGAAATTACTAAACGGGTCATCTGCGTCAACCCTTGTCTGTAGCTGAGGGCCGAGTCCTGGTGCCTCACGGGTGAAGACTGAGCAGAAGTATTAATTTAACAGTTGGGCTTTTTCCGAGTCCGCTTCTACATAGTCTCCGTCTGGTTTCCTAAGACGTATTATCCCGCCTGAGTTCTTATTTCTGTCACTGATATACCTGAAGAAGGATTTATCTCCTTTGTGGATGTTCTTCGCTAGAGACTCCTCCATGTGGACTCACCAGGACCCCGAGGGAGAGACACCACACTACACCGAGGACACGGACCTGAGGCAGAGGAGGTTGCCGAGGAAAGGGAAGTCTGCTATTGTGGTGGGAGACTCGATTTTGAGAGAGGTAGACAGTCACGTAGCTGGAGGAAGGGAGGACCGGCTAGTGACTTGTCTCCCAGGGGCCAGGACACGAGATATCACTGATAGGATCGAGAGGATCCTGGATGGAGCAGAGACAGAGGAGACTGCGGTAATAATCCACGTCGGAACAAACGATGTGAGCCGGAGGAACTTCAGCATGGACGCACTGACTGACCAGTTCAGGGTCCTGGGACGAAAGCTGAAGCGGAGTACCCGGAGGATAGCATTCTCAGAGATCCTGCCTGTACCGAGAGCAGATGCAAAGAGGCAGGCTGACCTCCAAGCTGTGAATGCATGGTTGAGGAGATGGTGCCAGGAGGAGGGCTTCCGCTTTGTGAGGAACTGGACGTCCTTCTGGGGAAAGAGCAAGCTCTACCGGCGGGACGGCCTGCACCTGAGCACAGCGGGAACCAGACTATTGGCAACCAATTTGAGGAAGGAGATCGAGAGGGCTTTAAACTGAAGAGAGGGGGAAAGCCGACAGCTGATCTGATGTTGACGCTTCGGACAACAGCATCCAGAACAGATGCTGAACGGGCTGACTGCAGGGAGGAAACAGAGGGACCGGAAGATCTACAAAACAGACAGCGAGGGAAACATCAGGTAAAGGGAGCTTGCTGGGAGAAGACTGAGGGGCATGGGGACACAGGGGGACTGAGTGGCATAAGGGCGAAAGCCGAGGGTAATATAGAGGCACCACAAGGCAAGGGAGATCAAACAGAGGCTCAAGGGATGACAGCCCAGGAGGGGGCCGGTAGGGCTAAAAATCCCAGAGGAAAAGCGGGAAAGTGGGGTGGCAGGAATGTGGGGAAGCTGAAAGCCAAGAGGGTAAAGGCTGAGGGTAAAGCAGAAACACAGAGAGCGGGAAAACCGCCAGAAATCCAAGGGCAAGTGGACCAGGTAAATGCAGAGGTGGAAGAAAAACGACGGGACCTGCGGTGCTTATACGCAAATGCAAGAAGCCTCACGGCCAAGATGGGTGAGCTAGAAGTCGTCGCCAAGGGGGAGGACCTGGATATAATTGGAATTGTAGAAACCTGGTGGACAGATGAAAATCAATGGGATATAGCGCTGCCGGGGTACAAGCTCTATAGGAAGGACAGGACCCACAAAAAGGGGGAAGGCATAGCACTATATATAAAGGAATCTATCCACTCGGTCAGGATGGATATGGCAACAAAGGCAGAGGGGCTGGAATCGCTGTGGGTCAAATTACCGGGAAACAAGGGTGCGGGCATAAAACTGGGGCTGTACTATCGACCACCTGGTACGCCAGAGGGAGTCGGACACGACTTGGAAACGGAATTGAGACAGGAGTGCAGGACTGGAAGTGTAACAGTGATGGGGGACTTCAACTACCCAGGGATAGACTGGAGTACGGGTCACTCCAATTGCACTAGGGAGACAGGATTTGTAGAAGCTGTGAAGGACTGCTTCATGGAGCAACTAGTCAAAGAACCGACGCGAGGGGGTACTACTCTTGACCTCATCCTAAACGGATTAGGGGGGCCTGCAAGAGGGGTAGAAGTGGGAGGACCACTAGGCAACAGTGATCACAACACGATCAGATTCACATTAGAAAGGGGGACACCCATAGTTAGGAGCAATGGCGTACCTAGGGGGGGGGGGGGGGGGGGCGGGCCGCCCCGGGTACCAGCCCTGAGGGGGTGTTCCCGGCCTTGCCGCTCAGTCCCCCCCCACGCCCGAAGGACCTCTCGCCCCACTGACCTTCCAGCACACCTATGAAGCAGCCCGCAGCAGGATCGCGACGTCAGCAATCCCTCAGCTGCTTGGGCGCTGCTTCCTGCGCCGCGGTCCCGTCCCTCCTCTGACGTCAGAGGAGGGGGCGGGACCGCGGCGCAGGAAGCAGCGCCCAAGCAGCTGAGGGATTGCTGACGTCGCGATCCTGCTGCGGGCTGCTTCATAGGTGTGCTGGAAGGTCAGTGGGGCGAGCGGTCCTTCGGGCGTGGGGGGGGACAGTAGCTTAAGGTAGCCCGGCGCAGGAAGCAGCTCCTAAGCAGCGCAAAGATAGCTGACGTCGCGATCCTGCTGCGGCTGCTTCATAGGTAGTGCGCAGAGGCCAGGGGGGCGAATGGTCCTTCGGGGTGGGTCGGGGCATCAGGCCTTCAGGGTGGGGCGGGCGGGCGGGCAGGCAGACTTTCAAGGGGGAGGGGGGGTGACAGGCAGGCAGGCAGGCCTTCAAGGGGGGGTGCAGGTCTTCGGGGGGGGTGCAGACCTTCAAGGGGGTGCAGGCCTTCAAGGGGGGGACAGGCAGGCAGGCCTTCAAGGGGGGGACAGGCCTACAAGGGGGGGGGACAGGCCTACAAGGGGGTGCAGGCCTACAAGGGGGGGGGACAGGCCTTCAAGGGGGGACAGGCCTTCAGGGGGGGGGCATGCCTTCAGGGGGGGTGCCGACCTTCAAGGGGGTGCAGGCCTTCAAGGGGGGGACAGGCAGGCAGGCCTTCAAGTGGGGGGACAGGCCTTCGGGAGGGTGCAGGCCTTCGGGGGGGGTGCAGACCTTCAAGGGGGTGCAGGCCTTCAAGGGGGGGGACAGGCAGGCAGGCCTTCAAGGGGGGGGCAGGCCTACAAGGGGGTGGGACAGGCCTTCAAGGGGGTGCAGGCCTTTGGGGGGGTGCCAACCTTCAAGGGGGGGTGCAGGCCTTCAAGGGGGGGGGACAGGCCTTCAAGGGGGGACAAGCAGGCAGGCCTTCAAGGGGGGGACAGGCCTACAAGGGGGTGGGACAGGCCTTCAAGGGGGTGCAGGCCTTTGGGGGGGTGCCAACCTTCAAGGGGGGGACAGGCCTTCAAGGGGGGACAAGCAGGCAGGCCTTCAAGGGGGGGTCAGGCCTTCAAGGGGGGGACAGGCCTACAAGGGGGTGGGACAGGCAGACCTTTAAGGGGGGACAGGCCTACAAGGGGGTGGGACAGGCAGACCTTTAAGGGGGGATAGGCCTTCAAGGGGGGGTCAGGCCTTCAAGGGGGGGGGGACAGGCCTTCGGGGGTGCAGGCCTTCGGGGTGGGTGCAGGCCTTCGGGGTGGGTGCAGGCATTCGGGGTGGGTGCAGGCCTTCGGGATGGGTGCAGGCCTTCAGGGGGGACAGACCTTCGGGTGGGGGGTACAATCCTTCGGGGAGGGTGCAGGCCTTCAGGGGTGGGGTTTAGGCGTTCAGAGGGGGACAGACCTTCGGGTGGGAGGTAAAGTCCTTCGGGGGTGCAGGTCTTCAGGGGTGGGGTGTAGCCCTTCTGAGGGGGGACAGACCTTCGGGGGAGGGGGGTCCTGGTGTAAAAGTACACAGAGGGAGAGAGGGAAGGGGGGGTTCAAAGATACGTGCATATGCCAGACTTTGGGGGTTAGAAATAATGGGTCTAAAAACAGAGGAGTGGGAGAGAGATGGTGCATAATGGGATTTAGGGAGGGAAGGAACAGAAAGGGAGAGAACTTGGAAACAGGGGATGGTGTGGAGGGGGGATAGAGATACTGGATAGGAGGATAGTTGGGAACAGAAAGGGAGAGATGGTGGATCCTGGGGTGGTGGGGAGTTGAGAAAAGGTGAATCTGTGGATGGAGACAAAAAAAAGGAAAGATGCCAGATCTCCGGGAGAGGGAAGGGAAACGGAAGGGGAGAACAGAGATGGCAGACGGATGGTTAGCACGGAGAAAGGAGACCCTGGCAAGCAAGACAACAAGAGCCTGGGACCAACAAGATTTGAATATTGATCAGAGAACAAAAGGTAGAAAAAATAATTTTATTTTCTGTTTTGTGATTACAATATGTTAGATTTGAAAAGTGTACATGAGACAGCTTGAAATGGGAACTTTTCTATTTTTGTGAATGGCAAGGCTGAGTTCAGTTAAAATATATGCTTTATAAGAAAATATAATAATGTGTTTTATAAAGTTTATAAGCATTGCTGGCATACTCGGTGAGGTGTTCCTAGTGTTGGTGGTGGTGGTAGCATGTCAGTGTGTTGAGAGGAAGAGGTAGTCTGGGAAATTCTGCTGAGCAAACTCTGGGCCCATTTCCACCCCCAGTTAGTCCACTCCACTCAACTGGTTCACACACTGAGTGGGTCTTTGGGTGTTATTTCTGGGTAGTTGTTTTAGAATCTCTTCCAGTGGTTTGTCAGTATCTCCTTCTGGTCCAAGGAAGGAAACTTTGTCAACCTTAGCATTGACCTTCAGAATATGTTTGTAACAGCGCTGCTTGTGTGGCATTAGGCTATGTAGTGATCGAAAGAAAAAAACAGACCTTTGCACATTTTTGCACTATATGGTGGGTGTATGAGGAGATTCATTTCCTGCACAGTTAAGTCCATGTGAAGTTACCTTGTGCTGTATTTGACATCTAGCAAGGTCTCTGTTTGGAAGGAAAGATCTAAGCTTAAAAATGAAGTGGCCAGAAGTTATGTTAAAAGTAGATAGCGTAGCTGGTTTTAAGAAAGGTTTGGACAAATTCCTGGAGGAAAAGTCCATTGTCTGTTATTAAGACATGGGGGAAGCGTCTGCTTGCCCTGGATTGGTGCACTCAGCAGCAACAAATACTAGTTTTGGCTGGCTCTTTCCCCGCATTTCTCCTCTCTTCCCCACGATTTAATATCCAGTTCAGGCAGTAAGTAAATGCATCGGCAGGGGGGGTCTGGTAAGTCTTGGGGGCTGGGGATGGAAGGTGAGAATCCGTTCTGTAGGCTATCAGAAATTTGCTTAATTATCTACTCACACAGAAAAGCAGTAAAGTCAATAGGTTCTCTGAATGGGAACAACCTGTTTGATCTTGCACTCTTGTGATTGACCAATTGTTTATCACTGTTTAATTTATCACATTGATTAATTTGAGCACACCTGAGGTGTCCTATGATGGTGTGCACTGCAGGCAGAGGAGCCTTATTGTGTAAAGCACTGGAGAATTCTCTCCTCTCGCTTACCTCTCACGCTGAGGACACCCTGCTTCAGTATAATCATTTATATGATTTATCTTATAAACATTATTACGTGGTCTTTTCCTCAAGTGCTGAGACATCAGGTTGTTCCCACTTGGAGAACCTATTGACTTTTACTGCTTTTCTGTGTGGCTTTAACATTTTTGCTATTCAGTATACCTAAACTATTATTCAGTAGAAAAAATATGGTTTGTTCAATCAAATCCTGTGTGGACATTGGACTTCTATGAGTGAATGTTCTGCTTGATTGAACAAACTAAATTTTTTCTACTGAATAATAGTCTAGGTACAATGAAAGTAAATAGCAAAAATGTTTGAGTAGATAATTAAGGAAATCTTTTTCATATTGCTTGCTTATGGACTGGGAAAAAAGACTGTTCAAGCAAATGTCTCCAGAACTGCTTTAATGGAAAAATGTGATTTTTTTTTTTTAAGTACTTTGTGAAATTTATTGTTGTTGTGAAATTTATTGTTATACTTTGTTTAAACTTAAAAAGCGGTGTCATTAACAGTGAATCTAATCGAAAAATCGATTCAACAGGGTGAATCGAATCGAATGAAATATTTTTCTCTGAATCGGGCAGCACTATTGGCTACCATGAGAATGGGCTACTGGGCATGATGGACCATTGGTGTGACTCAGTTAGGCTATTCTTATGTTATGTTCTCATCTGTAGGGGCCTTTGTTTTCACTTCTTATTTTAATGTATTTTTTTCCTGGGAACTTATCAGTGTTTTTTTATAATGGGAACAAAAATGGAAGAGAATTAATGTGTGTGGAATGGGGGGGTAACTAATTTCTTCAGCTAAATAATTCAATCCACTTCAAACAGACATAGGAGAACTCACGCACCATTCACACACCCTCCAACCAAAAACGTCAAAAGAAAAAAACTGTTCGACAACCTCCTAGCCATTCGAGCTGCAACACTTGACCCCCAACTCTACAACCTATTGACCTCGACCACAAACTACAAAACCTTAAAAAAAGAAATAAAAACCCTTCTATTCAAAAAACACATAAAACCAAACTAACATAATCAGAACTGTCCCAAGCATCACCTGCAACTACTCCATATGTACTTCTGATGTCATGACAATTCCGACATAATTTATGTTATGTTATGTTTGGAATAATGGTTACATAAATGAGGTTCAATAAAAGAAAATTTTCACTGCCTGTTTCTATTCTGACCATTTATTCCATTTCATGGTTATTGCAAAAAAAAAAAAAAAAAAAAAATTTTTCCATGAGGGGGGGGGGGGGGTCAAAAAATGATGGGCCCCGGGTGCCACATACCCTAGTTACGCCACTGGTTAGGAGGACCGCAACAACTGCGCTGAACTTCAAGAAAGGGAACTACGTTGCTATGAGGGAAATGGTGGGGAGGAAGCTCAGAAACATCTTTAGGATGGAGACTGTGGGAAGCGCCTGGACCCTATTCAGGGACACCCTGCAGGAAGCACAGAGAATGTACGTCCCCAATTTCAGGAAAGGCTGCAAGAACAAGCGATCAAAGGACCCGGTTTGGATGTCAATAGAAGTAAAGAGGGCGATAAAGGACAAAAAAGTATCTTTCCGGAGATGGAAAAAGGACCCAACAGAGGAAAATCACCAGGCGCACAGGAAATGCCAAAAGGAATGCCACCGGGAGGTTAGAAAAGCAAAAGAGAAATACGAAGAGGGGCTGGCCAAGGAGGCGAAAAACTTCAAGGCATTCTTCAGTTACATTAAGGGGAAGCGACCAGCGAGAGAGGAGGTAGGGCCGTTGGACGATGGGGACAAGAAGGGAGTGATTAAGGAGGATAAAGAGGTAGCTGAGAGGTTGAACACGTTCTTCTCGTCGGTTTTCACGAGCGAAGACACATCTAATATACCGGACTCAGAGGAGCTCATGAGTGGGGAACAGGCTGAAAAATTAGAGCACATAGAGGTAAGTAGGGAGGATGTCCTCAAACAGATAGACAGGTTAAAATGCGGCAAATCACCGGGCCCAGACGGGATCCACCCAAGGGTTCTGAAAGAACTAAGACAGGAAATAGCGGGCACAATCCAACATGTTTGCAACCTATCCTTGAAAACTGGTGAGGTGCCAGAGGACTGGAAATTGGCAAATGTCACACCGATCTTCAAAAAGGGATCGAGGGGTGACCCCGGGAACTACAGGCCGGTGAGCCTGACTTCAATAATAGGGAAGATGGTGGAAACTATGATCAAGGAAGGCATTAGCGAGCACATCGAGAGGAATGGCCTACTGAGAACAAGCCAGCACGGATTCTGTAAGGGAAGGTCGTGCCTAACAAACCTTCTGTACTTCTTTGAGGGAATAAGCAGTCGGATGGACAATGGGGAGCCCATAGACATCATTTACCTCGACTTTCAAAAGGCTTTCGACAAGGTGCCACATGAAAGGCTACTTAAGAAACTGTGGAACCACGGGGTGGGAGGAGATGTGCACAGATGGATCAAGCACTGGCTGTCGGGTAGACTGCAGAGGGTTGGAGTAAAGGGTCAATATTCTGAATGGCGGGGAGTCACGAGCGGTGTGCCACAGGGATCGGTGCTGGGGCCTTTACTCTTTAACATATTCATCAATGACCTGGAAAAGGAGGCAAAGTGTGAGGTTATAAAATTCGCAGACGATACCAAACTGTGCGGCAGAGTTAGGACCAGGGAGGAGTGTGAGGACCTACAAAGGGACCTGGACAAGCTGGAAGACTGGGCAAACAAATGGCAAATGCGCTTCAACGTGGACAAATGCAAGGTCATGCATATAGGGAAAAAGAACCCGTTGTTCAGCTACAAATTAGGGGGGGTATTGTTGGGAAACTGCAGACTCGAGAGAGACTTGGGTGTGCTGGTGGATGCATCACTGAAGCCATCTGCACAGTGCGCAGCAGCCTCGAAAAAAGCCAACAGGATGCTGGGCATCATAAAGAAGGGCATAGCAACCAGAACACGGGAAGTCATCATGCCATTGTATCGAGCGATGGTACGTCCACATCTGGAATACTGCGTTCAGTATTGGTCGCCGCACCTCAAGAAGGACATGGCGGTACTTGAGAGAGTCCAAAGGAGAGCAACGAAAATGGTAAAAGGGTTGGAACACTGCTCATACACTGAGAGGCTGGATAGGCTGGGGCTCTTCTCTCTGGAGAAAAGGAGACTCAGGGGAGATATGATAGAGACCTTCAAGATCATGAGGGGCATAGAGAGGGTGGATAGGGACAGATTCTTCAGACTGAAGGGGACAGCAAATACGAGGGGGCATTCTGAGAAACTGAAGGGAGACAGGTTCAAAACAAATGCAAGGAAGTTTTTTTTCACCCAAAGAGTCGTGGACACTTGGAATGCGCTACCGGAGGAGGTGATCAGGCAGAGTACGGTACAGGGATTCAAGCAGGGATTGGATGGATTCCTGAGAGATAGAGGGATCGTGGGATACTGAGGGAGGACCTGGGATGTAACACGGGTGTAGGAAGTTAGCCAGGAAATGAGTAAACCAACCTGGTCGTGCATGTGGAGACCGGAGGGCTAGGACTTTGATAGGAAGGCAGGACTTAAATGGGAAACCAAGGTGGCAGGGGAGCCCCTTCTGATGATTCAGACAGGTCTTGACCTGTTTTTGGGCCGCCGCGAGAGCGGACTGCTGGGCAGGATGGACCTGTGGTCTGACCCGACAGAGGCACTGCTTATGTTCTTATGTTCTTATGGAATTTGGCTTCCCTAACTGCTGTTTTGACGGCTTTTGACTTGGCCAGATAGACTTCCCTAGAGTCCTGTTTCCCTGATTGTTTGTAAGAGATGAATGCTTTTTTCTTCTCCTTGATGAGGTCCGAAATCTCTGCAGAGAACCACTGTGGCTTATTGTTCCTTCGCCGTTTACTTACTGATTTAACATAGCGGTTTGTTGCTTCTTGTATGGTGGCTTTCAAAGTCGACCACATTTCTTCCACGTTATCGGTTTCTGCTTGGCTTTGTAGCGCCTGGTGAACGAAGTCTCCCATTTCTTTGAAGTTTGTGTCCTTGAATTTGAGGACCTTGGTCAGCGTGGTAGATTTAGTGAAACCTTTCCTGAGATTGAATCATACCATGTTGTGGTCACTGGAGGCCAATGTGTCGCCCACCGAGACCTCTATGACACTTTCTCCATTGGTAAGTATCAGGTCCAGTATTGCCTGATCCCTTGTTGGTTCCTTTACTAAAGACGTGCTGACTGGTCCTCATCAGATTGTGTCCGGTCTTTTATCAGTGCCTCTAATCATCTTTCCCAGATCTCCCCTTGAACCTTTTCTGAAGATCGGCATAACATTCGCCACCTTCCAGTCTTCCGGAATCTTTCCCGATTTGATCGACAGATTGGCTATTAGTTGAAGCAGTTTAGTTATAGTCCCTTTCAGTTCCTTGATGACCCTAGGATAGATGCCATCCGGTCCCGGGGATTTATCGCTCTTAAGCCTATCAATCTGCCTGCATACTTTTTCAACACTGACCGTCACCTTGTCAGTTTCCCGTCTTCGCCTCCAGCGTATAGCCTGTCGGTTTCCGGCATGTTGTGTTCAGTTTATTAATGATGGCTTTCTCCTCCTTTAGCACTCCCTTTATTCCATGATCATCCAACGGTCCCACCGCTTCCTTCGCGGGTCGTTTCCCCTTAATATATCAAAAGAACGACTTGAAGTTTTTTGCCTCCTTGGCTATTTTTTCCTCGTAGTCTTTTTTGACCCCTTTTACAACTTTATGGCACCTGCATTGATGCTGTTTGTGCTTTTTCCAGTTTTCATCCATTTTTGACCTTTCCATTCCTTCAAAAAAGTTTTCTTGATCAGAGGATCGCTTCCTTCACCGCTACAGTGAGGCACACCAGTTCCTTATATTTTTTCCTCTTGGATCCCTTGTTGATACGCAGTATATATAGATGTTGTGCCTCGGTGACTGTGTCCTTAAAAAGGGACCAAGCTTGCTCTACCATTTTTACAGTGCTTATCCTCTTCTTAATCTTCTTCCCCACCATGAGTCTCATCGCTTCATAATTCCCTTTTTGAAAGTTCAGTGTCATTGGCCTCATTCTGGACTGATGTTTCACCCCTGCGTCCAGGTTGAAGTGGATCGCTGTTTCCCAGCATCCCTTCTACTTCTACACCTTGTGCTGGTCCTCGAAGTCCTTTTGGATGTTTTTTTTTTTGAAAATGGACATTTTCCCTTCTTCTACTTTCAACGTTTAGGGCTTTAGGCCAAAAGGGGAGTTAGACATTTTTTTTTATTATGTCTCTCCACCTGTTTATTTTACAAATATGAAGCATATATTGATGAGAAAACTATAAATGTTACTACACATATGAAACCCTTCAAATCCTTTAGTGATCATATTTCTTTATCATAAGATTTATTATTACTATCTATGCTTACAATGTGCAATTTTTTCTAATAATAATAATAATTTATTTTTATATACCGCCAAAGCCATAATAGTTCGAAGCAGTTTACAACAAGAAGTGCTGGACAATCAGGGAATAAAACACAATATAAAATCATCAGTACATACATACATTGTAAAAGTAAAACAGTATATCCTTAACTTAGAAATCGGGTAAATAATTTTGTTTTTACTAATTTTCTGAAACTAAAGTAAGATGAGGAATGCAAAATGATATTACCCAACTATTCATTTAATTTACCTGCCTGGAAAGCAAGAGTTCTATCCAAGAATCTTTTATATAGACAGGCCTTTATTGTAGGATAAGTGAACATATAAATTCTAATAGTTTGCTCATTTTTTCTGTATGTTAATAATTTTAAATAAATGTGACTTGAACTTAAAAAAAGGAGTTTGAATATGAGGGGCCACTGAAAATTTCTTAGTATAAATCAAGAAAAGAATGATGTGAAGCCATGAAACCTACAAGTTATTTTTCACTTTCCTTGACACTTTTTGTTTCATTTCATATCATTGAACAAAAGTGCTAAGAAAAGTATGGAATAACTTGTAAGTTTCACGACTCCACATCATTCTCTTCTTGATTAGGCTGAGAACTTTTTAAGGGCCCCTCGTATTATCTTAGCTTGGGAAGGAGTGGATAAGCATGTGATATGTATAACCAGGTTCACTCCATATATATGTGTATGACTGGCAAATTATTTACTTTTGAATATAGATTCCAGAATTTTTTTAATCAAAATCAAGACATCAAATTTAAAAGATAAACTTTTTCATTCATATCTGAAAAGCAGGCAACTAGTTCCAACCAGTTCATGAAAAATGCTAAAATCTGAGATTAACTTCAACCAACCAACTTAGCACATTCACTCCTCTCTAATGACTAACACAGAAAGAAAGGCATCGGCCTCAAGGTTCTGTAAATTAATTTTAACTCTTTACTTTACTGCAACACTGGGACTTCATTTCGTAATCTATTAATAATAACTACCCAAAGAAGTAAATTCACAGCTATGCCAGACTGATGAGAGATACGAGATACACTCCTGCAGAATACAAATTACAGTTTTCTACTTTTTCTCTAATATTCAGCTGCCTGTACATTTTAGTATTTCATAAAACATCGCTTTCCCTTTTCAATCTCATATTTTAGACACATCTAAACAGTGTCTTTCTGGTACGTTTCCCATGAAAGGCCTTCTTATAGTAATTAAGTACCTGTCATCATAGCAGAAACACACGTGAGGAAAAGAAATATGAAAACCTTCCTTGGTAGTTCCTTTCTAACCCTTTCCATTCTGGATCCTGGAAGTTCAGATATTGTACTTTTCCTTTGTGTGGCTGTTTGTTGAGTAAAGTCTCAGCTCTTCCCTGGCCATGTTTGGAGCAATGAGGCATTTAGATGCTCTATTCACAAAAAGTGGGCTGTTTCCAAGTGAGAATTATTCCTGTTTGGACTAGAACGACCTGCATCAGCCAACATTTCTGGGTAATTGCACATAGTCACATGCCTACTCTTGTCATTTCAAACCTGGAGTTTAAATCTCGTATTTCAGTCACTCATTCAAGGTTATGGAACAAGCAGATAAAGTTAGAGATAACGTCCAGTAAAAGAGATACTGCGTAGCAAGTAATACAAATTACTGCTGTATTCTGATATTCTACTAGCTTGATGTTCAAGGTATTTCTTGGTACATTTTCCAGAAAGATATCTTGCTTGATATTTAGATATATTGAATAAATTTTCATATGCAGTAAAGCACAAAATAGTTGAAGCACAATAGTTAGCACACATGGAGGCAAAAATTAAAATAAGGAAAGGATGTCAAAGTCAGTACATTGTATATGGATGTTGTGACAGGAAAGCGCCTGTCACCGGTTTAAAACCTGGTTTAAACCCTGCCATTCAAACAACTGTGCCTATCCCTAAGCCCAGGAAGATGCCCATTAACTCTGGTTCCAGTACTATGAGCGGACAGGCAGAGCAGAACGGAGAAGGAATGGCAGAGAACAGAATACCTGTTCCAGGGCACTATAATCCCTTTTATAACTCATTAGGTAATTCTCTAGCTAAACCTCTGGTGAGGAAAGCTGTCCCAGTAAGGGTTAAGGAAAAGGGTGGAGCTGACAGGTAGAACGGGACCAAGAGCAGGAGTGAAAGCCAGCCTGCAGTATAAAACAAACACAGCTGAGAGCACTCAGGAACTGGGAGAGAGTGGCATGCCTTACAGAGCAGAGAGGGGAAGGCTAGGAGCTCTCTCTTACTGCCGAGGGCTAGGGAACTCCCTGCCCCACAGCTCTTCCACCCTTACACACCATTGCTTCCTAGAGAGAGGCTCATTGGAAGAGAGAAGCTTCCAAAGCAGGGCTGGCCAGCTGCTGCCTCAGAAAAGAATCTGTACCCCGCTTCAGAGAGCAGGGAATCCCTGATGGAAATAGAGGGAGAGATCTCTGAGGGAAATGAGTCCTGAAGCCTGGAACCCTCTGTTGGAATACTGCATGAGTCAGTGAGGTACTGAGTGGGGGAAGAGAATGAAAGTTTGTTTGGAAAAGCTAAAATTCACAGCCACAGTTCTGACCTTAGGTAGGACTGTATAAGGTGTATGAGTGTGAGGCGTGGGTAAAAGCCCAAAGTAAAGTAACACCCTGGTATGCAAACCTAACATAAAGAGTGGAGGAGGGGTGAATGCTAATTAGCCTTTTTGAAAGGGAAAAGGAAAGCCTAAAGGAAATTCAGTGACCTGACGTTGCACAGCCCTGATAGGGGGAACTTTGGGTGGGGACTTTAAGACCATTGAACAAAGGGTGGATGGTTCCCTGCCCCTACCCCGTAATCAAAAGGGTAGTGGGGGCATTTATACTTCATGTGAGTCAGGTGGGGAGATCTTCCTGCAGAGACCACAGGCACAAGATAGCAGGTGTTAAAGGAGAAAAGTTTTTGGTTTATTTTGGGGTTTTCCTGAATGCAGCATGGACTTGCTTGGACGGAGAGTTATTGTTTATGTAAAATTGTTGCCAAGCCAAATCAGCCAATGTGGCTGCCTAAGACCCAGTGCCATTGCACTGGGTAATAAAACTATTCCTTAGTAGTGGAGTTTTTGTTTTCTGCTGTCTTTAACCCAGAGTAGCCCTCCAAGGAGTGCTCAGACTTGCACCTGGGGCGGGAGCCGGGTTGCCAGCGCTAGGCTTACTCCTGGCCTCACCACAGAGCGATTTAATGGTATCAGGAATGGGATATAGCGCCACCCACAGGCTACTGCTGGTAAAACAGTGAAATTTTTGTTTTTCAATTTTTGGCTTAAAGGACTGAGCATTCCTGGAAAGTGCACGGCTTGGCTAATATTGCAAGAACTATTGATAAACTGTTTGCTTTTTGAATTTTGGGACTGTAATACTGTTTTGGTACGGGGTTGATGGCTGCATGCCCTCCAAAAGACTGAGACCAAGAACTTTGATTTCCTGTGGATTATATTTTTTTTGTGAGTTTTGGCAGTGCTAAGGCATAATTTTTGTTGGAGCAGAGGAAAGAATCCCATGGAGGTGTTGCTGGAGGCGTGGCTACTGTGGCTAAGATCCTGGTCGGAGAGCTGAATCGGGCAGAACCAGTTGAAGGAGCTGGAGAGTGGAGGTCGAAGGAGGCCGAGGTGAATCCAGGTGGAGAGGCGACCGAAGGAACAGTGTCCTCACAGAGAGAGACCGGACTATACACTTAAAAACCCAAAGGCGCAGACTCGTCAGTGCCTGAGGTAAGGGTACCTTAGGGTGCTGGTGAGGGATACTAAGTAAAAGGTTCCTTTCCAGGAGGGAAAAGGGAAAGATGTCCAAAGAGCCACACTTGGTTTTTGTTCTCGTCTCCTTCCCTTTCAGATGGAGTCAGCCAAGCATACAGCCACGTGGGAGGCCGAGAGGTGGCAGATTGCAGATGCGATGCGAGAGTCGGTGAGGACACAAATGGACCTGTGGAAAGCCAATCAGAGTGTTCAGCAAACCCGCCATGCCGAGCTGCTTGATATGCTTGGTGAACAAGTACAAGCTATTCACAAGCTCACACAGCGGCAAATGACTGACTCAACTACTAGCGCCCCGGTAGGAGCTTCCTTTGGGGAACCTAAAAGACTTAATAAGCTAGCACTGGAGGACGATTTTGAAGATTTTTTATTGGCTTTTGAGCGGGTGGCTGGGGCATCTCACTGGCCACAGGACCAGTGGGCAGTAAAGCTTATTCCATGCTTAGCAAGGCGAGCATTAGAGGCTTTCCGAACTTTAAATGCTGAGCAAGCCTCGGACTATAAATGCATAAAAGAAGTTTTGTTAGAGTACATTGGACATACCCCGGAGCAATATAGAATGCAGTTCAGGGCCTTAACGAAAGACCTAAGGCCCTGGCTCAGAGACTTAAACGTCTCTGTGAGAGGTGGTTAGCACCTTATCTTCAAAGTCTCCCTGCAGTAATAGCAGAGCTAGTGAGAGAGCAGTTCATGGAGGCTGTCCCAGGTTCTTTAAGGGACTGGTTAGCAAAGCAGGAGGCCCCAAATCTAGTTCAAACTGTGACCATTGCCGAAGCCTTCTTGGAGTCTCAGGTACCCTCTAGAACCCAAGAGTCTAGGTGAACATCTTGGGAGGAAACCTCAAGGGTACGAGGGTCCAGTCATCCTGCCCAGGGTAGGTTTAATCAGAGTACTTCCCGGAATTTGACCTTTCGCTGTTTCTCCTGTGGGAAAATAGGCCACAAGAGCACGCAGTGTAAAGGGAGAATGAACTTGGCTAGTAAAAGAGACTCCCCACGCCTGAGGGAAGGAAGGGAATACCTCATTCCAGTCAAGTTGGAGGGAGTGCCTGTTACTGCTCTATTGGACTTGGGCGCTAATCAGTCCAGCGTCTCCCGGGCATTATGGAAGGCCATTCGGAGCAAGAGATGGGGGCAGGTAGATAGACCCAGAGGCATATCCAGAATCCAGCATGGCACTACAATTCCCTATGAGCTGAAAAGAGTTTGATTAGAGTATGGGGGAAGAAGGCAGGCCGGAGATGTGGCAGTAATGCCAAAACCTCCCTATGACCTCATATTAGGGAGAGAGTGGTCTGGCTTCCAGGGATGTATGAGAAAGCGGGAAGAGTTGCCCCGGACTACGCATAGTGAGGAACTGAAACTGCAAGGAGGGAGGGAGCCCTTGGAAGAAGAGCTGGGGGAAATATTTCCTTGGGAGGATGAACTTTTGGGATCCCCCTCACGGAAAATTAAGAAAACGGGGGCGGAAAGGAGGGCAAAGTAGCATATTCCCAAGAATTAAGACCGGGGGGAGATCTGTCCTGGAGGCCCTGGCAACAGTGGGAGGTGGTGCGAAAATTCCCGACCCTAAAACAAAAAACAGAAAACTGACCCTTCCTTGCGATACATTTAGTGGCAAGTGAAGAATCCAGCAAAAAGGTACGGGCAGTTTCAGGTAAAGGGAGGCCTATTATATTACTTGACCTGGGATAAGGAAGCGGGGCAGCAGAATAGACATCTGGTAATTCCCCAATCCTATAGAAGAAGAATGTTTTGGGTCGCCCATATGGACCCCAAGATAAGTCATCTTTCCAAAGCCCGGACACTTGACAGAGCTATGGCTCAGTTTTAGTGGCCTTCTCTGCCACAAGAAGATAAAATCTGGTGCCAAGAGTGTAAGCCCTGTCAACCGGTGTCCGTCCTAAGGGAGCATCTGGACGTGAGCTGTGGCAAGAAAGAGGGCGAGGCTGTGGTAAACATAGGGCTTGCTAAAGAGGAAAACCGAAAACCACTGTTGAGGTTTGTGCGGCTATCGGATAAAGCGAGATCTCCCTATAAAGCTACGGGCCAGGCTGCGGGCTTTGTTTTAAGTAGTGCCCGGGAAATAGTAATACCTAGTGGCGGCCGGGATGTCATAAACACAGATTTGCAAATATCATTACCATCGGGCTGCTACGGTAAAATAGCACCTAGATCTGGACTAGCGCTTAGACATGGGCTATGTGTAGAGGCAGGCGTACTTGACCCCGAATATAGAGGGCCCCTAAAGATACTCCTCTTCAATTTAGGGGAGGAAGATTACTGAATAAAGGAAGGGGACCGAATAGCCCAACTAATTTGTGAAAGGATTTCTCTACCAGATCTGCAAGAGGAGGAGAGATTGGAGGATACCAGCCGAGGGAACCAAGGATGGGGTTCCACCAGTATGGGGAAGGCTCAAACCCTGGGAAAACCTAATGCGGACATTCTGTCATGGCTAGAAGGGGGGATAGAACCCATACCCAAAGATAAAAGGAATGATAGTGTTTTGAGGGGGGGTATGTGACAGGGAAGCTCCTGTCACTGGTTTAAAACCTGATTTAAACCCTGCCATTCAAACAACTGTGCCTATCCCTAAGC
The DNA here is from genome assembly GCF_902459505.1 of Geotrypetes seraphini. NCBI lineage: Eukaryota > Metazoa > Chordata > Amphibia > Gymnophiona > Dermophiidae > Geotrypetes > Geotrypetes seraphini. Next base: position 92,068,594 of record NC_047092.1, read on the forward strand.
CCAGGAAGATGCCCATTAACTCTGGTTCCAGTACTAAGAGCGGACAGGCAGGGCAGAACGGAGAAGGAATGGCAGAGAACAGAATACCTGTTCCAGGGCACTATAATCCCTTTTATAACTCATTGGGTAATTCTCTAGCTAAACCTCTGGTGAGGAAAGTTGTCCCAGTAAGGGTTAAGGAAAGGGGTGGAGCTGACAGGCAGAACGGACCTAGAGCAGGAGTGAAAGCCAGCCTGCAGCATAAAATAAACACAGCTGAGAGCACTCGGAGCGGAACTGGGAGAGAGGGGCGTGCCTTACAGAGCAGAGAGGGGAAAGCTAGGAGCTCTCTCTTACTGCCGAGGGCTAGGGAACTCCCTGCCCCACAGCTCTTCCACCCTTACACACCATTGCTTCCTAGAGAGAGGCTCATTGGAAGAGAGAAGCTTCCAAAGCAGGGCTGGCCAGCTGCTGCCTCAGAAAAGAATCTGTACCCCGCTTCAGAGAGCAGGGAATCCCTGATGGAAATAGAGGGAGAGATCTCTGAGGGAAATGAGTCCTGAAGCCTGGAACCCTCTGTTGGATTACTGCATGAGTCAGTGAGGTACTGAGTGGGGGAAGGGAATGAAAGTTTGTTTGGAAAAGCTAAAATTCACAGCCACAGTTCTGACCTTAGGTAGGACTGTATAAGGCAGTGATTCCCAACCCTGTCCTGGAGGAACACCAGGCCAATCGGGTTTTCAGGCTAGCCCTAATGAATATGCATGAGAGAGATTTGCATATGATGGAAGTGATAGGCATGCAAATTTGCTTCATGCATATTCATTAGGGCTAGCCTGAAAACCCAATTGGCCTGGTGTTCCTCCAGGACAGGGTTGGGAACCACTGGTATAAGGTGTATGAGTGTGAGGCGTGGGTAAAAGCCCAAAGTAAAGTAACACCCTGGTATGCAAACCTAACATAAAGAGTGGAGGAGGGGTGAATGCTAATTAGCCTTTTTGAAAGGGAAAAGGAAAGCCTAAAGGAAATTCAGTGACCTGACGTTGCACAGCCCTGATAGGGGGAACTTTGGGTGGGGACTTTAAGACCATTGAACAAAGGGTGGATGGTTCCCTGCCCCTACCCCGTAATCAAAAGGGTAGTGGGGGCATTTATACTTCATGTGAGTCAGGTGGGGAGAACTTCCTGAAGAGACCACAGGCGCAAGATAGCAGGTGTTAAAGGAGAAAAGTTTTTGGTTTATTTTGGGGTTTTCCTGAATGCAGCGTGGACTTGCTTGGACGGAGAGTAATTGTTTATGTAAAATTGTTGCCAAGCACAATCAGCCAGTGCCATTGAACTGGGTAATAAAACTTGAACTATTCCTTAGTAGTGGAGTTTTTGTTTTCTGCTGTCTTTAACCCAGAGTAGCCCTCCAAGGAGTGCTCAGACTTGCACCTGGGGCAGGAGCCGGGTTGCCAGCGCTAGGTTTACTCCTGGCCCCACCACAATGTCCATTTCTAATGTATTTGAGAATACGATCTGCTGATATACAGTCAGTTCTAAAGTACATGGGAAAGGGACATCAGTATGAGCATCCATTTTTCAAATTGAAATGTTCAAACTATGATCAAGATAAAAAAGACTTGGATGTCTTTGTGGCAGCATAGGAAGGCTATATTATAAAATGGCCATACAGATGTGTATTTAGGGGATTAATGTAATGGTTAGAGCAGCCAGCTGAGCACCAGCAGAGAACAAGAGAACCCTAGTACAAATCTCATTGCAGCCCTTTGTAATTCTCTTTTCCTTTTATTAAATTGTGCATTTCCAAGTTTATTAAGTGGCAAATTCTATAAAGGATGCCTAAAGCTAGGCATCCACAATGTGGATGTCCAGCAACTTAGGTGTCCAAATAAACTGAATAACAAGCACAATTAATGACTTTAACATGTAATAATTAAAAGGCTGTGCTTGATTCACAAAATAGGCATCCAGAATTTCATAGACACCCATTGTAAAAGGCAGCGCTTAATGGAATATGTGGATATTGTTTTAATATGGACGTCCATTTACAGAATCACATGGTGCTCAGTGTCTTAACATGTCTATATTCTCACCTAAAATGTAGGCTTTGCAAAACCAGGTCTACTTTTGGGCATTAGTTGGGCATGAGTTAGGTGGATGTTACTTTTTGTGCCATTTATGTGTGCTGGAGGTGTCCACATATAGATGAATGGGGTTTCTTTTTTTTTGGTGGGGGGTAAAAAATACTCCAGTTTGATATTAGGGTAAAAGGATATTTAATAATGCATTACTCAAGCAAAGCACATGAACAAATGTATTGCATACTACACCTCATTCCCAAAGTTTAAGAAAATAAGAAGAGAAACCCTACTCACAGTGGCTATAGTACAGAGCAATTGGACATGTCTGATGTACAATCTTTTGTAAATGCGCTGTCACACAAATATCTTGCATAGGTATTTTAGAGAAAATCAGGGGTCTCAAGTGCTCACGGCCAGAGGCTTGAAATATACTTCAAAGCCACTGACTGATGTTATGAGCTATCATCGGTCCCGTTTATATTCTCTATACCAATGACTGATGAAAGTAAATGAGAGAGAGAATAAAGAATCAATGTGGAAGAAAAAAGCTAAGTAATTTTGAATTACACAAACAGGCAAAAGAACAGATTTAGTAAAAAAAATTTTTACAATAAAAAAATATATTTATAAAAAAAAGATTGAAAAAAATATAGAAAAAAATCATCAGTCATTGGTATAGAGAATATAAACGGGACCGATGATAGCTCATAACATCAGTCAGTGGCTTTGAAGTATATCTCAAGCCTCTGGCCGTGAGCACTTGAGACCCCTGTTTTTCTCTAAAATACCTATGCAAGATATTTGTGTGACAGCGCATTTATACAAGTGGTTAGTGTGATACACAATTTCAATTAAGTGGTGATGTACAATCTTGACATCATTGTGACATCATCAATATGCACCTAGAAGGTAGAATGTCACTAAAAACTAATAGGAACCCATACCTAAAAGGAAGCTCCTGTGGCTCAGTGGTTAAAGGCATTTCTTCTATAGGTCCTGGGTTCAAAGCCACACACACCCCAATACCCTCACAGTTTCTTTTTGGTTTCATAAGAGAGTATGGGCTGTGTACAGGTATCATTTACATATGCACTCTATCATTTCCAGGGTCCAGAGAGAAACTTATCTCTAACCTGAGATGGCTATGATCTCCTAAGATATCATCTCACATGGCAGGAACCCCTCCCTACAAGGAAGCTCCTGTGGCTCAGTGGTTAAAGGCACTTCTTCTATCTTCCCAAGGTGGTGGGTTCAAATCCCTAGTATGGTCAGGTAGTCCAGCACATGCTCCTATTGTAGTTAAATCCTGTTTCTATAGGCTGTGAATTATCCGCTCAATTTCTAAATTTCTGGAACCAAAATCATTAAATATATTGATTTACTCATTAATCATCATTAACCCAGACAAAACAAACTTCATCCTCCTTGAAAACAGCAACACCCCAACCTTGACTAACCTAGTAATAAACTTGATCTCATACCCCATTCAACCAATGCTAAAACTCCTCGGAGTGCTAATAGACAGAGGCAGTACTATGCAACCACAAATCAACAAAAAAATAAAAACATCATTCGCCACCATGAGAAACCTATGACAAATTTGAAAATTCTTCGACATAAAACAATTCCAACTCGTGGTTCAATCACTAATCCTAGGCCTACTAGACTACTGCAACATACTATATCTCCCCTACCCAGTAATAATGATAAAACAACTTCAAACAATACAAAACACAGCCCTAAGACTTATCTATTCGTTGAAAAAATACAACCACATCACAGAGGCATACCACGACTCACACTGGCTCCCAATACAAGCCAGAGTGCACTTCAAATTCCATTGCCTACTATTCAAAGCTATAAATGGAAACAGCCCTACCTACTGGAACAATCGACTAATTCATTCCACCTCAAACAAACACAGGAGAACCCATACAATATTCATACACCTGCCAACCAAAAATGTCAAATGAAGAAAAATGTATGACAACCTACTGGCCACCAGAGCAGCGAAACTGGACCGACAACTCACCAATCTGCTGACTTCAACCAGAAACTACAAAACCTTCAAAAAGAAACAAAAACCCTACTCTTCAAAAAATACATAAAACCAATATAACACAACCAACAATGTTCCGAACTCCACCTGCATTACCAACTATTCCTTAAGTACTTCTTAATATCTTATCAGTATGTACTTCTTAATATCATAACAATTCTTATGTAATCCGCCTTGGACCGCAAGGTAAAGGTGGAATAGAAATCATTAATGTAATGTAATGTACTGCAATTCCCTACTAATAGGCATCCCAAAAAAAAGAAAAAAGCACCTTCAGATAATTCAGAACACTGCCATCAAACTGATCCATAATGGTAAAAAATATGACCATGTAACACCCTTTCTGGTAAAATCTCATTGACATCCAATTAACCATCGGATCACTTTCAAAATTTCACTTTTAACATTCAAAACCTCTTCTACAAATGAACCACAATCTAATATAATAAAACCCTAAGCCGCGCATGCGCACTCCCACCTGCGTGCTCCCATTTTCTGTGCGCTGTAGGGCACCGCAGGTAGGAGTCCACATGCGCGCAAATCTCTCTCTCTTTCTCTCTCCCCCCGAGGTGGATTTCGGCCATAGCGGCTGTAAGTGGCTGCAGGCTGTCGGCGTCTGCAGGCCGCGGCGGCTGTTGGTGTCTGCAGGCCACGGTGGCTGTTGGCGGCTGTAGGCCGCGGTGGCTGTAGGCCGCGGTGGCTGTCAGCGGCTGCAGGCCGTGGCGACTGCAGGCCGCGGCGGGCGAGCACAGAGCCAGTGTAGATGGCTGGAGGAGGATGAGGAGGAGCTGCGAGAGCTCCACAGAGGCAGCGGTGACAAAGCTATTTTTGTTACTCACTGGATATATTACAGATTAACATGAAACAGGACCACAGATGTTCAGCTCAAAGGTGAACAAAGCAGGAAATACAGCTTACTCTCTCCAACCCCTCTATATTCCTGCAATGCTAACTGCTGCCATTGGGACAAGAGAGGTAGGGGGCACATACGTAGTCACAGTTCTTTGTTCTCCAGACTCCAGGCTGCACACATGAGGAAGGAATTCAAGGGGGTGAGCAATACTAGAGAAGAGGATACAAAAGGTGTTAAATGACTAAGGAGTGCTAGAGAATGTCAGTGTCAGGGAAGGAGATGCTAAGGAGTTACTAGGAAGAGTGAATACTGTGGGAGTGTATGAGGGTACATAAAACATATTGACCAAATGACATTGACTGTCACTGAAATACTTGATCCCCCATTAAGGCTCTTTGTTTAAACTTTAAGTTTTTGAAGGGGGTTGGACCTCTTATTTGGCATTTTGTTGGGTTGGTAGCGGAGGCGGAGCATGGGTGGGGTCAGAGTCAGGGTCAGGGTATAGGTGGGGCTATTCTAGCACCCGTTACTGTAACGACTGTAACGGGCTAAAACACTAGTTTATTGATAAATTACTCATCCCTTACAGTGCTCCACGTTCACTTTGGTCTATTAATCAAAAGCTCATAACAGTCCCCTCTTTGAAAGTTATTGGGACACTACGACGTGATATATTCTCAGTGATGGCGCCGCAGCTTTGGAACACTATGCCATAATATTTAAGAGAGGAAAACGATTTGGCCCGTTTTAACATAGTAACATAGTAGATGACAGTAGATAAAGACCCGAATGGTCCATCCAGTCTGCCCAACCTGATTCAATTTAAATTTTTTTTTTTTTTTCTTCTTTGCTATTTCTGGGCAAGAATCCAAAGCTCTACCTGGTACTGTGCTTGAATTCCTACTGCTGAAATCTCCATTAAAACCTACTCCAGCCCATCTACACCCTCCAAGCCATTGAAGTCCTCCCCAGCCCATCCTCCATCAAATGGCCATATACAGACACAGACCGTGCAAGTCTGCCCAGTACTGGCCTTAGTTCAATTTTTAATATTATTTTCTGATTCTAGATCCTCTGTGTTCATCCTACACTTCTTTGAACTCAGTCACAGTTTTACTCTCCACCACCTCTCTCGGGAGCGCATTCCAGGCATCCACCATCCTCTCCATAAAGTAGAATTTCCTAACATTGCCTTTGAATCTACCACCCCTCAACCTCAAATTATGTCCTCTGGTTTTACCATTTTCCTTTCTCTGGAAAAGATTTTGTTCTACGTTAATACCCTTCAAGTATTTGAACGTCTGAATCATATCTCCCCTGCCTCTCCTTTCCTCTAGGGTTTACATATTCAGGGCTTCCAGTCTCTCCTCATACATCTTCTAGTGCAAGCCTCCTATCATTTTCGTCGCCCTCCTCTGGACCGCTTCAAGTCTTTTTACGTCCTTTGCCAGATACGGTCTCCAAAACTGAACACAATACTCCAAGTGGGGCCTTACCAATGACCTGTACAGGGGCATCCTTCTACTGGCTACATCTCTCTTTATACAGCCCAGCATCCTTCTGGCAGCAGCCACTGCCTTGTCACACTGTTTTTTCGCCTTTAGATCTTCGGACACTATCACCCCAAGGTCCCTCTCCCCGTCCTTGCATATCAGCTTCTCTCCTCCCAGCATATACGGTTCCTTCCGTTTATTAATCCCCAAATGCATTACTCTGCATTTCTTTGCATTGAATTTTAGTTGCCAGGCATTAGACCATTCTGCAGATCCTTTTTCATATTTTCCACTCCCTCTTCGGTGTCTACTCTGTTACAAATCTTGGTATCATCTGCAAAAAGGCACACTTTTCCTTCTAACCCTTCAGCAATGTCACTCACAAACATATTGAACAGGATTGGCCCCAGCACCGAACCCTGAGGCACTCCACTACTCACCTTTCCTTCCTCCGAGCGACTTCCATTAACCACCACCCTCTGGCGTCTATCCGACAGCCAGTTTCTAACCCAGTTCACCACTTTGGGTCCTAACTTCAGCCCTTCAAGTTTGTTCAACAGCCTCCTATGAGGAACTGTATCAAAGGCTTTGTTGAAATCTAAGTAAATTACATCTAGCATATGTCCTCGATCCAGCTCTCTGGTCACCCAATGAAAAAATTCAATCAGGTTCGTTTGGCACGATTTATCTTTTGTAAAGCCATGTTGCTTCGGATCCTGTAACCTATTAGATTCAAGGAAGTACACTATCCTTTCTTTCAGCAACACTTCCATTATTATTCCAACAACTGAAGTGAGGCTCACCGGCCTGTAGTTTCCTGCTTCATCCCTGTGACCACTTTTATGAATAGGGACCACATCCGCTCTCCTCCAATCCCCAGGAATCACTCCTGTCTCCAGAGATTTGTTGAACCTCTTTGAGCTCCCTTAGTATCCTGGGATGGTCCCATCGCTTTGTCCACCTTCAGTTTTTCAAGTTGCTCATAACGGCGCAAAATCTACTCCATTTTCTTTTGTAACTTTGCCAGACAATCTCAGTCCTTCTCCAGGATCTTTTTCTGTGAACACAGAACAGAAGTATTTGTTTAGCACATTTGATTTTTCCTCATCACTCCCCACATATCGGTTCCCAGCATCTTTTAGTTTAGCAATTCCATTTTTCATCTTCCTCCTTTCACTAATATATCTGAAAAAATTTTTGTCTCCCTTTTTTACATTTTTAGCCATTTGTTCTTCCGCCTGTGCTTTTGCCAGACGTATCTCTCTCTTGGCTTCTTTCAGTTTCACCTTGTAGTCCTTTCTGCACTTCTCTTCTTGGTTTTTTTAATATTTCACGAATGCCAAGAACTCAGTGAAATCATAATAACTTCGATATTAAAGGACCCTAAAGGAGCAAAAGACCAACCATCCAATTACAGACCCATTGCCTCAATACCATTGTACATCAAACTGATGGAAGGTCTCATAGCAAAAATTTTAGCCTCTTACCTAGAGAATCACAACATACTCCACCCCACACAATCGGGATTCAGAGCCAAATACAGCACGGAGATACTACTAGGAACACTAATGGACACTGCAAGACAACACCTCTGTACAGGCAAGAAAATCCTGCTGATACAACTAGACCTTTCTGCAGCCTTCGACTTGGTAGACCCCGACATGCTTCTACAAACTCTCGATTCAATAGGAATTTCAGGCAAAGTACTTGCATGGTTCAAAGGATTCCTACAATCAATAACTTACAGAGTCAAAACAATGCAAGAAAAATCAGAACCATGGTCCAACCCCTGCGGAGTTCCCCAAGGATCACCCCTATCACCTACACTATTCAACATATACATAGCCTCCCTCAGCTACTACCTAGATAATCATGGCATAATTTCATACAGCTACGCAGATGACATCACTATTCTCCTACCCTTCGACCAACCAGAACTCGTCATGACAAGCACAATACACAAAACTCTCGATTCAGTTGCAATTTGGATGACAGAGCACAAATTAAAACTTAACCCTGACAAAACAAATTTCATCCTACTAGAAAACAGCTAAACTCCAACATTAACTAATCTTGTAATAAACTCGATCTCATACCCAATACAACCTACACTAAAATTGCTAGGAATCACAATTGACAGAGGCTGCACCATGCAACCCCAAATTAACAAAATAATAAAGGCATCGTTCATGACCATGAGAAATCTAAGAAAAATCCGAACATTCTTCGAAAAGAAGCAATTTCTACTATTGGTACAATCTCTTATCCTTGGGATGATAAACTACTGCAACATACTATACCTACCTTGTCCTGCGACCATGATGAAGCAATTGCAGACAATACAGAATACAGCCCTGAGACTTGTCTATTTCCTAAAAAAATATGACCATATCACAGAGGCATACCATGACTCGCACTGGCTTCCAATAGAAGTGAGAGTGCACTTCAAATTCTACTGCTTACTTTACAAGGCTCTCAACGGAGAAAGCCCAACCTACTGGAACAACCGACTAAATCAATCCTCCTCAACCAGACACAGAAGATCCCACTCACTATTCACTCACCCATCATCCAAAGATGTCAAACAAAAAAAACTTTAAGATAACCTCCAAAGCAGCTAAACTGGACAGACAAATCACCACTCTGTTATCTTCGACTACAGACTACAAAGCCTTCAGGAGAGACATTAAAACCATACGCTTCAAAAAACACATAAAACCTAACCAGCACAACCAATCCCAACCCAATATCCAACACTCTATTTACCCTTAGATCTCTCTAATACTCTTTTTCTACCAAATGTTATCTAAAACCCATAATTTCACCCTATTCTTATCTCCTAAAGACCTCCACTTACCTTTGGTAACTCTTTACCCAATATATATTACCTTAAAAATTCTATGTGATCGCTTATTCTATTCCTTCAGATTTTAAATGTAATTTTGTTTTAGTTTGGATGTAATCCGCCTTGAACCGCAAGGTAATGGTGGAATAGAAATTACTAATGTAATGTAATTTTCTCCGCCACTAGTTTGGAGAACCATATTGGCTCCTTTTTCTCTTATTTTTATTGATTTTCTTCACATAAAGGTCCGTAGCCATTTTTATCGCTCCTTTCAGCTTAGACCACTGTCTTTCCACTTCTCTTATGTCCTCCCATCCTAACAGCTCTTTCTTCAGGTACTCTCCCATTGCATTAAAGTCCGTACGTTTGAAATCTAGGACTTTAAGTAACGTGCGACCGCTCTCCACTTTAGCCGTTATATATCAAACCAAACCGTTTGATGATTGCTACTTCCCAGGTGAGCACCCACTCGAACATTAGAGATACTCTCTACATTTGTGAAGACCAGATCCAGTATCACTTTTTCCCTTGTGGGTTCCGTCACCATTTGTCTGAGCAGAGCCTCTTGAAAGGCATCCACAATCTCCCTACTTCTTTCCGATTCTGCAGACGGAACATTCCAGTCCGCATCTGGCAGGTTGAAATCTCCCAACAGCAGAACCTCATCTTTCCTTCCAAACTTTTGGATATCCACAATCAGATCCTTATCAATTTGCTGTGATTGAGTCGGAGGTCTGTAGACTACTCCCACGTAGATAGAAGTTCCATCTTCTCTTTTCAGAGCGATCCATATCGCTTCTTCCTCTCCCCAGGTCCCTTGCATTTCGGTCGCTTGGATATTGATTTTTACATAGAGAGCTACTCCTCCACCTTTTTGACCATCTCTGTCCTTCCTAAAAAGATTATATCCTGGTATGTTTGCATACCATCCATGGGATTCACTGAACCATGTCTCTGTGATAGCGACATTATCTAGATCTGCCTCTAACATCAGGGCTTGCAGATCATGAACTTTGTTGCTTAGACTGCGAGCATTTGTGGTCATCGCTTTCCAGCTATTTCTCAGCGGTAATCTCCTTTTTCGTATGGATTTTTGTTTCGTTTCACTTTCCGTTGCAATACTAAGAAATGAGTTTCTGATATTGTTTATGTTGCAATCTTTACTACTATCACATCTTTTTTCTTTTGCCGGGGGTGGTCTCTATAATTGTCCTTCATACATACACCACCCCCACCTTCTAGTTTAAATGCCTAGAAACATATTGTCTAAATTTCTCTGCAAGGTTTCTTTTTCCTGCATCCTGTAGGCCATCAGTGCAATATAGCTTCTTGTCCTTCCATGTATTTCCATATCCTCCTATGTACCTGAAGTCTTCTTGATGACACTAGGATTTGAGCCATCTATTAAAGTTCTCTGTGTTTTTCACTCTTTGCTCTCCTTTTCCATATGCAGGCAGTATTTCAGAAAAAGCTAAAGTCTTTACAAAAGGTTTCAAACCCTCACCCAGCTCCCGAAAAGCTTTCTGTGCTGCAAGTGTGGAGTTGTTGGCCAGGTCATTTGTTCCCAGATGGATAACAACATCAGTGTTAAAATCCTTATTTTCTTCCTTAATTATAGTCAGTATTTGCCTGGAACTCCTGGTAGCTGAAGATCCTGGAAGACATTTCACTATTTTGGTCTCCTCGCCTTGTGTTCCAAGGTTAATGCCTCTGATGATGGAAACTCCCAACAGTAATAGTTTTCTGTTTTTGGCTTTTTTATTTGTGTGTAGGGTACGCTTGTTCTCTTGAGTTATCTTCATTGGTTCCAGTCCCACCTCCCTTCTATTTTCTTGAGTATCGCAGTGCACTAGTGGAGCGAAGGAATTCTGTAGAGGTAATATTAGTGAAGGTGGATGTTTCTGTGTTACATGTCGCAGTCTTCCTGAGCCTACTGTGACCCATTTATTCCTGGGCTGTTTTATTCTTTGAGGTAGAGGTGGTAAGTTGGTATGATTTTGTGGAGTGATGGAAGCTGCTTTAATTGTATTCAATTCTTGTTTAAGTTTGCAGAGCTCCTCCTTAATACTAGCAAATTGAAGACAGATGGGGTAAGCCTTAAGCCTCCAAATAGTGTGTCTTGGAATTAAAGCACCACATTGATTGCATAGAATAAAGGTCATCTTGATTGGTTGGGAAGTGACTTGATTTGAGTAGTCCTGATTATTTGGGTCTCTATATATGAACAGTGGTCCCTGGGGTGGGTGGGACTATAAGTCTTACCCTTAGTCCTATGAAGAGGAAGAGGAAATAAGATTTAACAAAGGAAAGAGAAGGGTTTATTTTTTTTGTGTTTTTTAAAGTAAGAAACAGGGAGGAGGAGAAGAGAAATTAAGCAGATATAATGCTGAAAAACAGTGAAAAGAGCAGAATATGAAATGGTGAGTAACTTAGCTTTTAGAAGTTCACAGGGCAGACTTGTTCACAGCACTGTCCCAAAGATAATGCAGTTAACCTTAGTAGTAAATCAGAGCCCCACCCTTCTCCACCTAATCAGCAGACATAGTGGTTGAAAACTAGTAAATCAGAAATACAGGCTCTATACCACCCTAAAACACAGGATTTTAAACAAAAATGCAGGCTCTATACCAAATAAGTGGCTACCCTAAAACACAGGATTTTCCCTACTTTAGTCACCCTGTGCCATAGGCACCAAGATTTAATTAGAGTTAATAAAGTCTTACTCTTATTCCTATGAAAAGGAAGAGGAAATAAGATTTAACAGAGGAAAGAGAAGGGTTTATTTTTTTGTGCTTTTTTGTGTTTTTTTTTTAAGTAAGAAACAGGGAGGAGAAGAGAAATTAAACAGATATAATGCTGAAAAACAGTGAAAAGAGCAGAATATGAAATGCTGAGTAACAGCTTTTAGAAGTTCACAGGGCAGACTTATTCACAGCACTGTCCCAAAGTAATTTAAAAAGCTTCTTTTTAAAGATGCTTTTAACCTTTAAATTATGTTCGGTTCTTATATAAAATTCCTTCTTTAATTGCACTTTTTTTTCTCTTGCTTTTTCTTTTCTTTCTTTTTCTCTTGCTTGCTTGCTTTCTCTTTTCTTTCTTTTTCTCTTGCTTTTTCTTTCTTTTACCATATGTCTCTCTTCTGAATTTTATAAACACTAAATTGTAGTTCTGTTCATCTCACCTTTTGTATTAGTTGGTCTATATGTCCAATTGTCTACCCCATTATTTTAAATTTCAAATTGTGTGTAAATATTTGTTTATATTTATCAACTTTGTATCTCGCTTAGTAAAACTAAATAAGTGATTCATCAAAGTCAAATTGAAACTTATTGATGATGTCACAATGATGTCAAGATTGTGTGTCAAACACATCCACTTGCTCTTAACCACAGCCATTGTAAGGCTTCTCTTTTTATTTTCTTAAACTTTGGGAATGAGGTTTAGTATGCAATATTTTTTTTTTCATGTGCTCTGATTGAGTAATGCATTATTAAACATCCTTTTCCATTATTATCAAAGAGGAGTCCTCTTTACACTAAAAAGCAGAAGGTTTAGTATGCAATATATATATATATTTAATGTGCTTTGAATGAGGAACACAGAGGCCAAAATAGTTTTATTGGAAAACAGCAGAGGAACTGGACAAGTGTTGAAGATACATGTTTGATATTTATTCTAGAGAAATTACTGCTTGTGAATCAAGAGAATATAAGCTTGGCTTTGGAATTGACATGTGGTTTAATGCCTAAGATGGGGGGGGGGGGGGTGGATCATATAACTGGCACCTAGAGAGCTAGCAGGTGAGGAATGGCTCAGTGTAACAGCTGGAGGGAAGGAGGCATGCCTGTTGTAAATCCAAGTGGCTCCAGTTGAGAGTGTATGGCATAGTGGTTAGATTTATAGTCTCCACACCCTGATGTTGTGGGTTCAAATCCCACTGCTCCTTGTGACCCTGAGCAAGTTACTTAATCCTCTCATTGCCCCAGGTACACTAGATAAGAGTTTGGGCCCACTGGGACAGAAGAGAAATATGATAAAGTAGCCAAATGTCAAAACCACTCAGGATATAAGTGGTATCTAAATAATTAAAAGATAAATAAATAAAATATAATAGTGGTGCTTCTTGGGGAGGAAAACCCTGGTCAGCATCCTGGAGCCCCCCTCTGTAAAATTGGGCTGCATTCTGCAAGCTATTTTACAGCATACAATTTTAATGTAAAAAACAGCATAAAATTGACGTTTTAATGATATCATAATGTTAAAATGCGATAACATTAAAGACATTGTCAGGACATCTATGTGACACCTAAAAGGTGATTCTATAAAGGACACCTAACTATATAGATGCACTTAAATTCACTGGGCGCTGCTGAGCGAGATTCTCTATTGGGCGTCTATGTATAATAGAATCACGCTCAGTGGCATACTGCTGTACACCTAAACAATGCCTAACTATTAGGTGTTCTTTACAGAATTTGCCCTTAAGTGTTTGCTATTCTACCCATCAAGGGATTATCTGAGCAGCTTACATTATTAATACAATAAATTAAAAAGATAGTGAAAAGAAGAGGTGGTAAGCTGTTAATTGTAAGGATTGGTAGTGGCCCCCACAATGTTAGGTTGTAGGGGTTATGTTAGGTGCCCTTACAAACGCCAGGTCCTGGATTCAATACCCTCACAGAAGATTCACCTGGAGTAGAATCAAATAAGAATCACAGCCAGAGGTGATTGCATAAAGAATATATTGTAGAAATAGGCTTACAGAAAAGTAAGATTCATAAAAGTTACAATTAAGCATTAAAATTACAGAGACTGCTTCTGTGTTCTTGTGAATGAGAGAGAACACACAAAGAAAGAGAGAGAGAGAAAAGAGGGGTGGGGAGGGTGATGTCCCAAGCTTCAGGTAGAGAGCAAGACGAACAAGAAGAAGGGGGTTATGTTGCGAGGGGGCTTTTATAGTTTGGAAACTTATTCTAAATATAGAATCTATTGAGCTTCAATAGAAGTTAAACATCCCCATCCATAATAAACTTGTGCTAGACAGAAGAAGAATAGGCTGAAGTCAAATGTAATTTCTAGTATGCCTCTGACAATAGTTTCTGATTAATCTTAGTTATCTGTGCACCTGGACCCATTGTATATCCTAAGCTGTCCATCCTAAGCATCAGACATTAACACATCTTCTTAGCATCTCTTCGCCCCTCTTAGCTGCAAGTTGGTTTGTAATCATGATTTAATTAGGGCTATTTGAAACTGTCTTTAGGGTGTATGAAACAGTCTGCCTGGATGCTTACTGTATGTGATCTATCTGCATCAACATCCCAGAGTCAGATTGATATAATTTCCCTTAGGCCTTTGCTGACATTAGTTATGCCAACTGAAAATGCTGATTGCTAGCAATAGCTATGCTGACATCTCCCATACTTTTTTTATTTTTATTCTTTGAAATGAAGGCAAGCTTCATTCTATAAACAGCCAGTCTGGCCTTCGCAGATGCCTCTCTTACCTCCAACATTATATCAGCACGTCCCCTGTCCTGCAGAATCTCCAAGCTATGAAGATAAACAGTTCCCATTATGAGTTCAAACCTCTGTCTTAGGTTGTACAGTCATCTGGGCAAGGAAACCCAAGATGCGATATCTTACCCGTTGTTCAGAGAATGAACTGTGTATAAGGGATACAGGAAGCTTTCTCAGGAGGTTCAGGCATTAAGTTACCAACAGTATGCAAGTATGGGATATGAGATAATATATTATGTCTGACCCTGGTATGCAATGCAATAGGCCATGCCAAATTAAAACCAAATTATAACCAAATTAGCAAGTGCCAAAGAAGATACTGGAAATATATAACTGTCTTAAAAGCTATAAATGTATAGCTTAAATGTATAACTGTCTTAAAAGCTAGAAGGAACTTTGTGGGATATGCAATGTACATGTGTTTCACTTTACAGCAAAGGAAAATCATAACAATACATAACAAAATTTGTACAGTAATTAAGATAATGATAGGGTGAATTAAAACATTAAACACATGGTTTGCAGTGGGCGAATACCCAAAGAGAAGTTCCCAAACTGAGACATGAGCGTCCCGGAGCAAATTTTCTACAGTTTGTGAAATCTGTCCATTTTCAAAAGTGATCACTTCTTTGGAGGTTTTCTTAAGTTGTTCAATGTGGAGTTCAGTAAAGTTCAGCAGCTTGTGAAATTCCTAGAGGTAGTGGATGCACAGCATATGAAATCATTAGTTACCAGAGATGTGCAATAGGTTCTATTGTTCAGTAAATAGGTTGAACTGTACAGCAAAGCGTTCTTAGGAAGGTGGCTGTCATGAATCCAGGGATCCAACGAACAGGAAACATTTTGTACAGCATGTGTGAGGAAGTAGAGGAGTAGATATTTGCAGTCAGGATGCAGGAAAATGAATTAGTCCAGCAGGAACTGACAGTTTCTTTAAACTGGTGAGATGCATACTTGGGAAGAAATGATGTCTGCACAGGATCTGTCAGTCTCTGGAAACTGATGGTGTTCACCCTTGGGATTAAATGATGTCTGTGCATACAGGGGGGGATACACCGGCTTGAAAAGTGTCCAGATATCATTCAGCAGCTGTACTCCAGTGTGATCCAAATAAGAGATAGAAAACAAGAGAGAAACCATGTTGCCTGTACTGAATGTAGAGAGAGAGAGAGAGAGAGACCAGGTTGCCTGTACTGAATGTGGCAACATGTGACAATATTAATGCATTTACTTGGTATAGTTATGGCAAAAGAGAGACAATATTCAGTTACTTAAGGTTCTTAATCGGACATTCCAAAAAGATATGTTTTTGTGTGCTGCACATAAATATTATCAAGATCAATGCTCCACACATTCTTGGATATTTTTTGAATAATCTATCAGGGCTTCAGACATGTCATTCGGTCACCTCATGTTTTTCTGGTAACCCAATATTTCTTAATGGCTATGGCTTCTTCATTTGCCCTCTCAATATGTTAATTTTCCATGTTTTT
The DNA here is from genome assembly GCF_902459505.1 of Geotrypetes seraphini. Classification (NCBI taxonomy): domain Eukaryota; kingdom Metazoa; phylum Chordata; class Amphibia; order Gymnophiona; family Dermophiidae; genus Geotrypetes; species Geotrypetes seraphini. The sequence goes on from NC_047092.1 coordinate 92,084,922, forward strand.
TGTTTTTTATTTTTTATAATAATTTTTCTTATACTTTAAAGTGCTTAGTAGTAGTATAAATATCAATAACTTAATCTTTGTGACTAAAAACTTATCTTAAGTATTTGCATTGCTCGTTTCTCTCCCCAATATACCTATAAATAGTACAGGAGAAAAGAGCGCTGTGCAAATTCGAAGATTCACGTCCAAAGAACTGAGGAAAAGAAACCACCCTTTTCGTGTCAGTCAAATGACCCGACTGGAAGACGTCCGAATCAAGCAGTCAGTCAAGAAGAAATTAGGAGAATCGCCTGGTAGCACCAAAACGGTACCAATGCCCACATTTTCTAAAATGTTCGTGAAGCCTTGGGTAGGCGAAATGGCATGTGCCAAAACCGAAAGCGCTGCTCCAAGAGAGGCAAGCAAACATAGTGCCAATTCGGAGTCCATAGTGAAAATGTAAATATTCTCCCAGTTTTTCTGCAGAAATGTGCAACCCTGAGAAACTAATTCAGCAGAATAGGATCCAGCCTGCCCAATGCCCCCCGTCTTGGGCACCATGCAGTAAGTGGAACAACGTCCCTTAGTTCTTGAAGGACTACAAGAACTGCCCTGAGGACCAGTAACACTTAAAAGGGAAACAGAAAACATAGAGACTCCAAGAACAAACCGGAAACCTGAGGAGGATGCAAAGTTGCAAGCATCCTGAAAAATGTTCACTGCCCCCTGACCTGACATTATAGTGTCTTTTCCCTCATGAGAAAGCCTGAAGAGTCATTGGAAGAAGTCAAGATCCCCTCAGAATGAAGTGCAGAAGCTCAGGGAATGGCAGGATGAGAACTGTAGGATCTGTAAGAAGAAAGAAATTCTTCTAGGAAAAATCAAGTTTCGCAATGTGAAGAGGAGTATACTGGAACCATGAAAACAATACTAACTCCATGCAACGTGAGCAAAATATGTATGTCCTTTAAAGTGAATATGTACTAGACGCAATCAAGATGCTGCATCTACCGCCCCGTGGAAAACAACAGCATCCTAACAGGTATCAGACAAAGCTCACATCGCTAATGAGAGCTTCAGGGATGAGGCTAACAGCCACATAGTGCGCGCTCCTCCACGGGCGGGAGCGCCTTTGCGGAGGAGCCTTAAGAAGGAGCCAGGAGCACAGGCAGCCCAGCAGAGAAATTCCTGAGGTACATTTTCTCTAATTTATTCGCGATTCATTTCTCATTCTCTTTCTCTCTCTTCTCTTACAGAACACAGGAAAGAAAACAGAGAAATGGAGGCTGCAGGAATCCAGCAGGGCTACCCAGTATACTGCATCGCATGTCATATGTATGACTACCTTCCCTTTGGGAGGCGGGCATACATATGCAATCGATGCCAGGAACTGGATAGCCTGAAGAGGAAGGTCGGAAGGCTGCAGGTTAGAGTCCAGGAGCTGGAGGGACTCTGCTCAATAGAGGAACAGTGTGGGGAAACGGAGGATACTACCAGAGAGAGCCACATCACAGAACAAGTCAGAGAGCTCGAGAAGTTCATAGAGAAGGCCTGGCAGATGGCAGAGGCACAGGACCACCAGCGTATCAGACGGGATCCAGCAGCTGGAGGTCAGGAACCAACAAACACCATGGGAGTGGGACCTAGCGTAGGGTCTGAAAATGCAGATGATGGTACCCAACAGGACCTGGCGGAAGGACCAGCGGAGATCCAGCAGAGCCCGGAGGACACGGACCTGAGACCAGAGAGAAATCTGAGGAAGGGGAAATCTGCTGTTGTAGTAGGAGACTCAATCCTGCGAGAAGTGGACAGTCACATTGCCGGAGGGAGGGAGGACCGACTAGTGACATGTCTCCCGGGGGCAAGAACAACGGACGTCATCAGCAGAATTGATAGAATCCTGGAGGGAGCCGAGACAGAGGAGACGGCAGTTGTAATCCACATTGGAACCAACGACGTCAGCAGGAAAAATTTCAACCAGACTACACTGACTGAGCAGTTCAGGATCCTGGGGCGGAAACTGAAGCTGAGATCAAAGAGGATAGCCTTCTCGGAGATCCTGCCAGTACCAAGAGCAGACGCAAGAAGACAGAGCGAACTACAAGTAATGAACGGATGGCTGAGGAGATGGTGCAAGGAGGAGGGATTCCACTTTGTTCGAAACTGGACGACCTTCTTGGGGAAGAACAAGCTCTACAGGAGAGATGGACTGCACCTGAGCACAGCTGGGACAAGGCAGCTGGCAAGAAACATCCAAAACGCCATAGACCTAGCTTTAAACTGAGGAGAAGGGGAAAGCCGGAAGTCGATCTGGCCTCGACACACCGGACATTGGTATCAAAAAATGATACTGAGCAAGGACATTGCAAAAGAGAGCTTGGGACCGAGTGGGATCTTTTGGACAAAGGGACTGAGAGAAAATTCTTGGGCAAAGGGACTATGAGAGGCTTCTTGGATAAAGGGACTGAGGGGACACTTTTGGGCAAAGGGACCGAGTGGGAACTCTTGGACAAAGGGGCTGAGAGGGACTTTTTGGACAAAGGGACTGGGAGGGAACTTTTAGACAAAAGGGCTGAGTGGAAATCTTCAGAAAAAAGGCCCACAGATGCAATGCAGGGGCCCAGTGCCCAAACGAATCTAACAGGCATGGTTGAAAGAGAACAATGGGAGCCAGGGGACCATCCAAAAAAGGGGATACTGGATGGGGGCAAAACGGACACGCCACGGGAGGTGGATGACCGAGTAAAGGCAAGCCAGGTGGGAGCGCCGAGCAATGGAAAGAAAACAGCAGGGCGGGCGACAAATCAGGACCTATATTGCCTCTACACAAATGCGAGGAGCCTCAGGGCCAAAATGGGAGAGCTGGAAATTATAGCCAGTCAAAAAGCCCTGGACATAATTGGAATCACAGAAACGTGGTGGGCTGATGACAATAAATGGGATGTGGTCATACCAGGGTACAAACTTTACAGGAGAGACAGGACACACAAGAAGGGTGGAGGAATAGCACTATACATAAAAGACTCCATACCCTCAACCAAAATGGAAACAGCAGTAAGGTCGGAAGGCTTGGAATCAATATGGGTTAAGCTACCAGGAGGATCTGGAGCAGACATCAAATTGGGTCTATACTATCGTCCGCCTGGCCAATCGGAAGAAATCGACCGGGACCTGGAGACGGAACTGCGGCAGGTATGCAAGAATGGAAGTGTGGTGGTGATGGGGGACTTCAACTACCCTGGGATAGACTGGAGTATCGGGCACTCAAGTTGCGAGAGAGAGACCAAATTCCTGGAAGCCACGAGGGACTGCTTCCTGGAACAGCTGGTCACGGAACCTACACGAGGAGAAGCTACTCTTGATCTAATCTTCAGTGGACTGGGGGGACCTGCAAAGGAAGTAGCGGTATTAGACCCACTGGGGAACAGCGATCACAACATGATCCAGTGCAGACTAGAACTGGGATCATCCAGGGTGAAAAGAACCACAACAACAGCGCTCAACTTCAGAAAAGGGAATTATGATGCAATGAGGAAAATGGTGGGGAAGAAACTCAACGGCAGCACAAGGAAGATAGAGTCCGTAGAAATCGCCTGGACCCTGCTCAAGCGTACGGTGCACGAAGCACAGAACCTGTACGTCCCCCAGGTTCAGAAAAGAGTGCAAGAAAAATCGAATAAAGAACCCAGCATGGATAACGGCAGCTGTAAAAAAGGCGATCAGTAACAAGAAAGCATCGTTCAAAAAATGGAAACAGGACCAAACGCAGGCCAACCAAAAGGAACACAAGGAAAGCCAGAAGGAGTGCCACCGAGTGGTTAGGAGAGCAAAGAGGGAATATGAAGAGAGACTAGCGGGAGAGGCAAAAAATTTCAAATCATTCTTCAGGAACGTAAAGGGAAAGCAACCAGCGAGGGAGGAAGTGGGGCCCTTGGATGATGGGGATAGAAAGGGAGTAGTGAGGGAGGAAAAAGAAATAGCTGACAAGTTAAATGACTTCTTTACGTCGGTCTTCACGAGGGAGGACACATCCAACATTCCGGAACCAGAGGAAATAGAAAATGGAGATCAAGATAGCAAGCTGGTCCAATTAGAGGTGAGCCAGGAGGATGTCCTCAGGCAGATAGACAAGCTAAAGAGCGACAAGTCGCCAGGTCCGGACGGCATTCACCCAAGGGTGCTCAAGGAATTAAGGAATGAAATAGCAGAGACACTTCAGCAAATATGCAACCTATCCCTAAAAACTGGAGAGATCCCGGAGGACTGGAAAATAGCTAATGTCACGCCCATCTTCAAGAAGGGTTCGAGAGGCGACCCGGGAAACTATAGGCCGGTAAGCCTCACATCGGTCCCGGGAAAGATGATGGAGGCACTGATTAAGGACAGCATCTGTGACCATATCGAAAAAAATGGACAGCTAAGGTCGAGCCAGCATGGGTTCTGCAAGGGTAGGTCGTGCCTCACAAACTTGTTGTACTTCTTTGAGGGGGTAAATAACCAGGTGGACAAAGGTGAACCCATAGACATAATTTACCTAGACTTCCAGAAAGCCTTCAATAAGGTACCACATGAGCGGTTGCTCAGGAAGCTATGGAATCATGGGGTACGCGGGGAGGTCCACCGATGGATCAAAAACTGGCTGGCAGACAGGAAGCAGAGGGTTGGTGTAAAGGGCCATTACTCGGACTGGCAAGGGGTCACGAGCGGGGTTCCTCAAGGATCGGTGCTGGGACCGCTCCTGTTTAACATATTCATTGACGACCTGGAGGCGGGAACAAAATGCGAGGTCATCAAATTCGCAGATGACACCAAACTATTCAGCAAGGTTGAAACCACGGTTGACTGCGAGAATCTCCAAAGGGATCTTACGACATTGGAAGAATGGGCGAAAAAGTGGCAAATGAGCTTCAATGTAGGGAAATGCAAGGTCATGCATATAGGGAGAAGGAACCCGATGTTCACTTACAAAATGGGGGGATCAATGCTAGGGGTCAGTAATCTGGAAAGAGACTTGGGAGTGATGGTAGACACGACATTGAAGGCGTCGGCACAATGCGCCACAGCCTCGAGGAAAGCAAACCAAATGTTAGGTATCATTAAGAAGGGTATCTCGACCAGAACGAAGGAAGTCATCCTGCCACTGTACCGGGCTATGGTGCGCCCGCATCTGGAATACTGTGTACAGTACTGGTCACCGTACCTCAAAAAGGACATGGCAATGCTTGAGGGAGTCCAGAGAAGAGCAACTAAACTGATTAAGGGTATGGAAAACCTTACATACACTGACAGACTGAAGAAGCTGGGGCTGTTCTCCCTGGAAAAGCGGAGACTCAGAGGAGATATGATAGAGACCTTCAAGATCCTGAGGGGCATCGAAAAGGTTGACAAAGACAGATTTTTCAATTTGAAAGAAACCACAAGAACAAGGGGTCACTCGATGAAATTGAAGGGGGACAGGTTTAAAACAAACGCAAGGAAGTTCTTTTTCACACAGAGGGTGGTGGACACATGGAACACCCTTCCGGAGGCCGTGATAAGAAATAGCACAGTACAGGGTTTCAAGGATGACCTGGATAGGTTCCTGGAAGACAAAGGGATTGAGGGGTACAGATAAGAGCAGTGGAAGGTTTAGAGATAAGTGTAGAGGTAGGCATAAAATTAGTCAGGGACCGCTGATCAGGCAATATGCCTGATGGGCCGCCGCGTGAGCGGACCGCTGGGCTGGATGGACCTCTGGTCTGCCCCGGCGGAGGCGACTACTTATGTACTTAATAGGTAATTGGCTCCTGGTTAGAACATAAGCATCACCTCTGCTGAGTCAGACCACAGGTCCATCTCGCACAGCAGTCCGCTCCCGCGGTGGCCCCCCAGGTCAGTGATGTCAAGTATGTCCTTTAAAGGGCAGTGACCTGTAAGTGATCCTTTATTTAAGACATTTTGTCCTGTGTAGTACCTCTAACTATACCCTTCAATCCCCTTTTCCTTCAGGAACTTGTCCAACCCTTTTTTTGAAATCCAAAATTGTACTCTGCTCTACCACCTCCTCTGGAAGCGCATTCCAGGTATCCACCACCCTCTGCGTGAAGAAGAACTTCCTAGAATTCGTTCTGAATCTGTCTCCCTTCAATTTTCTTGAGTGCCCTCTTGTTCTTGTTTCCCCCACCAATCTGAAGAGTCTGTCCCTCTCTACCTTCTCTATACCCTTTATGATCTTGTATGTTTCTATCATGTTCCCTCTAAGTCTCCGTTTTTCCAGGGAAAAGAGCCCCAGTTTCTCCAGCCTCTCAGCATATGGAAGGTTTTCCATACCCCTTATCATTTTTGTTGCTCTTCTCTGGATTCTCTCGAGTGTTGCATCAGTCTATTCAGCAGTCTCAAGCCATCTGGTTTTTTAGTCGCACTTTCAAAGCAAATTGAAGAAAGTCTGCCCCCCCTTATTTAAAAAAAAAACCAAAACTGCCCACATTGCATTTAAAGCATCTTTTTGATACATGTGCGAGTTTTTAATTTTGTGTTCTCAATGCTGGATGGTGTCCTTAGACAAGCATGTGCTTATTACTAAAACACCATAAAGATAAAAGTTTACATTCTATATAAAAAGCTTTAAAGACTGGCCATTGGTCGGGGGGTCCATCTAGCATATGCCATGAGAAGATGGCGACAGGAGAAACCAGCGTGATAAGCATGGAAATCTGAAGTCCAGGCCCTCTCAGAAATAGAGAAAGAGAGTCCTGGCCACAGGGAGATTCGAAGTGTCATTATGCCCAGAGACAGCCCGAATTTGGAAACTGTTAGTACTACCTTTAGGCATATATATCAAATGCCACTACTAAACACATGCAGCGCAGCACAGAGGCCCAAATAAGAAGGACAGTTACCAACAGACAAAGGCTCAATCTGCAGGGACCCCAAGAGAGACAATGAGATACCCGTGTGAAATACAGGCCACTATCTTACTGCTGATCTCACTGTGCCGTATGTCGACCCAGTCCGGAGACAAACCGAGACTGGGTGACCTAGCACAGGTCAGAGTCTCTCTGGTAATCCCCTAGAGTGCTAACCCCAGAGTCCGATTAAACTAGCAGCTTCCTTCAAGGGAATACAGCAGGAACACAGATATAGACATATAAATCTGCCCAAGCTTGTCCCAAAGCTGGTGAAACACGTACAACTTGTCTGAACCGGAAAGGAGAGAAGCCGCGGCATACCCTGACCAAAATCAGCTGTAAATAAACTACTGGAACGCTCCAGCTCTCCCGCCAACGCCGGAGACCCCAGTGCACGCCTGATTCTCGCTGACATGTGGCCACTGCATCAACGCTCCTAGAAACACAGTCGGATTCAAGCCCCGCAAAATTTACCCTGCTGTGGCCTGCACAGAAAGAAAATCAGACTCTGAGAATAACCAGAAGAATGGTGCAGTGCTTCCCACAGCGCCGGAAAAAAACATATCCCATCTCATGCGCGCTGCTATAAACCGGCATCTGCACAATCAGCTGCACATGGCCGTCACAAACACCGACGAAAGAGAGCCTCAGAATAAACAGGACTACTACTGCTGCACTGAAACCCAACAAGGAGAACAAGTGCGAGCATGAAATCGCACCGCTACTGCCGCGCTGTAATCAACAAGGAAAACAAGCGCATGCATGCAAAGGGCGGGAAAGTCCCAGCTCCCTCAATGGATTTCTAGTCATAAAACTTAGCCTCAATAAAATATCCATTCCTTAAACATACGTTGACTGAACCCACAGTACTAAGACTCCCAAACAGAACCTGAAGTTCAAACAACAGGAAAAAACACATACATACTCACAAACTTGTTGTTAGGGCCAGTTGAAGCCAGTAAGAGCTGGTTGTGCAGCATTAACAGGGCAGAATGTAGCAACTGTGTTCCCCCCCTTTTTTTTTTTTTTTTTTTTAAACAGAGAAGGGAAAGAAGAAAAAATTGAGACCCAGTCAGACCCTTTAGCAATGGAGGGAGGGTGAGGCAGGGACCTGGGGGGCCCAGGTGTAACTCCTAAAGCCGCCACCGTTCAGCCAGACACCCCTGTCTCACTGAAGAGAAAATCTCAACAGGAGAAATAGCATCACCAGCTCACTGAAGAGAAACCTCAACAGGAGAAAATAAAGTTCTAGTCACAGCCAGAATCCAGGAGCTATTCAAATAGCGACCATCACCTGCTGGGAGAGAGAGCAGACTAGAGATACAGGAGGAGTGCCAGCCAATAGGACCACCTGTTAATCAGTTTCTCTATCTTCGCCTGCTGGTAGATGTGTGCTATCCCTATTGGTCTCTGGATTCATCTGCTGTTGTTGCTAAGGAAGGAGTAATTGATGCCCCTGTATAAGACTCTGGAAAGAAATTATTCAGAATATTGTGTACAATTCTGGAGACCACACCTTCAAAAAGATATAAAAAGGATAGAGTTGGTCCAGAGAAAGTTTACTAAAATGGTGCGTGGTCATCATAAGGCGTATGCAACAGACTTAAAGATATCAATATGTATATTTCAGAGGAAAAGTGGGAGAGGGGAGATATAATAGAGATGTTTAAATACCTATGTGGTGTAAATGCGCATGAGTCAAGTCTCTTTCATTTGAAAGGAAGCTCTGGAATGAGAGGGTATAGGATGAAGTTAAGAGGTGATAGGCTCAGGAGTAATCTAAAAAAATGCTTTTTTACAGGAAGGGTGGTAGTTGCGTAGAACAGACTCTGTGAAGAAGTGGTGGAGTCAGAGACTCTGAATTCAAGAAGGCATTTTATAGGCACATGGGATATCTTCGTTACTGAAGATGGACAGACTAGATGGGCCATTTGGCCTTTATCTGCCCTCATGTTTCTATGTAACTTGGTGTGAGTGAACACATTTGTGCTGTTGAAATGCATACAGGGACTTATTTCAAAAAGAGAAAAACTTTTGAAAAGCTCTACAGTGTGACACATGGTCGGTTATTTTTTCCTACACATTCACATTGATTAAACCCATTGATCTCTCTCTGTATATATAAAAATACATATTAATTAAACCACTCACAAAAGATAAATATCCAGTTTATTGCACCAAGGTTAGCAGCTCAAGTGGTGATGGACAACAAAGTCTGCACATAAGTCTGCAAGGCCAAAAATAAAGAGCACTTTTTCTCCAAAATTAGTCTAATTACACTGTATATAAATAGTATAAATACAACCCAGAAGAGCAAGATGTAAACAGATATAACATAAATTTCTTTTCAGAAGGGAAGGATATACCTGGATCCAGCAGGAATTATTTCCATTTATGCCAGATCCACCTGGATCCAGCAGGAATTATCTCCTTGGGGGCTGGGACTATCTGCATTAAGCATTGATGTTCCCTAGAAGTGCTAGATCCACCCAGATTCTCACCTGAGGGCTGAAAGAAACAGGATCCAGCATGAATTCTATTAAGGCATGATTTGCTGGATATTTCCACACAGCCTCACTACACTATCCCAGCTCTGGAAAAATGTCACCCTCCCTCCAAGAATGCCTATGCATGTACAGACTACATTTCTTTGTAATCCACCACCCGTAGGCAGGGGAGTTAGGAAAAGAGGTATGCTTTAATTGCTTTCCTAAAGTTCAGGAGTCCTTCAAAGGATCTGATCTGTAGAGGCAGTCAATTCCAGTGACTTGGTATGAAATGGGAATAGGAACATCATTTGATGGTTTGCAGTTGAAGAACATGACCAGGGGGGTTTTGAGGTGTATTTCATCCTGGGAGCGGAGGGACTTGTTTGGCACGTATGGAGGAAGCTTGGTTATCATGTAGCCCGGCACCATGTCATGCAAGAATTTAAACACTAGCATCAGGCCCTTGAAAACATGTTTGGCTACGGGTAGCTAGTGAGATGACGTTAAGAGCCTCAGAGACAGTGTTGCAGGTGTAGCCATAGGGGGCCAAGGCTCCCTCCCCCCATTCTTGGATCCGGCTGCCCCAGCAGTAGTGCATATACTGTGACCAGCCAGGTATTCTCCCTGCCCCGGTCCCAGTTAGGGAAAAAGAAAATGGAGCAGAAAAGAAACCCGGAGAGGAATTGGGAAGGGACAGGTAGTTTCTGAACTAAATAATGACATTGACCACCGGGGGAGCCCAAGAGGCCCTTGGAACACTGCCAGGGCTGACAAAGCAGGGTGTCGCCCTAAGGTATTTAAACCTGTCCCAGAGAACAGTAAGGGAAGCAAGCTAGGGAGGAGGTTTAATCCTTTTCTCCCTAGGGAGTCCCCTCAGCCAAGCAGGAGCAGCAAACCAGTTCCAATGGAGGTGTTGGAGGCGGGTCAGGCTGAGGAACCCATGTTTCCAGGAGAACAACCCATGGAATTTGAAGAAGGTTTGGCAGAGTTTGCTCCTGAGGTGCCTGAAGCCATGCAGGTGGACTTTGCTTCCACCCTCAAACAGTGAGTGGAGTTTGTTGGTGCTGGACTGTTTGTGGAACATTTTTGTTTGCAAGCTAGGGAGTGATTTTTGGGGTGAGGTTTTGCTGATATCTTGGGAGGGAATTGTGAGAGTCAAATTAAGGACTTTTGTGTGCAAAACCTATCACTCCCCTTTTTCCTGGCAGTGAGTGAAACTGGCCAGAGGCTTGGAGGAACTTTGAAACACTTGTGCTGTGAAGATAAGTGACTTGAACTGTTTGGTATAAGGAGTGGGATATAACACCTCCTGCAGGACACTTGGAAAAGTACAATTGAAAAAAAAAAAAAAAAAGTTTTGTTCTGGACTTTATTTTTTCTTGTTGTGTTTTTTTGGCTGTGTTTGAAAATGCATAGCTGAATTGTTCCTGAGGAATAATTAATTGTTGATTGGTTCCTGAGCACCAGTGCGACTGAGCCGGTAATTTATCCGGTGGGAGGAGTCTTTTGGAATCAGAACCGGAAGGACGTCAGCTCAGCAAGGCACAGCATTCCTGTTGCAACCAAGGTGCGAGTAGGAGCGGTGTTCCAGACCCGAGGGAGGACCCAACGGAGGCCAATTCCAGATCGGAGTGCCAGAGCCAGTTCCCGGGGACCCGAGTTTCCAGAGGGGCAAGCCGTGCGGAGAGAACGACTGGAGGCCAAGGAGGCCTAATACCCAAAGGCGCAGACTCTCCAGTACTGTTGGTAAGAGTACCTAGACTGGGGAGGCTAATAGGGGGAGGAACACTATTACCAAGCAGCCACACTTGGGTTCCCTCTCTTGTTTATTTTGTTTTCTAGGTTTTGCTATGGAGCAAGGCCAGTTGTGGGCAGAGTTGGCTGAGGAGTATCATCAACAGCGAGAGCAGTTGGATACCATCTTGAAAGCACGGGATGAACTCCGTCAAGCTAACTTGGAGCACATCAAGCAGCGACAAGGGGCACTTCTACAAGCCATGCAACAACAGAATCAGGTTTTCAGGCATTTCCTGGAAAAGAGGACTATGGGCCTAGCACACACACCATTCCGGAGTGTATCATTGGAAGATCCGGTAGGACTATTTAACTTATCGCACATTAATTTAGGATCGAGTGTTCCCAAAGTCACTGATAGGGACGGAATGGTGAAACCTGTTGAGTGGTGTTCCAAGCCAGGAGCGGTGCGGTGGCCTCCCTGCTTGGCTGAGGAGGAGCAGGTAGAAACTGACCTTGAGACTCAGACCCCTTTAGTTGGAATTAGTGTCAGTCCCCACTTCTTATAGGTATACCCCACGCAGCTAGGAATAGGGTAAAAGAAAGGAGGAAGGAGAACCAAAAAGAACCTCAGACTCACCCTCCTAGACCAATTTACCCTAGCCAAGATAGGAAAGGTTACATAGGAAGGAGATTGGAACCTACCCGGGTGATCAATAAGATGATAAATTTATCTAGCCGGGGCTCTAGAGGGACCCACTCTGAATCATCTGAGTCTGATACGTTAGGAGGAGGACCACGTGCCGTATGTATTATTAGAGTCTCTGTGGGAGGTCATGAAACAATAGCCCTGCTTGATACAGGGGCCGATCAGTCCATAATGGCCATGCAGTTTTGGAGGAAGGTGTTCCCCGGGGAGAAGGAAGTTTCCCATACCAGGGGAGTGGTCATAAAGTGTATACACGGAGATGAAGTGAGGTATGCCCTTAGACTTACTACTTTGTTATACCAGGATAGGGTATATCCAATTTCGGTTGCCTTAGTTCCTGGGGCCCCATATGATCTCATTTTGGGACAGGACTGGTCAGGATTAGAGGAAGTCATAGGGGCTAAACAGAACCTAGTTAACACCCGGTCTCAGGGCCTGGCAACGGAAGGTACAGAAGGAGAGCTCGGGAAAACATTTCCCTTTCAGGAAGGGGTGGTAGAGAAGCCGTCTCAAAAGCATATGAGAACCACAAGGGCCCAAAATCGTAAGCAAAAGAAAAAAAGAACGGAGGCATTGAGGCAAACGGGGCAGGCACAGGAATTTCCAGTCCTACCCAGGGAGATAGTTGCTACGTTCCCTACATTTCCAAACGAGCAGCGTACGGACGCAACCTTACAGGATCTTTGGAGGCAGGCTACGGGGCCCTCGATGGGTAAAACCGGGCTCAAGGTTAACCGGAACCTCCTGTATTGGGAGGTAGTTCACCCGGAAGTTGCCGGGGAAAATCGGGAACAGTTGGTGGTCCCGAAGGGTTTCCGGAAGATCATTCTTCGGATGGCGCATGAGTCCCCTTTAGCTGGGCACAAGGGAATACAAGCCACTCAGGACCAGGTCTTGGGCCGGTTTTTTTGGCCCGGATTGAGACAGGAGATAGAGGAATTTTGTAAATCCTGTCCCACTTGTCAACGGCTAACGATGAAAAAACCTGCACGGGCACCCCTTATACCTATCCCAGTGGTGAGTGAACCCCTTAAGAGGTGGGCAATGGATATAGTAGGTCCTTTAGAAAAAACTCCACGGGGGTATAGCTTTATTTTCGTAATAATGGATGTGGCTACAAGGTTTCCCTGGGCCATTGCGCTACGTAAAACCACCTCTAAAATATTGATGAAAGAATTAATGAATATATTTTGCATGATGGGTTTTCCCAGAGAGATCTTATCAGATCAAGGAAGTAACTTCCTATCCAAGGAGATGGAGGAGTTCCTCAGGGATTTAGGGGTTAGGCATATAAGAACATCTGCTTATCACCCCCAAGCAAACGGTTTAGTGGAAAACTTTAACAAATCCCTGAAACATATGTTGAAAAAGGGGTTAAAAGGTGATATGAGAGATTGGGATTTGTTTTTGCCGTATGTGTTGTTCGCAGCGAGAGAGAAAGTGCAGGATTCTTTGGGGGTTAGCCCCTTTGAAATGATGTTTGGACGTACACCCAGAGGACCACTTGATGTAGTTAAGGAGGGCTGGGATCCTCCAGAAGAATCAGAAGTGAATATACTGTCGCATTTAGCTCAGTTGAGACAGAGACTAGTCCAACTAGCGGGGTTAAGTAAAGACAACTTAGAATGGGCTCAAGGTAAACAAAAAACATATTATGACAGGAGAGCCAAGGAGCGTCAGTTGCAAGTTGGTGAACGGGTGTTGATATTGGTACCCTCTGACCCGCACAAGTTCTTGGCCCAATGGAAAGGGCCAGCCACAGTAGTAGAAAAATTGGGGCCTGTAAATTATAGAGTAAAGGATGAGAGAAATCACCTCCAGACCTACCATATCAACCTGCTAAAGCCTTGGAAGCATAGGGAAGCCTTGGCTTTAGTTGCTCAGCGTTGCCAGGAAGATGACTTAGGTCCCCAAATAGCTGACCTAGGTCGTGAAGAGAAGGTGAATATAGGTAGTGACCTTACGGTGACCCAGGCCCAGCAGGTTCAGAATCTGGTGGGAAAATTCTCGGATGTTTTTTCATCTATACCAGGTCACACGGGGGGGATTTCACATGACATCATAACCACCCCAGGGAAGATAGTAAGGGTTCGTCCCTACCGGTTGTCGGAGGAGAAAAAAAATTTGATCAATGGGTTAATACAGGAAATGCTGACACTGGGAGTCATTGAACCCTCCCAGAGTCCCTGGTGTAGCCCGATCGTGATCGTCCCTAAGGCTGATGGGTCCCCCCGTTTTTGTATTGACTTTCGTCAAGTCAATGAGATCTCGGAATTTGATGCTTTCCCCATGCCACGGGTTGATGAGCTGCTAGATCGTCTTGGTCAGGCCCAATATTTATCTACTATTGACCTGACCAAGGGATATTGGCAGATCCCTTTAACAGCCTTAAACACCCTTTAAAACCCAAAACAGCCTTTAGCACACCCTATGGACTCTATCAATTTACCCGGATGCCTTTCGGACTTCACGGGGCTGCCGCGACTTGTTAAAGGGCAGTTAATGAGGCCCTAAGGGGGCATCATACCTATGCAGAAGCCTACCTTGATGATATTGTCATCTACTCTTCCACATGGGATCAACATCTGAGACATGTCTCGGCAGTACTGACCTCACTTAGGAAGGCAGGATTTACCATAAACCCAAAAAAATGTTTTTTGGGGCAGAAGGAAGTTAAATACCTAGGATACACAATAGGACGGGGTCAGATTAAGCCGCTGGTGGATAAGGTCCAGTGTATCCAAGACTACCCTCGCCCAACTTCGAAGAAACAGTTGCGGGGTTTTCTGGGGCTTCTAGGTTATTATAGAAGATTTATTCCAGATTTTGCTACTAGAGCCACTCCGTTAACCAATATGTTGAGGAAGGATGGTCCGGACAAGTTGTCATGGGGGTCTGGTAGTATGGAAGCCTTCCTGGACTTAAAAGGAAGTCTTTGTAAACAACCAGTCCTGACTGCTGTGGACTTTGACAAACCATTTACTCTACAGACTGATGCTTCAGGGTGTGGTTTGGGGGCCATCCTCAGTCAGGAGAAGCAGGGCGTTGAACATCCAGTCTTATACTTGAGCAGGAAGTTACACCCTAATGAGCGTAACTATGCGGTAGTGGAACTAGAATGTCTGGCTGCTAAGTGGGCGATGCAGACCTTAGTACACTACCTTGAGGAACGGCCATTTACCTTAGTTACTGATCATGCTGCTTTGAAATGGTTAAGCACGATGAGAAATAATAATGCACGTCTCACTCGGTGGTATTTAGCCCTGCAAACTTTTAGATTCACTGTGGTTCACCGTCCAGGCAGTTTGAACACCAATGTTGATGTGCTTTCCCGTATCCCCGAAAACACTGGTAATACTTATGCTTATAGGGATAAGCAAGGTTTAAGGGAGGGGGTATGTGACCAGCCAGGTATTCTCCCTGCCCCGGTCCCAGTTAGGGAAAAAGAAAATGGAGCAGAAAAGAAAGCCCGGAGAGGAATTGGGAAGGGACAGGTAGTTTCTGAACTAAATAATGACATTGACCACCGGGGGAGCCCAAGAGGCCCTTGGAACACTGCCAGGGCTGACAAAGCAGGGTGTCACCCTAAGGTATTTAAACCTGTCCCAGAGAACAGTAAGGGAAGCAAACTAGGGAGGAGGTTTAATCCTTTTCTCCCTAGGGAGTCCCCTCAGCCAAGCAGGAGCAGCAAACCAGTTCCAATGGAGGTGTTGGAGGCGGGTCAGGCTGAGGAACCCATGTTTCCAGGAGAACAACCCATGGAATTTGAAGAAGGTTTGGCAGAGTTTGCTCCTGAGGTGCCTGAAGCCATGCAGGTGGACTTTGCTTCCACCCTCAAACAGTGAGTGGAGTTTGTTGGTGCTGGACTGTTTGTGGAACATTTTTGTTTGCAAGCTAGGGAGTGATTTTTGGGGTGAGGTTTTGCTGATATATTGGGAGGGAATTGTGAGAGTCAAATTAAGGACTTTTGTGTGCAAAACCTATCACTCCCCTTTTTCCTGGCAGTGAGTGAAACTGGCCAGAGGCTTGGAGGAACTTTGAAACACTTGTGCTGTGAAGATAAGTGACTTGAACTGTTTGGGTTTTTTTTTCTGTGAAACTGCCTGCTGTGGAGCAGTCAGTGCTAGGCCTGAATTGGGCTGCTATCCTCAGGCACAGCGGAGGTTACATCATTGTTGAATACAAGGCAAGGACTTGATTGTATGCTGTTTTTGCTTGCTAAGTTTGCTATTTTTTTCGTTTCTTTTTGCTGCTGTGTAAAACATTCTGACCAGCTTAGCAGCTATCTTGAAAAATCTACTTACCTGGATACAAAAAGGAATAAAAATAATATTATTTCTTTGAATGATAATGGTGATGATTTTG
Organism: Geotrypetes seraphini; assembly: GCF_902459505.1. Taxonomy (NCBI): domain Eukaryota; kingdom Metazoa; phylum Chordata; class Amphibia; order Gymnophiona; family Dermophiidae; genus Geotrypetes; species Geotrypetes seraphini. The sequence goes on from NC_047092.1 coordinate 92,101,085, forward strand.
TTTTGTTTTTGATTCCAGTTTGGAATCCGGTCCTGCAGGGTGGTTCCATTTCGGGCCACACGTCAGAGTGCTATATTGTGGTTTCCACTGTAGGAATTATAAAGTACTGTTCTGCTCTACAGTGGGCCACAATACTCAGGGAAGGATTAATTTGTCGAGGGCCCCTAGGCACACAAATACACTGGGCCCCCTAGGCGCGCCCATGCCCCGCCCCCCTGCCCCACCCCCCTGCCCCACCCCCCTGCCCCACCCCATTTATTTACTTGTTTTCTTATTTACTTCTTTATTTCCACTTGTATTTCTTTTTTTCTTTTATTATAAAATTTAAAACAAACAACAAAGATTACCATACCAATGCCAGTGTACAATTTTAGTTCTATGCAAGCCCCAAACATCTCTTAACAAATCCCCCTTTCCTTCCCTTCCCACCTACTTGCCCAGGACTTTAACTCAGAACCGTTTCCTAATGTATATAAAAGTGTTCAAATGCATTGTACAGCAGTAATAATATTCAAAACATAAGTCTATATTAATAACAAAGTTTGCAACTCCTCTCAAATGCCTTACTCTATGTCATCCAACTTTAACCCATATGTATAAACAACCAAATCCAGTGTTCTCCCCAGAAATTTTTTCCAGCCAGGTGGCATGAAAAAGTAGCCGGGTAGGGTGGGACGGGGAAATTTGGTGGTGGGGAAAATTAAGGGCTCCTTTTACTAAGCTGCAATAGCGTTTTTAGCACGTGCAGAATTGCCGTGCTACATGGCTAGGACTAACGCCAGCTCAATGCTGGCGTTAGCGTCTAGCACATGCGGCAATTCTGCACGAGCTAAGCGCACGGTAAAACCGCTATCTCAGCTTAGTAAAAGGAGCCCTAAATGTGTACTATTTGTATTAGTTAATTATTAGTAGTTATTTTCCAATGCTCAATATGACTGCCTTTCTTAAGGTTTGACACTTGTTCCATAATATATTTATTAAATTTAAGAAGTATCCAGTTCTAGAAGTGAATACACTTCCCTCTCCCCATTCGCGGTTTCTGCACCCGCGATTTCACATAATCGTGATTTTTTTCTGGGGAGGGGGAAAATTAAAAAAAAACAATTTTTACCTCCCTGCTGCCTTCCCGGCCTTACCTGGTGGTCTAGCGGGCTTTCGAGAGGCTACGGGAACTCACAGCAGCTGTTTCCTCATGGCGATCTGCACGGGGCAGGAGCGTAGGAAGATCGCTCCTGCCCCGAAAGCCCTCTAGACCAGTGGTTCCCAACCCTGTCCTGGAGGAACACCAGGCCAATTGGGTTTTCAGGCTAGCCCTAATGAATATGCATGAAGCAAATTTGCATGCCTATCACTTCCATCATATGCAAATCTCTCTCATGCATATTCATTAGGGCTAGCCTGAAAACCCGATTGGCCTGGTGTTCCTCCAGGACAGGGTTGGGAATCACTGCTCTAGACCACCAGGTAAGGCCGGGAAGATAACATGAGAAGTGAAATTGTCATGAATCAGAGGGATACATACCCTGTAGGTCCTAAAAACAGGTTTGTGGATTAGATATAAACTATGAAGGCAGTGGTGTACCTAGCATATGTGACACCCGAGGCCCATCATTTTTTGACACCCCCCCATCTGTATGATAAACATGATTTTTAGTACCAATCCACACATCACACAAGAGTGCAGTGTTCTCCCTAGGGCCTTTTAGCTGGGTGGTCCGCCCAGCTAATTTAGATGACCGTCCAGCTATCATCCACTGCCTGCTGCTCAACATTAAAAAAAAAAACAAAAAAAAAACCGGCTTGGAGATTTGACGCCTTAGCCCGTAGCGAACTTATGCTCCGGGGCTCTAACGTGTGCGTGCCGGCTTCCCTTCTCTTCCCTCCGAAACCGGAAATTATGTCTGGCGGCGGGGGTGGGGTGGGGGGGGGAGTTATGTATGGCGGGGGGAAGTTATGTCTGGCGGGGGGAAGAGAAGGGAAGCCGGCATGCACACGTTAGAGCCCCGGAGCATGCGTTCGCTACGGGCTAAGACGGCACTAGCCTGCAATTTGTATTTGGTGTGTGTATGCGATGGGCGGCTTTCCGATCAGGAAGACAGGCCTGGGGAGGTAAAAAATTGCTTTGGGGAAACGCAGCGCCGGCATGCTTCCTGCCGCCGCTGTCATTTTCTATTCTCTATACCTTGGACTAGCAGCAGCACCGCTCTCTCCTTATTGTAATTTGCCTGTGCCTGACAGCTGCTGTAGTGTTATCGAATCGATTCCCTTCTGCAGCCTCGGGGATTTTGCTAGGCCGCTCCACCTCCAATGATGTAACTTCCTTCTTCCTCGGAGGCCCCGAGGCTGCTGGAGGGAATTTACTCGCTAAAGCTACGGCAGCAGTCAGGCAACTTACAATAGAGAGCCTGTTAATCAGGAAGGGGGAGTGGTGCCAATGGACCTGGGAGATAAGAGGGAGGGGTGCTGATAGAAGGAGAGGAAAAGAGGAGAGGAGGGAGTGGTGCTGCTAGACCTGGGAGGTGAGTGGGTAAGGGAAGGGAGAGGAGCCCTGCTAGTCAGAGAGGAGAGGTGCTGCAGCTAGTCAGTGGGGGAAACGGAATAGAGGGGAGGGAGAGGTGCTGTTGGAGATGAGTGGTGGAGAGAGGTGAGAGGGAGAGGTGCTGCTGGATTGGGAACAGAAGAGTGCTGCTGGACTTAAAATGGAAGAGGGAAAGCTGCAGCAGGACTGAAGGGAGAGCAGTGGAGGAGGAGAGTGGATAGGGGAAGGGGGAAGAGCAGTGGAGGAGGAGAGTGAGAGTGGATGGGGAAGGGGAAGAGAAATGCTGCTGCTGCACCCAACTGGGGAGAGAGAGGGAAGGAAGGAGAAGGAAGACCAGGAAGGGAGAGGAGAGGAAAGAGATGCCAAAACCATGGGAAAGAGGGAAAGGAAAGGTGATACTAGACCATGGAGGGAGAGATGTCAGGGCATGGGGGGGGGGAGAGGCAGATGCCAGACCAGGGGAAAGGAAGGAGGGAGGGAGAGAAAGGAAGGAGAGGAGATGCCAGATAATGGAGGGGGAGGGGGAGAGGAGAGAGATGCTAGGGCAAGGGGGAGGGAAGGAAAACTAAGGAGACAAATGCCAGACCAGAAGGAAAGGAAGGAGAGGAGGTGCCAGAGCAGAGAGGGAGAGATAGGAAGGACAGAGATGCCAGAGCATGGGGGGGAGGGAAGGGAAGGAGATAGAGATGCCAGACCATGGGGTGGAGTGGGCAGGAAGGAAGGAAAGTAGAAGAGAGAGATGCCAGAGCATAGGGGAGGAAGTGGAGACAGAAAAATGGAGAGGGGATGAAGCTGAAATGAATCATGTATAAAGGAGAGAAAGGGCACAGGATATACAGTTTATTGAAGGAACATAAAAAGAGGGAAGATGCCGTATGGAATAGAGAGAGGGCGTCCACTAGATGGAAAGGGCAGAGAGAGGGTGGACAGTGGATGGAAGGGGTAGAGAGAGCAGAGGCTGGGTAGAAGGGGCAAAGATAGAGGGCAGATGTTGCATCAAAGGGAGAGAGGACAAACACTGTATAGAAAGAAAAGAGCGAAGAGAAGATGATTAAAGCAGAAACTACAAAAGGTAGAAAGAGATATTTTTGTTGCTTTACATAGAATCAAGTAGTATTGTAACTGTATTGATAAAACTTTATAAATAGGAAATGGAAATAAGGCTATTTCTTTTGGACTAAACCCCTTTCCTCAGGTCAGAACAGGATATCATAACAGCTGTATACTGTACTTTGAAGAAAGATTTGGCCTCTGAAAGCTAACTGAAAAATGGATTAGTCCAATAAAATTGTATTTTCTTATTTTTTGTTATTTGTTTTATTTCTATTTGTTTTTAAAGTGGTGATTGTTATGTATCAGTTTTTTTTCAAATTTACATCTACTGTATTTATATTTTGTACAGTATTAGGGGACATGTGTCACTGTTTCTGTGGTGTTGCATTAATTTAACTTTTGTCTACATATTTCTATTTTTAATTTGTGATTATTCCATATTGGGTGAGGGTGTTTCTCTGTTCTGTGTGTATGAAAAGGACATAGTTTTTTGTTAGCACTGACTGTACAAAATCAATTGACTGTGCAGGATCTGACTTGTTTAGTTTTACAATTCGTGTGTTGGTGCTCTAGTGCAGTGTTCTTCAACCGCCAGTCTGTGGAACTGTGCCGGTCCGCAGAAATTTTCTGCCAGTCCGCAGGGCCGGCACCTCCATCGGGTCCAAGACAGTGTTCTGCAGCGATCAACGCGGTGTCTTCAGGCCGGCTCCCTGAGTGCTGCAGTGCACAAAGCCATGGGAAAAAGTTCCTACCCACATCCTACACCTCAACTGGAAGCCTTCTCTCTGTCATATATACTAGGTACACCACTGGATTTAATGACCCTATTCTAACCTGTCCCACCCCACCTGGCTCCTTTTTCATACCACCCAGCTGGAAAAAAATTATGGGGAGAACACTGAAGTGTACCTAGGAAAAGGCAGCATCTTACATACTGCAGTGAGCAGTACATCAATACACCCATTGTAAAACTAAACAAGCCAGACTAGTACAGATCAACCCTACACAGTCAATCCTAACTGAAAACCATGTCTTTCGAACACACAGAACACAGAAAACACCTTTGCCTAGTATGGAATATGTAATCACAAACTAACCCCTCTCCCTTTTACAAAACTGTAATGTGGTTTTTAGCCATGGTGGTAATAGCTCAGACTTTCATAGAATTCTGAGCAATTACCACCATGGACTGTGCTAAAAAAAACGGTCTACAGTTTTGTAAAAGGGGGGATAAAATAGAAAAATGTAGACAAAGGTTAAATTGAACCACCAAGAAGCTGGACTCTGCATACAATGCAAAAACAAACAAAAAAAACTGCAGACTCCTATGTACCAGATGTAGGCAATGTTTATTATACCAAATATTTTATGCAGTTGAAAACACCACCTTATAACAAACCAAGTGACCTGACACGGTCGTGTTTCGGAAAACATTCCTTCCTCAGAGATCCATGGTTGCTAAGGTATAAAGTAAACCGCAATAAAAGGTATAAAACAGCCATCTATATGGTATCCTTCTCCACTTAGTGTGCGACGCAGTTTTCGTTGGATTCCTTTGTGTTGTCTCCGCATACAATGCAACACCACAGAAACAGCGATGCATCTCCCCTAAAGCAAAAAAATAAATAAATATAATTTTTTCTACATTGTCTTCTCTGGTTTCTGCTTTCCTCATAGTCTTGTCACTCTCTTCCTTTCATCCACTGTCTACCCTCTCTCTGCCCCTTCTATATGGTATCTTCTCTCCTTGTATTCCCCTTCCATCTCTCCCTTCACCCCTATTATTCTGGCATCCATCTTCTTCCCTTCCTTCCTTCAATGGTCTGGCATCTCTCTCCTCTTCTTCCCTTCCCTCTCCCACACCCCCATGGTCTGGCATTTCACTCTCTCCTTTCCCTTCCCCCCACTTCCATCAGCATCTGCCCCCTTTCTTTCCCTCTAACCCAATTCCATCCAGTATCCTTCCCCTTATGTCTCTCTCTCCTTTTCCTGCACACCAATTCCATCAGCATCTGCCCCCTTTCTCTCCCTCCACCACCCTTCCATACCACCCTGACCCCCTTTTTCTCCCTCCACCACCCTTCTATACTCCTCTCTCCCTCCAAACCAGCAAGGTCCCATGATGACTGCTTCTGTTGCCTCTGCCTCTGGAAGATTTAAGTGACGTTGGAGGGGGTGGGCTGGCAGACGCAGGGAGTTGCGGCAAGGTTCTGCAATGACTGCAGCTGCCGGTCCACCCCTTCTGACATCACTTACGTCTTCAGGAGGCAGAGGCAGCAAATGGGTTATTCCATGTCAAGTGATCAAGGGCTCCCTGCATGACCATCACGGATTTTGATAAAACTTTATGCACAAAGTCCCACATGTATCAAACGAACTTTGGTAAAGTTTTAGTTTCGCCTGTGGAATATTCGTGGAGATATAGCCATTTGTTTGACCCCCATACTGCAATGACATACAGTACGAGAGTGACATTCTGACAACTTTGAGACACAATATCTCACGAGCTATGTTTCCAAAAAAACTGAAACTTAGCTACCCTGCACAACTTTTTGAGCTCTATTCAGTGCTACCAATAATAATTTTTGTCGAGCACTGAGTGAATGGCTGAATTACAGTAAACTTGGCCGAAAAAATTAGTGCTCCAAAAAAAGTCAAAGTTTGACATTACTTAGCTCCCACAATAATTGAGTAATAAATGCGAAATTTGGGGCATAATGTCTCAGTACAATGTTGTTTTCAAAAGTACAATTTCAACCTCCCAGCTCTTTCCATTAGTTTACAAATTAAGTGTAAAGTTGCTAATTTGTGTAAAAAGGCCAAAAATAGGGTATTTTCAGCCTACTTTTACAGAAAAATACCTTTCAGAAACTCTTTCAAATCAGTCTCATTAGAAAGAGCATATTTCAAACCCCCTAGAAAAGTGGGCTTCATTTTTCAACGCAGGTTATCAATGCCCAAAAAATGGGGACAAAGTTGGAGATGTCACCATGGCAACGGCCTACGTTTCAACTTACAATTATGTCACTTTTCACACTGTTTTTCCCTGTTTATTTTTACTCAAGCTTTGGGTACAATTATAGTGTTCTTAATTAATGATTATTCCTAACTAGAAATTGAGGTGATAATTTTGTTGCATGCAGATCACAAATTACAACTTGTTTTCTTTTTCAGATCCACATTATTATTAATTCAGTTTAAAATGGATGCCAACGAATCGACTAATAATAATCCTTTTCTGCCAGACTGTGCCATTGGGCAAAAATTGTTGTCAAAGTGTCATGACGGCACATTTTATTCTAAAAAAATGTGGGCTCATTTTTTTACATAATTTGTCAACCGATGAAAAATTGCTTATCACTCGGCGCTCTGAAGTTGAACTGATGGATAAAGACCAAATCTGCCTCCACCACAAAGCAAAGTATCTCGACAAATACGAATTAAAGCAAACATCGTGTTGTAATCCATTTGAAAAGAAAAATCACATTGTTCAAAGTGGATTGTTAAAAGTCGATCTTGCCATGTCTAATGATTTTAGAAAAGTGGCAAAAATAAATATCAAGCCAGGTCAGAAACTTTGCAGTAGGTGCAAAGCCCAATACGTTTCAATGAGTGAAGCTACTGCAGCATCTTCATCTTCAGACGATTTTGATATCAGCATCTCCGATGCAGTTGATCAAAGCTTGACTGCTTTAGGAACCTCTCCATTGAAAATTCGAAGGTTAGCTAGTAGAGATAAAGCCGGCTATGTGATACGAAAAATTGAACGTGTGCAGAATGTGATAGCCAAGAAGATTACATCTGCTGCTGGAGTTTCAGCTGAAGAAGTTGGGCCGTCTCGTCAGTCTGTAGAATGCAAGTTATGTGAAGATTACACTGACCTCATTGAAGAAATGAAAATGAAAATTGCAATATCCAACAGGTCAATGAAAGTTCAATTATTGACGATGGCCCCAAAAAGTTGGTCAATAAAGGAAACAGCAATGAAGTTTGGCGTTTCAGAGCGCATGGTCAAAACAGCCCAAAAAGTAATGCAAAAATTGGCAAGTCCCTTCCAAAAGAAATTGCAAATAGAGTTCAAGATTTTTACGAAGACGATGAATTCAGCAGAATATGTCCTGGCAAAAAAGATTGCATTTCAGTCCGCCTCAATGGTTTAAAAGTACAAAAGCAAAAGCGGCTGCTGTTGTGTAATTTAAAAGAGCTGTATGTGGCGTACTGTAACAAATACGGAACTGAAATTGGTTTTTCCAAATTCTGTGAGCTCAGGCCAAAGTGGTGTGTAACCGTTGGTGCATCAGGTGCACACTCCGTGTGTGTCTGCACGATACATCAAAATGTAAAGCTCATGCTACAAGGCGCCAATGTCAAAGAGAACTACAAAGTTCTTATGGAAAAAACTGTGTGCGACCTAAATGTCAAGGACTGTATGCTACAACGATGTCAAAACTGCCCTGGTGAAGAAGCACTAACAGCATACCTGGAAGAAATATTCAAGGATTTAGATCCAGAAGAATCAATAGAATTTAAGCAATGGGTTCACGCTGACCGTGAAACATTAGAAACAAGCGTACTATCCATGGACAACTTTATTGAAAGACTTGCAAGCAAGATTTGGAAGTTGACAAGCCATCATTTCATTTCAAAACATCAAAGTGAATATTTGAAGATGTTGAAGACAGGCTTAAAAGAAACGGAAATGATCGTTTTGATGGATTTCGCTGAAAATTACTCATTTGTTGTACAGGATGCCGCCCAAGGCTTTCACTGGGAAAATTCACAAGCTACGGTACATCCTTTTGTTGCATATTACCTCAATGAAGTGGGCACATTGCAAGTTGTAAACTATTGCATTATTTCTGATCATATGCAACATGATACGATATCTGTACACGTGTTTATTCAAAAGTTGATCGAATTTTTGGTAACTCAAACAAACATTACCAAAATATACTACTTCAGTGACGGCTCAGCTGCACAATATAAAAACTACAAGAACTTTGTGAATTTGTGCAATCACAGAAATGATTTCAACATTGAGGCTGAATGGAATTTTTTTGGAACTAACCACGGAAAATCACCCTGCGATGGAGTTGGTGGAACAACTAAACGACTGGCTGCCCGGGCTAGCCTCCAAAGACCATCAACGGATCAAATATTGACGCCAAAGGATCTATTTAACTTTTGTGACCAAAATATACACGGAGTTAAATACATTTATGTTCCAAAAGAAGAAATTGAAGAAAGCAAAAAGTTTCAAGAAGAAAGATGGCATGAAAGCAGCACAGTAGCCGGTACCAGAGAGCACCACCAATTTGTACCAGTCGACTCAAACTCGGTTCGTGTCAGCAAAGTTTCAAATGACACAATAAATTTTGTTGCCAAAATTTCTGATACTGCCATTCCAAATTTGAAAGTGTCCGAAATCTTTCCTGGTTGCTACGTTGCCTGTACTTACGATAATCAATGGTGGATAGGTAACGTTGTTGAAGTCTCAATTGAACAAAATGATGCATTGATAAAATTTATGCATCCTCACAGTCCAGCTCATTCGTTTTATGGGCCAGAAAGGCAAGACGTTTGTTGGGTTCCAGAGCAACACCTCATCTGCATGCTTTGTGCCCCTTCAGTTACATCATCCGGCCGCCAATATCAATTTCCAGAAACTGCATTGAAGAAAGTGGCTCAAAAATTTAACAGAATGTTATAAAGATTGCTGGCAGTTAAAATCAAAGTGGACTTCACTTCGGCTTGGGAACCATATAAGATACCCAATTTAGGCTTGGGAACCTAGGATAAGACACCCTAATCATTGGCTTTGGAACCAGAAAGATACCAACAAAAGGCTTTGGAACCTTGACAAAGAAACCAAATGCGAGGCTTGGGAACCTGGACGAAGTGGCCCACCCGTGGCTGGTATTGCACAGCTATCGGGCGTGACCCCTATGGCGATGGGGTTGCCAGTTCAAACTCTTGAACTGGTAGTGACAATGTCACCATGGACCAACGCAATAGAGTAGTAGTAATACTACGTCAATACAAAACTGTAACTTTAAAAATGACAGAACTATGTTGAAATAGAGGTTGTTGCCGTGGCAACGTCTCCCAACTTTGTCCCCCTTTTTCAGCCATTGTGAACCTGCGTTGAAAAATGAAGTCCGCTTTTCTAGGGGGTTTGAAATATGCTCTTTCTAATGAGACTGATTTGAAAGAGTTTCTAAAAGGTATTTTTCTGTAAAAGCAGACTGAAAATACCCTATTTTGGGCCTTTTTACACAAATTAGCAACTTTACACTTAATTTGTAAACTATTGGAAAGAGCTTGGAGGTTGAAATTGTACTTTTGAAAACAACGTTGTACTGAGACATTATGCACCAAATTTCGCATTTATTACTCAATTATTGTGGGAGCTAAGTAATGTCAAACTTTGACTTTTTTTGGAGCACTAATTTTTTCAGCCAAGTTTACTGTAATTCAGGCATTCAATCAGTGCTCGGCAAAAATTGTTATTGGTAGCAATGAACAGAGCTCAAAAAGTTGTGCAGGGTAGCTAAGTTTCAGTTTTTTTGGAAACACAGCTCGGGAGATATTGTGTCTCAAAGTTGTCAGAATGTCATTGTCGTACTGTATTTCATTGTGGTATGGGGTCAAACAAATGGCTATATCTCCACAAATCTTCCACAGGCAAAACTAAAACTTTACCAAAGTTCGTTTGAGACATGGTGGACTCTGCATATGAAGTTTCATCAAAATCCGTGATGGTCATGCAGGGCACTTTCCAAGAATCTGATCACTTGACATGGAATGACCCAAATGCAGTCATCGCGGAACCTTCCTGCACTTCAGTGCAGCTGCCGACTCTGCTTCGGAATAAGTATGGCAGCTGCGCTGAGGTGCAGGTGCCATTTAGAGCAGCTCTGGATCCAGCCGGCTGTGTACCCCCCTAGGGCTGGCACCCAGGGCGGTCTGCCACTGTATGAGGGGGCAAAAAATAATAAAAGAATGGATAACTTGACCGATCTAGACATGTACATAAGAACATAAGAAATTGCCTCCACTGGGTCAGACCAGAGGTCCATCGCGCCCAGCGGTCCACTCCCGCGGCGGCCCATCAGGTCTATGACCTGTGAAGTGGTTCCTGACCATTTCTATAACCTACCTCTACTTCTATCTGTACCCCTCAATCCCCTTATCCTTTAGGAACCTATCCAAACCTTCCTTGAACCCCTGTAATGTGCTCTGGTCTATCATAACCTCTGGAAGCACGTTCCATGTGTCCACCACCCTCTGGGTAAAAAAAGAACTTCCTAGCATTTGTTCTAAACCTGTCCCCTTTCAGTTTCTCCGAGTGACCCCTAGTACTTGTGGTTCCCCACAGTCTGAAGAATCTGTCCCTGTCTACCTTCTCTCTGCCCTTCAGGAGTTTGAAGGTTTCTATCATGTTTCCTCTAAGTCTCCGCTTCTCCTGGGAGAACAACCCCAGCATTTTCAACCTGTCAGCGTATGAAAAGTTTTCCATAACTATAAGAACATAATCATACAATTATAACCACAAAAATATGTCATAAAATGTAATTCTAAACTCAAAAGACTCCAGACGAAAAGCAGACTATAGAAAGGAAACCAGAAAAGACCAAACCCATAGTACTAAGAGTCAAATGCTAAAATCGGACATGTCTATTATGAAGAGATGTGTGGATCACCGCTAATTATAACGAGTGAGTCTTTAAAATATGAGACGGTAATGGATAGCCAGACCTGGTGGATGGAAGTGATAAATACTGGAGCCAAAACCAGAGCACCGTGATGAAACTTGAATGGAAATATGGATACCTATTTATACTTTTGAGTAAAATTGTGATGCGAACATGTCATACAAAAAAATAAATAATGTGTAAACTAAAAACCAAGTATAACATATTGTAACACTGAACTCAGAATTAATGAAATAACATGCTAAAAGAACTTAACCCCCCCTAAAATAGGGCATATACATACTTAAAATGATGGCTGGTTACAAACAGTATGCCTAGACTATATAGACCTAAACAGGGCAAAAGTAAACATATGGGAAATGAACAGCTGATAATACAGAGTGTATCTTGAAAACATAAGCCGATAGTAGCTCAAAGACCGGGTAGATGAGAAGTGAAACCTGGGAAAGATCTAAATTATTGTTCAAATGAGGTTCTATTAAAACCAAAGAATAAAACCACAGCACTCGGGAAAGTAAAAAAGGGAGAGTAAAATGGACTTGCCGAAAAGGTTTCTGCACTGATGAGATAAACTTGTATGCGGAATAAATGTGAACATGCGACAGTGGGGCTATGATATTTAATCCGTTGAAAGAGGCGCCAAAAAAGTGTCGGCAGTGGATTGAATGCACACTGATAGGGGAGGGGCATTGGGCTGTTAAAAAAGGCTGCTTTAATAAATAAATGAAAATACTGGTGAAAAACTAAATAAAAAACCAAAACCATGATAAAATGCCGAACCTGACTGCAAGTAGTAGTGAAAGTAGCATAAGGCACCCATAGTACTGTTAGTGCCAGAGCTGCTTAGAATAAAGAACTGTGCTGTACATGAGGAGAAAATAGAAAGAATGAGGTGATAAGATGTAAAGTTCTGGCCCCTCACTGCACCACTTGATAAAACTAAGGAGCGATGTTCTAGAGCAGGGGTGCCCACACTTTTTGGGCTTGCGAGCTACTTTTACAATGGCCAAGTCAAAATGATCTACCAACAATAAAATTTTTAAAAAACACAAAGCACACTGTATGCATAGAAAATGTTAATTATCATTCCTATTCCAGGGTTTTTTCAAAGAGGTCAAAGCAGATGACTCTATGCACTGTCACCTCAGTAACAACCATACAAAAATAGACAAATATACCCCCTCCCTTTTTACTAAACCACAATAACAGTTTTTAGTGCAGGGAGCTGCGCTGAATGCCCAGCACTGCTCTCGACGCTCATAGGCTCCCTGCGCTAAAAACCTCTATTGTGGTTTAGTAAAAGGGGACCATAGTGTAAAATATAGACAGCAGATATAAATTCAGACACATTTTGATCACTAAATTGAAAATAAAATCATTTTTCCTACCTTGTTGTCTGGTGATTTCATGAGTCTCTGGTTGCACTTTCTTCTTCTGACTGTGCATCCAATCTTTCTTCCCTTCTTTTAGCCTGTATGCTTCCTCTCCTCCAAACCTCATTCCCTCCCCCAACTTTTTCTTCCTCTCTCCCTGCCCTTTCTTTCTTTCTCTCTTCATGCCCCTTCTTTTTTTCTGTTTCTCTTCTTTCCTTCTGTCTCCCTGCCTGCCCTCTTTCTTTCTTTCTCCCTGCCCTCCCCCAAGCCACTGCCATCGGGGAAAAGGCCCCATACCGCCGTCATCGGATAACAGACCCCCAAAGCCGCCCCCGCCGCCCCAAGCTCTCCCTGCTTCGGGCCGACCAGCATTCCTCTCCCCGATGTCAATTCTGCCGTCGAAGAGGAAGTTCTGGCCCAGCCAGACAGCGATTGGCTGGCCAGAACTTCCTCTCTGACAGAAGAATTGATGTCGGGGAGAAGAAGGCTGATCGGTCCAAGATCACGATCGACCTATTGGGAGAAATGCTGCCGGGTCCTGCCTTCGCGAAAACAGAAAGTAGGCAGGACCCGGCAGCAAGAACAGCAAATTGTAAGCTTCACTGACCTGTCTCCCACCTTAGCCTGTAGCGAACACATGCTTCGGGGCTCTAACGTGTGCATGCTGGCTTCCCTTCTCTTCCCCCCTGCCTCCCCGGACATAACTTCCGGTTTCGGAGGGAAGAGAAGGGAAGCCGGCATGTACACGTTAGAGCCCTGGAACATAAGTTCGCTATGGGTTAAAGCGTGAAATCTCCAAGTCGTTTTTTTTGTGTGTGTGTGTGTTAAGCAGCAGCGGCAGCAGCAGCAGAATTCACGAGCAGATGATAGCCGGGCGGTCATCCAAATTAGCCGGCCGGAGTGCCCAGCTAAAAGGTCCTAGGGAGAACACTGCAAATCTGTAACTCCTTTGGTACGTTCCACTCCATGCATGTTAATTTATAACAAAACAACAAGGCAAGTGGTCCACCAAAGAATCCAACGTGGAACAAAAGAAGATCGGCAGACAATAAGGATATTCAAATCAGATTTATTTTTCAAGGTGCTCACAGGAACCATGCCTGTTGTACTTCACCAAACAAGGATGGTCAACGCTATCAGAAAACCATGTCTTTCATACACACTGGACACAGAATCATCCTCACCCAGTATGGAATAAGTAATCATAAACCTCCCTTTTTTTTTTTTTTTTTTTTTTTTACCAAAAGCACAGAAGAGGTTTTTAGTGCTGGCTAGCGGGCTGAATGTTCTGCGCTATTCAAAACAATCATAAGCATTCTATGACCATCAGAGCAGTGCAGAGCATTCAGCATGCTGGCTTGTGCTACAAAAGGAACGGTACAGTTTAGGGGGTGAAGAAACAGTGGTGCATATCCCCCAATACTGAACAAAATATAAAGACAGCAGATGACTTGGAATTCTCTTCCCTTATATCTAAGACTCGAACAAGATTTGCAGAAATTTAAGAGCAGTTTAAAGAGCCTTCTTTTTAAAGAAGCCTTTAACTGAAAATACAATGTCCAACCAAGATGTAATACTTTACGATTTCAGCCATCTCCAAATTAAGATTTTTAATAGTTCTCTTATTCGACCCCTTCTCCGCCAGCAATCCTCTTCTTCCTACCCTCCTTATGTACTTCCCTTTTATTTACTTTTTCTTTAAAATTGTATTTCCTCCCCTCTTTCCTACTGTTTCCCGTGGCTTTAAAAAGCAAATACCCAAGTAGGTCTGGTAACGAATTATATATATGTGATTTTTCTAAAATCTTATTTTTACCTTTTGTACAACGCTTTGTATTTTGGTAAAGCGTTCAATCAAATAATATGAATAAACTTGAAACATGTAAATTTGAAAAAAGAGAAATAACAAATCACTTTACAAATTAACAAATAAAACAAAAAAAATGGAAAATAAGATAATACCATTTTATTGGACTAATACATTTTTAAATTAGCTTTCAGAGGTCAAAACCTCTTTCCTTAGGTCAGTAAAGTATACTGCTGTTACAGTATCCTGTCCTGACCTAAGGAAGAATTTGGCCTCTGAAAGTCAATCAAACATGTATAAAAATTAGTCCAATAAAAGGATCACCATTTCTATTTCTAAACATTTAGCAACACAGCTACAATACTACTTTATCCTAAAGCAAAAAAATTAAAAATAGAATTTTTTTTCTACCTTTGTAATGTGGTTTCTGCTTTCATCATCTTCTTGTCATTCTCTTTCTTCCATCCACTGTCTGCCCCTTCCAGAAAAATGTATGCTGGTTTGACCCAGCAGCGGCAATTCTTATGTTCTTTTCATTTCCTCCACTCAGATCTGATATCTCTATCTCCTTCCCCGTTCTTTGGCATCTCTCTCCTCTCTTCCCTTTCCTGGTCTTCCTTCTATCTCACTAACTATCTTCTTCCCCCCATCCAGCATGTGGGAAAGCAGCAGCAGCAGTGGTAAGGAGGTGAGGGCTGGGTACAAGTTCTCCCCACTTCCATCATCTGCCCTGCCCTGCTCCCTTCTCCCCACTTCCATCATCTGCCCTGCCCCTTTCTTAACACATCTATCATCCATCATCAGTCCCGCTCTGCCCCCTTCTTTATCCCTCCACCCTAGGCCCATCTCATCTCTTACCTTTCACTCCTATATTTTTTTTCCAAACGGCAACGCCTCCGTCCCAGCATCGATCTGCAATGCGCCTCCCCGATCGGCGACGCAGGCCCCCCCCATTGATGGACCAATCGGCAACAGACCCCCCCCTTCCCCCAACGCAAAGATAAGCAAGGAACGCGGATAAGAAAGGCAACAGCAACTATAATTTTCCAAACGGTGCTGCTTGCCCATAGCTTACCTCTTACGCAGCTTCCTGTTTCTGCCGGGGCACGTCAGAGGGAAGCTTTGGGCAAGCAGCACCGCTTGAAAAATTACAGTTACTGTTGCCTTTCTTACCCGTGTTCCTTGTTTATCTTACTTTCCGTCGATGGGGGAGGGGGGTCCGTTGCCGATCGGTCCGTCAATGGGGGGACCACATTGCCGATTGATGCTGGGGGGCCCATTGCCATTTGAAAAAAAAATACCCTCCATTGGGCCCCCCCCTGACCATTTCAGGCCCTAGGCCTATTCATTAATCTGGCCCTGCAAATACTGTCTTGTATTCCCCCACCCCACCACCTATGCAGTACAGCAACTCTCTTCTTTCCCTTCTCCCCATGGTCCGGGGTCTCTTTCACTTTCCCCAGTCTCAGCTGTTTCATGGCAGTCTTGCCTTTTGCCAGTCCAGAAACTTTCTCCTTGCACAATGCTGCAGAGAAAGCTTCTAGGGTTGGCATGAGGTGAGGCTGCTTTGAAAGAGCTGATGCCGGAGAACTACTGCAGCAGCATGCAGTGGTGTAGCAAGGGTAGGAGGCACTCGGGCCAATGGCACACAGTGTGCCCTCATCTCCACTCCCATGGTTCCTTCCCATGCCACTCTCGCACCCTCTTCCCCCTCCCTGTACCTCTTTAAATCTTCACCAGTACCAGCTGCTTGTCCTGCTGCTTGCGCCAGCATTGGCTTTCCCTCTGACATCACTTCCTGCCCCCGCAACCAGTGATTTCAGAAAGGTGCAAGCAGCAGGCCGGAGAAGTTACTTGTGCTGGTGAAGATTTAAGGAAGTATGGGGGAAGGGAAGGCACAAGTGTGGCGTGGAGGGCAGAGAGTTGCTGGTGCCCTCCTCCAAGATGGTGCCTGGGGTAGTCCTCCCCCCTTACTACACTACTGGCAGCATGTAGGGTAGAGGGAAGGGAAAAGAGATGCCAGAATGTGGGGAGGAGAGAAAGACACTGGATCATAGGAGGTGGGAGAGGGAAAGAAATGCATGACCACCTGCACGGGGTGGGGATGCAGGAAAGCACAGTTACTTACTGTAACAGGTGTTATCCAGGGACAGCAGGCAGATATTCTCACATGTGGGTGACGTCACCTACGGAGCCCCGACGCGGACAGCTTTTCAAGCAAACTTGAAGAAGTTTCAAGCTTGCTGTGCTGCACCACGCATGTGCATGCCTTCTCCCTCCACTAGAGGGTGCATCCCCACCTCGTGGTCCTCAGTTCACATAGCCAGCAAAGAAACCATCCCCGGGGAGGAGGGCGGGTTGTGAGAATATCTGCCTGCTGTCCCTGGATAACACCTGTTACAGTAAGTAACTGTGCTTTATCCCAGGACAGGGATATTCTCACATGTGGGTGACCTCCAAGCCAATCAAAAAAGGACAGGTGGGAGGATTGCACTTTAAGAAAACAGGTTACGCAAAACCGACTGGCCAAACCGGCCGTCGCTCCTGGACAGAATATCCAGACAGTAGTGGGAGGTGAAAGTATGAACCGAAGACCAAGTGGCAGCCTTGCAGATGTCCTCAACAGGTGTAGACCAGAGGAAAGCAACAGAAGCTGCCATGCTCGGACCTTATGCCCCGTGACTCGACCATGTAGCGTGAGACCAGCCTGAGCGTAGCAAAAAGAAATACAAGCAGCCAACCAGTTGGACAAGGTGCACTTGGAAACAGGACGTCTCAGCCGATTAGGATCGAAGGACAAAAACAATTGAGGTACCGTCCGATGAGACTGAGTGCGTTGAAGATAAAAAGCCAACGCTCTCTTACAGTCAAGAACGTGAAGCGCCACCTCGCCGGGATGAGAGTGGGGCTTCGGAAAAAACACCGGAAGAACAATGGACTGATTGAGGTGGAAATCAGACACAACCTTTGGTAAAAATTTAGGATGAGTGTGGAGTACCACCTTGTCATGATGGAACACAGTAAAAAGCGGGTCCGCTACCAAGGCCTGCAGCTCACTAATCCGTGAGGAACTTGAGATGAGACTTATCCATAGGCTCAAACGGAGGTTTCATAAGTTGAGCCAGAACCACATTAAGATCCCAAACCACAGGGGGAGGCTTGAGAGGAGGATGGACATTCAAGAGACCCCTCATGAAACGAGAAACCAAAGGATGAAGGGATAAGGACTTTCCCTCAAGGTGCCGATGGAAAGCAGCAATCGCACTAAGATGCACCCGAATAGAAGTCGTCTTCAGACCAGAATGAGACAAATGAAGCAAATACTCCAGAACCGAAGACACAGGAACCGACACAGGATCCAGATGATGAGAGGAACACCCAAGACGAGAATCTGGTCCACTTCTGAGAGTAGCAGAGTCTAGTCGAGACTTTACGAGAAGCCTCCAAAACCTCCCGGACTGACTGAGATAAAGGAACAGAATCAGTGGGAAAGGAACCAAGCTGTCAGATGTAAGGACTGAAGATTGGGATGCAAAAGAGAACCCCGATTCTGAGACAGCAGAGAGGGAAAAACAGGCAGAAGCAGAGGCTCCCTGACGCTGAGGAGAACCACGGCTGGCGAGGCCAACGAGGAGCAATCAGAATCAGAGTGGCCCGCACCGACTTGAGATGTACCAGCGGCCACAGGATCAGAGGAAAAGGCGGAAACGCGTAGAGGAACCTCCCCTCCCAATCGAGGAGGAAGGCGTCGGCCTCGAGACGATCCGGGGAGTACATCCTGGAACAAAAGAGAGGCAGTTTGTGATTGACAGGGGAAGCGAACAGATCCACCTGAGGCGTCCCCCACCGTTCGAACACCTGGTGCAAGACCCGGGAGTTCAGTGACCACTCGTGTGGCTGCAGAAGGCGGCTGAGCTTCTCTGCTAGACAATTCTGCTCCCCTTGAATGTAAACCGCTCGAAAGAAGATGTTTTGGGAAATCGCCCACTCCCACAGACGAAGGGCCTCCTGACACAGGGACCAGGATCCCGTCCCCCCTTGTTTGTTTACGTAATATATCGCCAACTGGTTGTCCGTCCGGACCAAAACTACGCAATCGTGAAGCAGGTGGCGGAAGGTCAGAGCGGCCAGATAAATGGCTCTAAGTTCCAAAACAATGATATGACAGCGATGGTCCTCCGCCGACCACAGACCCTGAGTGCGCAGACCGTCGAGATGAGCCCCCCAAGCGTACTCCGAGGAGTCCATGGTGAGGACTTTGTGGTGCACCGGGGTGAGAAAGAGCAAACCCCTGGAAAGATTGGAAGAGTTTGTCCACCAACGGAGCGAGCGTCTCAAAGAGGGAGTTACCGTCACTGGACTGGAAATCGGGTCCCGATCTTGACGCCACTGTGAGGCCAACGTCCACTGAGGGATCCGCAAATGTAAGCGGGCAAACGGCGTGACATGAACTGTAGAAGCCATGTGACCCAGCAGAATCATCAGGTAATTCGCCGAGACCGAGGGCCGGAGCGAAACCTGCTGACTCACCCAAACCAGAGTCTCCAATCGCGGAGGAGGAAGGAACGAACAGAGGCGAACCGTGTCCAGCACGGCCCCGATGAACTGAAGAGATTGAGAGGGGCACAACTGGGACTTTGGGAAATTCACTTCGAACCCCAGACGCTGAAGGAAGATGATAGTCTGTTGGGTCGCTAAGATAACCCCCTCCCTGGACGAGGCCTTGATCAGCCAATTGTCCAGGTAGGGAAAAACCTGAAGCCCCCGGGATCGCAGGGCTGCTGCAACCACCACCAAGCACTTCGTGAAGACTCGAGGGGACGAAGCCAATCCGAAGGGGAGGACCCGATATTGAAGGTGCAATTCCCCCACCTGAAACCGCAGGAATTTGCGAAAAGCGGGATGCACCGGAACATGGGTGCAAGCCTCCTTCAAGTCGAGGGAGCACATCCAGTCCCCTTCGTCCAGAAGTGGGTACAGAACCGGGAGGGAGAGCATATGGAACTTCTCCCGGACAAGGTATTTGTTGAGCCGCTGGAGGTCTAGAATGGGGCGTAGGTCCCCGGTCTTTTTCGGGACCAAAAAGTAGCGGGAGTAGAACCCTCTGCCCCACTGCCCGGGAGAGATGCGTTCCACCGCCCGAAGGCGTAGCAATGCTCTGGCTTCCGACAGGAGAAGGGGGAGCTGCGAACTGTTGGAAGGACATGCGCCGGGCGGACTGTCCGGAGGAATTTCCCTGAAGTTGAGGGAGTAACCCTCTGATCCAACTCGAAGGACCCATGCGTCCGAAGTGAGAAGGGTCCAAGCAGGATAGAAGGCGCGGAGACGACCCCTGATGGGAAGTGGGGTAGATGACAGTGCGGAGGGGGCCCGCCCCCAACCGCTCAGGGTGTCAAAAAGACGGGGCGGGTTTAGACGCCCCTTGCGCCTGAGGCTTCTGCTGCTGCGCCCGAGACTGCTGAGTTGGCCTTCGAGGGGGCGGCCTAGAGAAAGCCGGTGTGGTCTTCTGAGGATAACGCCTAGGTGGAGCCCGGTAGGTCTTAGGAGCTGACGGTTTCGCCTTTGGACGCACCAAAGAAGCGAAGGACCGCTCGTGCTCCGAGAGGCGCTTTGTAGCCGCCTCCAGGGACTCGTCAAAGAGCTCCGAGCCCACGCAGGGCAGATTGGCTAGGCGCTCCTGCAGGTTAGGATACATATCGATGATTCGCAGCCACGCCAGCCGGCGCATCGCAACAGCGAACGCGGACACCCTAGAGGTGAGCTCAAAGGCATCATAGGTGGCGTGAAACAGAAACAGGCAGAGCTGGGAGAGGGACTCGACCAGTCTCCCAAATTCATCCCGATGAGAAGCAGGGAGGACCCCTTGGAAGGTCGGCAATGACTTCACCAAATGGCGGAGATAAGAAGTAAAGGTGAATGCGTAATTCAGAACTCTATTAGCCATCATTGAGTTCTGATAGAGTCTCCTACCAAACTTATCTAAGGTGCGGCCCTCGCGGCAGGAAGGTTGAGTTTTCTTAAGGGAAGATTCCACCATCAACGATTGGTGGGATAACTGCGTCCGCTCAAACCCCTTACAGGGCACCGTGCGGTATTTGGATTCCATCTTTGAAGGAACAGCCGTCACGGCATAGGGGGATTCAAGGTTCCGCAAAAAAGCCTGACGCAGAACTGGATTCAAAGGTAGGCGGGGTGATTCCCTAGGCGGGGAAGGCAGATCCTGTTCAGCCAGGAACTCCTTAGAATATTGGGACCCCGCCAACAGGTCCAGATCCAAGGCCCATCCCATATCTTGAACAAACCTCGAAAACGAGGCTGACGCAGGCCGGACCGGTCCTCATCCGGGGTAGGAGAGTGAGAGCCCCGCGCCGCCGAAAAAGACGGCGAGGCCTCACGAGAGTATCGAGGTTCACAGCCCGCACTGGGGTCAGACCCCCACGAGGCAGCGCCCAGTGAACGCGCCGGGGTCGGGGACCTCCGAGGCCCTGAGGACCCCTTGGGAAAGACCTCGGGGTCCGGGGCACCGAGACCTTCCGACGACTCGGAGAGGAATCCCGGGACCCCCGGAGCGAGCCCTTCCAAGGGGGCGAACGAAGCAACCTCAGGTTCGAGAGTGAAAGCTCCGAGACCCGAAGCGCCTCGACGTCCCGGTCTCGTGGGTAGCGCCCCCGCCTCAGAGGGGAACCCCTGGAACGCTTCGAGTGCTTAGACTGGCGCTTCGAACGAGGTCGGCCCGTAGGTGAAGAGCCCTGCGAGGCCCCAGAGGAAGACTCCGACGATGAGATCCGTCGAGACCGGCGCACCTTGTCCCGGGGCACACGGATGCGACGCTCAGGCTGGACTGGGGCAGAGGTCGGGGCCGGAGCCGAGGCAGGCTGGACATGGGCCAAGGCGGTGGACAGCTTCGATGAAATAAGAGCACGGAGCATGTCCTGAAAAACCGGGACCGCCATCATAGACGGCATGTCGGTAGCCGCAGTGCACTCTACAGAGGGCGACCTTGGGAACGAGTATTCCCTGGGAGTAGAGGACTTGGAAGACCGGGCCGGGGCTGGGGTCAGGGTCGACCCACCAGGCCCTGCCGAGGACCCCGAGGATGGCTTCTTCACGGGACCAGCTCCTGAGGATGGAAGCGGGGACTTACCCTGGGAAGGCTTCGAGCCCGAGGACGAGGGCTTCGATGTCGAAGACAGGCGAGGCGGGGCTGCCGAGGTCAAGGCCGGGGCCGAAGCCGAGGCCGGGCCCGCCGAGGACTCCACAACAAATAACTCCGCCATGCGTGCACGACGTCGGCGGAGGGCCCGAGGTTGAAAAGTCGCGCACCGGGGGCACGAATCCGTAGAGTGGTCAATACCCAAACACAAAAGGCACCAGCGATGGGGGTCTGTGATCGACAGCAGCCGATCACACTTGGTGCACTTTTTAAACCCCGACAAGGGCCGGGATATGAAACCAAAAAGAGACCGCGACCGATTGAGGCCACGCGGCCCACGGCAACCCGGGAGCCCCCGGAAGCCGAAAGACGATCAAAAAAAAATTTTTTTTTTTTTTTAAAATTAAACGAACAGAGAAAAATAAAACGCGCACAGCGACTCCGATCAAAACAATAAAGCCGCAGTGCAAGAAGGCAGTCAACATGGAGAAACACTAGAACAGGACTTCTGGCTCCGCGGAAACTACAGAACTGAGGACCACGAGGTGGGGATGCGCCCTCTAGTGGAGGGAGAAGGCATGCACATGCGTGATGCAGCACAGCAAGCTTGAAACTTCTTCAAGTTTGCTTGAAAAGCTGTCCGCGTCGAGGCTCCGTAGGTGACGTCACCCACATGTGAGAATATGCTGCCTGCTTGTCCTGGGATAAGAAGGTGTTGCCACCCTGAAAATGGAGGGCTGCCTAGTGCTTATGTTCCTAAAAAATCTCTTTCTCCCTTCCATTGTCCATCTCTCTCTCTCCCACCCCACCCTCTCTGTTTCACAATTTGTTTTCTAACTTAAGACTTAACACCTCTGATCCACTACCTTTCTAACAGAATCCACATAGCTCCTAGATGAATTTCTGATGTATCTTCCTCCGCGCCACTTTCCACCCCTTTTTTTTCTTTCAAATTTTGATGTATTTATTAACTTACCATGTCCCTCCTCCCATCTTGTCTCCAATATGTCAGTTTGTCTTGCTTCCTCCTTTATTATTTTATTATGCCATTACTTTTATTTTAATATTACGCTTTGTATAACTTTTAACTTTTTAAAAATATTAAATCCAATGTAAACCGTTTAGGTACCAGTTTGATAAACGGTATATCAAAGAATAAAGAAACTTGGAAACTTCCTCCCTTCACCTCTGATTTGCGTTTACCCCTGCTCTCATCTCTCTTTGCCGACACCGCTGGGCTAATTTAAAACAGCTCCACGGGGCTCTGCTGTCTGAGCATCTCTTCCCCTTCTATCCATCTCTATCTCCCTCCATCTCACCTTCCCAGACTCCTTTCAAAGTCAAAATCTTCTTTTTCACAGGGGCTCCAGCATGGCAACCATTCTTACAAGCTGCTCCAAAGCTTTGCCTCTGCCGCGATCTACCCAGGTGAAAACAGAAAATAGTATTAGAAGGTGGATCGCAGCAGAAGGAAATCATTAGGGCAGTACCAGCAGCTTGTGAGGGTGTATGCTGCACCAGAGCCCCTCTGAAAAAGAACATAGTAACATAATAACATAGTAGATGACGGCAGATAAAGACCCGAATGGTCCATCTAGTGTGCCCAACCTGATTCAATTTAAATTTTTTTTTAAAATTTTTTCTTAGCTATTTCTGGGCAAGAATCCAAAGCTCTACCCGGTACTGTGCTTGGGTTCCAACTGCCAAAATCTCCGTTAAAACCTACTCCAGCCCATCTACACCCTCACAGCCACTGAAGCCTTCCCCAGCCCATCCTCCACCAAACGGCTATATACAGACACAGCCTTAGTTCAATTTTTAATATTATTTTCTTTTTTTTTTTCCATGAAAGTTTTATTAATTTTTATCAAAACAAAACAGTATACAGTATACATGGGCACAAAGCAGTACAAGAACAGTCCAAGCGAAGAACATATATAGTGGAAGTATAATCATATTTGAGAGTTTTGTAAATAGGTCAAGAGGGGAGACCAGCAATCATTTGTAGACTTGAGTTGACCCCTACGTTCAGAAATTGCTAATTCAAATTTATGATGCTGTAACACTGAGTTCCACCAATGTTGGACATGAAGTAAATTTGTGGATTTCTAATTGGAAAGAATCAATTTCTGAGCAAGGGTAAGTAATATATCAAAGTGAGAATCTAATAAATCAGTAGAGATAGAGTGCGATTTAAACATTACAATAGAGAAAGATAATTGACAGTCTAAATGGAAAATTAATTTCATTATGGACCAAACCTCATTCCAGAAAGAAAACACAAATGAGCATTCAAAAATCATGTGAATTAATGATCCTTGAGAAGTCTTACAATTCCAGCAAGCGTTAGAGGAGAGAAGGCCTGCAGAGTATATTTGCATCCATTTGAAGTATGAAGAGGATGGAAGATCATATTTAATTTTGAGAGTATGAAACAGAAGTAAGTTAGTGTTAGAATCTATAATATCAGTTAATAGAGAAACATCTTTATCTATCCACTCCTTCCATAAAAACGTTTTTTTGTTAATGAGGATATTTGGATTAAACCATAAAGAGGTGTATAATGAGGAAGCGTAAGGATACTCTAAATGCGAGTCAAATTCTAGTAAGCATTTGATAGTTGAGTGAATTAAAGGAGTTATTGATGGGTTATGCAATGCAGTTAAGCATGCAGACGGAGTGAGAGGTAGAGAAATTTGTTTTTCAATGTCAGACCAGATTGGTGAATAGAATTCTTGAACTGAGAACCAATATAAACCCTGATGAATAATAAAAGCTTTGTGATAGGCATGGAAGTCTGGAAAGAGAATTCCACCCTCTTTCTTTTTCAACTTAAGTTTTTTCAGTGCTATTCTCGGTTGTTTATTCTTCCAGAGAAAAGAAGATAGTAGGGAATCAATTTTTTTATAGAAAGTGGGAGGGAAGAGACAGGGTATCATAAGCAAAATGTAGTTAATTTTGGGCATGAACATCATTTTTATAGTTTCTAAACGCCCCCACCATGACAGGAATAAAGGATGCCAAGAATGAATTAAGGTTTTCACAATTTGGAGTATTTTTTGTGCATTGATATCAATAGTGTCCGAAAGAGAATTAGTTCGATACCTAAATATTTCAGTTTCTTTGAAGCCCAAACTAAGTGATAGGGTTGAACCATAGCAGAGTTAGCATAGTGATTTAAAGGAAGAGTTTCAGTTTTGTATTGATTAAGTTTATAACCCGAAAAGGAGGAGTAAATTGCAATAGTTTGAAGAAGTTCTTTGATCGATACTTCCGGATTAGACAGATATAAGAGAATATCATGTGCATAGGCAGAGAGTTTAACTTCAGTAGATTTACAGAGAACACCAGATATATTAGGATTTCTTCTAATATGGATAAGCAAGGGTTCAAGAGCTAGGTTGAACAGATAGGGGGAAAGAGGGCATCCCTGCCTAGTTCCCCTAAGGAGTTGGAAAGTGGAGGAAAGGGAATTATTTGCTATTATTCGAGCCAAGGGATTGGTATAGAGCACTCTAATCATTTGAAGAAAAGGAGACTGAGCTCCAAACCAATCTAAAATACGAAAGAGATAATTCCATTCTATTCTATCAAATGCCTTCTCGGCGTCAAGAGACAAGGCTATAATAGGATCTTGAGAAGTTTCAGCAATATGTTATAAATGAAAGAACAATCTGGAATTATCTGCGATGAGTCGGCCAGGCATGAAGCCAATTTGATTAGGATGAACCTTATGAATAACTTTTTTAATCCTGTTTGCCAATATTTTAGCGTATAACTTATAATCTACGTTAAGAAGCGAAATAGGCCTATAATTCTGGACCTGCAAGGGGTCCCTATGAGGTTTTGGGATGACAGTAATAATTGCCTCAGTAAAACAACTGCGTTGGACTACATTCGGGTATAAGTGTCGAAATACTTCTAGTAGGTGATGTGATAAATCCTGTTTAAAGATTTTATAGAATTCCGCAGGGATCCCATCAGCTCCTGGGGATTTATGAGATTGTAGCTGCTTTATCGCAGAGAGAAGTTCTTCTAAGCTTATGGCTTTATCTAAAGCGGTATTATCAGAGGCAGACCACATAGGTCGATCCAGATTTTGTAGGAAGGAAACCAAAGAGGCCGATTCAGAGGATGTTTCAGATATATATAATTGTTGATAATACTCATGGAAAGCTTCTAAAATCCCAGAATATGTAGTAACAGGTACATTATTACCAGTTTGGATAGCTGGGATCTGAAGTTTACATTGCTTTCGTTTTAAATAGGAAGCTAGCATTTTGCCACTTTTGTTTCCTTCCGCATAATATTTGGCTTCAGTTAGAAAAATTTGCATTCCTGCTTGTTTAGATAGAAGACGATTATATTGATATTTAAGTTGACATAGCGTATTATAATTCTGTGGATCTTTTGTAGTAGCATAGTGACGCTCCTGCTCTAAGATTTGAATTTCTAAAGCTACCATAGAAGCTTTATCAGATTTGGATTTATGAGTAGCTATAGAAATGAATTCGCCTCTCAAAGAGGCCTTAAAAGCTTCCCAAGTGATTAAAAGATCAGTATCAGAAAAGAGATTAGTGTCAAAAAAGTCCTTTATAAATTTCTTAAGGCGAGTGACTATGGCATCATCTTCAAGAAGGGAGAGTTGCAATCTCCATAAAGGAGATCTAGGAGTGAGAGCGGTATTCCATAATATGGTGGCGGATACTGTTGAGTGATCTGAGATAAGTATCGGAGAGATATAGGTATTGATGACTGAATCAAGAAAATGGTGAGATATAAAAATGTAATCTAAACATGAGAAGGAAAAATTATGTTCTTACCTGTTAATTTTCTTTCCCTTAGATGCAGCAGATGAATCCAGAGACTAATGGGATAGCTCACATCTACCAGCAGGCGGAGATAGAGAAACTGATTAACAGGTGGTCCTATTGGCTGGCACTCTTCCTGTTGATTCAGTATAGCTCCTTGCCCAAGCATCCGTAACCATCAATAGGCATAGCATGTAAAAAACTTCGTTCCCATAACAAATCTCAAAATGGAATAATACAGAAAACAACCGGTCATAATAACAAACCGCGCAAGTTGCAAAAGAAAAAACAGAGAGACAATATCCAGAAAGGGTGGGGCTCTGGATTCATCTGCTGCGTCTAAGGGAAAGAAAATTAACAGGTAAGAACATAATTTTTCCTTCCCTAGCAACAGCAGCAGATGAATCCAGAGACCAATGGGATGTAGCAAAGCAATCCTCAATCTGGGTGGGAAGCAAACGCCGCCTCTGCAACAACCGAAGCACAAAACGCAAAACAAATCTCCTCCAAGGAAAAACCTCTGGGCCGAGCCCAAGAAGTAGCCATCGCTCCGGCAGAATGGTCACGAAGTTCCTTCGCCAACCGCTTCCCTGCCAGCAAGCAAGCATAAAGACTGTCCTCCTGGACCCATCGAGCGATGGAGGCTTCGGACGCCGCCATACGTTTGAGGCGTCCCTTGAAGAATACAAAAAAGGAGATATAAACAACTAAAAGTCGTTAGAAACCGAGCTCACGGAGAACGCTACGTACGTATCAAAAAATGCAGTGAATAAAGCACTGCTCCCAATTTCTCCTCCCAGGAAGAAGGAAGGAAAAGCGAGCATGACATAAAAGAAAGGAGACACCCCCCTAGAAAGAAAGAGTGGTACCAGCCGAACTGATACCCCATATATCGGAAATCAGAAATAGGAATTCCCGTTGAACAAGGCCTGCAACATAGAAAACTGCAGAGCTGAAGCCAAGGCCACAAGAAACCCCATGTTCAACGGCACAGCCCTTTAGAGTCCCAAAAGACAAGGATGAAATGAAGCCTTCGGTAAATTGAGAAGAAGTACGTGAAGATCGTACTCCAAACCGGGCTTTCCAAGAGGCGCATGAATATACCGCACTCTGTTTGGGAACTGGACTACATGAAGCTGAGAAGTAACAAAGAGCAATATACCTAGCCCTTGTAACAAGCCAAGAATGGCACTAGAAGCTGAAGGGTATTGAACGCTAAACCCTCGGCAATACACTTGTGTCAAAAAGGAACTCTGGAGTGGTTCAAACGTGAAGAAGCACCCAAGAAAGGAAAAACCTCCAAAAGGAAACAGAAGCCACAGGAGAAGCCATAAGAGAAGAAACAACCTGTTCTGCCTAACCCTTACACGTCAGCCAAGGTTATTCAAAAAACCAGGTCGTAATACTACAGTAGTACAAACATCCATGTTGATCGGACCCTAGGCGAGCAAAGCCGGAGATACCAGGAAACTTCTTAGTCCGGCTATCGAAAGACTCATCAAATCCGCACAGCAAGGATAGATGGCGCCGCCAATCCAGAGATTCTACAAATACTGTGCCCGGAAAGCGAGCTCGAGATGGCAAATCCAAGCCATCATCAGCCCGTGGAAACACCGAAAAAGAGAAGGCAGAAGCGAGAAAGGAGCCATGCAGCTACCCCCTCTAACTCCCCCTTCCTGGACCTGCCGAAGAAGCCAGGAAGCTTAGAATTGAGAGACGAGGCCATGAGGTCTAGGTCAAGGAGATCTCACGTCCATAAAAAGAGCTAGAACGCCCGAGCCACAAATCTCAATATCCAGGATGCAGAAGATTCCACTATTACCAACATGCACACTTTCCAGCGCGTACCTAGTGCTGTACACTGTAACATACAAGAAATGGGCCATGCTCAGATTCCGCGGAGCGAAAGTCTTCCCAAACTCTTATCCTGAGCCATAAAAGGATCTGCCGCAGAAGATGAAGATGAGTCCATCCATTGAAGCAGAACAACTTCACCTGCCAACTGAGTACAACCCTACGGCCCAAGCTGTAGATAAAAAACCCCCATCCTAATACCGACCAAAGGGACCGTTAGCGGTATTCAGGAAGAATGATCTGGAGCTTCAGAAAGGTAGCCTGACCCTGCTCAAGAGTAGAAGAATGAACAACCACTGAGTCGCCTCTGAAACCCAGATTCCTGGAGCTGAGGATGGAAGCCACCGAGCCCCCCAACCCAGCCCGGGATGGTCGGTGGTCATGAGCAAATCTAGCAAAGACTGAGGCAGGCCTTGAAAAGAGAAAACGCGCTGAGCCACCAAATCATACAGAGCGAAGCAGGAGGAGCATACCAAATAATTGGAGTCCTGAGATACCGGGAAATCCCAGAACCAAAGCACTACCGCAGTGTGCTCACGCGAAAGCGAGCCCAAGTTACCAGTGGAGCCAGCACCCAGGAACCCAGAACCTGCACCGAACTTAAGTGCATGATCGTGGGGCCCTAAGAAGGTGGCAAACCTGAGACAGCAACCCATCGCCCCAGGCTCCGGCAAGAAACACTACGCTCTCCCACATGAACCACCAAATCTCCCTGAAATATCAATAAGTAGGGAATGAGAAAGGAAATCATCCTTGGGAGTCCGTCAAACGGACCTGGCTGGAAGAAGTCCAACGCAAGCAGGTATCTAATAAAGGAAACCCTCCTAATCGATAACCTCCTGGAAAGCCATGGATAGGCGAAGAGCATCCATCAAAACCGATAGTGCTGCTCAAAAAGATGCAAGCGAAGCAAGAGCAGAGTCCGCGACCATAGTGAAAAGGAATACCTGCTCACAGTGTGTCCTCGGAAAAGACAATGCAGAGAAACTACTGCAACAGAATGAGATCCAGCCCCAGACAGATTAAATCTCCCGTCCCATGCCCCATGATGTAAATGGAATAACTTCCTTTAGTTCTGGAAGAACCAAAAAACACATAAGGAAGCTCAAGACAAGGGACTCCAAGAAGGAAAGGGAAACCGGAGGAAAATGCAAAGCATCCATAAAAGCCGTCAGCAGCCTGAAAAAATCGTCAAGGCCCCCGACCTGAAATCATAGAATACCCCCTCTCACGAGAAATCCTCCAGAGCAGGGAGAGGAAACCAAGACCCCTCTCAGAATGAAGAGCAGAAGGTCGGGGAATGGCTGGACTAGAACTGTAAGATCTGGAAGAAGAAAGGGACCCTTCTATGAAAATTCCAGGTGCGCGATCCCCGAAGGATTAGATCGGCACTCTGAAAACAGTACCATATCCATGCAATGATAGTGGAAAAAAACATACAGCCAAGTAAATGAAGATACATGAGATGTGATCAAAATATTGCAGTTACCGCTCCAGGCAGGTAAGAAACCAACCTCCAGATATCTTACGCCCCTCTCAAAAACCAACCTGCGGCAAAAAGAGAGAGACAGCATAGAGACCTGGCCCGGGAGCAAAACGGCGAAAGGGGACCCTATTCGAACCGAGCCACTAAGGAATAGTCTCAGTGAAAGAATCGACACCCCCTTGTCCACCAAATGACGGCCCCGGGCCACAAGTAGCTGCACAGCATTTGCTGGCTGCAAGGTGGGCCATCCAATATGATGAAGTAGCAGATGGCAGTCCCAGACCATATCTGAACAGAGTTCGAAACCTGGAGGATCCGCCACCCAAAAAGAAAGGTAGACAGCCCTTTCACAGGAATAGGAGAAGCGCCTTCCGGCTGCAACGCAGAACATGCGAAGGAAACAACCATGAAAGATTTAGCGAAAGTGTCACCAACCACCTGCAATGACAAGCAGAGATCCAGAGAACAAAAAACCTCCCAGAAGGCAAAGCCCCGAGAGAAACAAGGAGAATCCCACACAAAGCACGGGCAAACTCCAAACCTAATGGTACTCAGCCGCGATGCGCTGTGGGCCGAACCAGAGTAAAGGGCATATAAACAGGGCAGGCAAACACTAAGCGAAAGTGGCCACACCACACTCTGCCGTATCTAACAAGCCGGGTGCCGAACACAAGCACGCACCAGAAACCCCAAGGCAAAATGTACATAAACACTCTCAAGACCAAAGGCCGCATCCATGATGCGTTATTGGTTCCCTGGTGTTATTTTTTTTTTTTGTTATACAGAACAAAAAAGAACATCGAGCTCATCTATGTCCGACAACCCAGGCACTTCGGTCCCACCGAAAATGAACGCCTTGGCAAACACTGTGGCTCAGGCGACCGTGAACGATCCCGGCCCGCCAAAAATAACTGCCAAGTGCAGCGCTGTGGCACCACCGACAGCTAAGGAGAACGGCCCACCGAAAGGAAACAGCCTTATGAAGCGCTGCGGCTCAGCCAACAGCGAAACAGCTCGGTCCTAAGGAAATGGACAACGCTGCGGCTTGCCGACAGCGTAGGAGCTAGGTCCCCAGGAAATGCACAACGCTGCGGCTTTGCCGACAGCGTAGGAGCTCGGTCCTGATGAAATGCACAGCCAGAGACCACGCTGCGGCACTGCCGACAGCACAAAGAGCTCAGTTCCGCTTAAAGTACATCCCCAGAAACCTGATTCTGCTGAAGCAGAAGAGCTGAAGTGTACCCCGCCCGCGCGCGGGAAAATGTCAGCCATGCCACGGCTTGCAAGATACAAAACCGGAGGCCTCCAAAAAACATACTTGCAAACTTGAAATACTCAATGCACATAACACCAAACTGCGCACACTTAGCACAACTGAAATTCCACATGTCAGTGCTGCCCAAACAAAACCGCAGCGGGGATAACACAAACTACAGCCGTGGTACTCACGCGACTCAGAACCCGCCTTATACGCCGGAACAGACAAGACAAGCACAAGCAGTGGGATAGTGCTGAGTGAAGTCAGTAAACGTCGGTTGTCCAAGACAAACCTGGCTGAATGCAATATCCGGGTCTCTTTTTTTTTTTTTTTAAATAAAGGGAAAGAAGAAAAAAATGGAGACCCAGGCAGACCCTCTATCAATGGAGGGAGGGTGAGGCAGGGACAAGGGGGGGCCCAAGTGTAACCTCTAAAGCCGGCACCGTGCAGCCAGACACCCCTGTCTCACTGAAGAGAAAATCTCAACAGGAGAAATAGCACTGCCAGCTCACTGAAGAGAAAATCTCAACAGGAGAAACAGAATGGCAGTCTCACTGAAGAGAAAACTCAACAGGAGAAAATAAAGTTCCAGCCACAGCCAGAATTCAGGAGCTAGTTGAATAGCGACCTTTTCCTGCTGGGAGATAGAGATTACTGAATCAACAGGAGGAGTGTCAGCCAATAGGACCACCTGTTAATCAGTTTCTCTATCTCCGCCTGCTGGTAGATGTGAGCTATCCCATTGGTCTCTGGATTCATCTGCTGCTGTTGCTAGGGAAACTATTATGTGGAATGGAGTTAAACGTATAGTCTCTGTTCGAAGGATGCTATAGCCTCCATACATCTAGCAATTGTAGATTCGTGTTGAGAGAGTGAAAGGAAGTGTGTGATTTTGATTGGGATAATTTGGAGGTGGACTGTTTGTTTACATAAAAATCAAAGGGAAGATTGAAATCTCCTGCCATTATAATTGGTAAGGGTTCAAAATTTTGGATTGTATGTAAGAGATCAATAAAAAACTCACTATTGGGCGCATAGACATTTACCAAAAGGAAAGGAATATTACTAATAATCACCTGTAGCACTATCCATCTGCCAGCGGTATCAATTGCTTGACTAATAATTTTAGGTTGTATAGATTTGGAGAATAAGATAGATATACCTCCTCGTCTACCTACAGAAGGTGAGTCAATCCCTGAGGTGATCCAATTGCAAGATTTTATTAAGGAAGAAGTGGAAGAAAGATGCGTCTCTTGTAACATTATAATATCAGGTAATTTCTGTTTCAAATGAAGGAGCACCTTTCTCTTAATAGGGTTATTAAGTCCATTAACATTCCATGAGACAACAGTGACAGGCAATTTTTTATCTAATGTCATGGATTCGTATTGAGAAAGTTAAGAATGGAACCTGGGTTAGAAAATTATCATAGAGTACACTGGATAGGCAGAGGTGCTGCATTGTGCCAAAAAAGAAAAAAATGCAATAGAACAAAACCCCAACAACAGGTTGTAAACCCAAATAGAAGGCAAGAAGGACCAGAATAGTCCAGCCACAAAAAACAAGGAAAAAGATCGGTGCCATTAAGCAAAGAGAAACAAAGGTGCATGAAACTCCTCCTCCAAGAAAAAGAAAAATAGTGCGTAAAGGAGCAAGAAAGCACAAATTAGTAACTAAGCAGTCAGAACATACAACCATAAGTACGGCAAGCAACAAGCTGTTTAGTCATTTAAGAATGAGTTAACATTTCTACAAAATTAAGCATGTAAAGAGAAAAAACATAACTATAAAAACCAGTATTATAGCATTCCATCAGAAGGAAAAATGTATTGAGAACAAAAAAATATCATCTTCTAAAAAAAAACAAAAACATAACAAGAGTCAAGCCAATCATTGAAAAGCAGCATAGCTAAACATAATCAAAATCAAAAGGAAACAATCACCAGGTTATAACGAAACTGGCTCGGCCCAAAACTAGACCACCTACCCACCTCCATCCCACTACCCTATGGCTCCTCGCTGCAGCTTGAGTTCTCGAGCAAGGTCTTGGGTGTCATCATCGATTCCACATTGTCCTTCAATGACCACCTCCAATCCTTGGTAAAAAAAAATGCTTTTTCAGCCTTCACATGCTGAGGAAAGTTAGATCCTGCTTCCATCAAAAACATTTTACCCTCCTTGTCCAATCTATCATCCTTTCCAGATTGGACTATTGCAACTCTATCTACTTAAGCCTAACTAAGAAAAACCTCCACAGACTCCAACGGATTCAGAATGCCGCTGCCAAGCTCATCTTCGCTAAAAGTAAATTTGACCATGTCTCCCCGCTCCTGGCCAAACTACACTGGCTTCCGATTATCGCCAGGGTCCACTATAAATGCGCCTGTTTAGCTTTCAAAATCCTACATGGTATTCTCCCTCCCCTTATCCCTCTTTCTTGGAATTCCTCAAACCCTAATACCACCAGATCCTCCCACAAATTAAAACTATCCTTCCCCTCGCTAAAAGGCATATCCCACACAGGAAAGCTAGGGACCTCCCTCCACTTCAAAATCACTGAGCTCTGGAACAACCTTACCTCTCCTCTTCGGAACTTGAGCTCCCTCCAAGTTTTCCGCAAACATTTGAAAACCTGGCTTTTCACAAAAATGTAAATCTCCCTCCAATTTAGGAATCAAGGAAACTCTTATAACTTGGCATCCCAAGTCCTCTAAATTTTCTTCACACTTCTACCTCTAACCCTCTGTTGTAGTTCCTTCCTATTTCTTCCACTGTAAACCGTGCCGAGCTCTACGAACGTGGAGATGATGCGGTATACAAACCTAAGAATTAGATTAGATTAGAAACAGAAAAAGGTCAGAATGAAAAAAGTTGACCTCATTTTCCAACAGGTTTCAAAGACCTGCAGGAATATGTGTATAACCATATTTTCTTTTCTGTTTTGGTTTTTATTTTGGTTTCTATTACAAATTTTATTGTAATCTTTTTTTTGTTTGTTTATTTTATATTTTTTATTATTATTTTTTTTTCTTATTTTTCCCCCCTATTTTTTTGTTTTACCTCTTTTTAGCTTAAATCCCCAAACTCCCTCATCTTCCCATCCTCACAGATATTCAAATTAGCTTTCCAAAAAAAAAAAATAGAGGGAAGTAGATCAGAATCAAATAAGAACCAAGTAAAAAGGCATAACGCAAAGTGAGTCAGTTTGCTTCAGTGAAGATCAATCGGCATGTTAAATAGTCAATCAAAACAGAATATCAGAGGGAGAGAGGATAAAGTAAAGTAAAATAGAGAAGAAATGTAAGGTGAGATGTTGTACAGTCATTCTTCAAAAGAGCAGGCATGTAGCAGATGATAAGTTGAAGGGCTCAGGTTGAAGACATGCCCTGAGACTGGAGACCATCCAAAAAGGACTGGAGCTGCTCAGGTGAATCAAAATGTCGAGTCGAGTTGTTGACAATCACAATCATCCGGGCAGGGTATTGTAGCCCATATCTCGCACCCATAGACTTGAGTCTCGCTCGCATATCCAAAAAGGATTTTCTCTTTCGGGCGGTGGTTTTTGCCAAATCGGGAACAATCAGAAACTTCTTATCCTCAAATTTCAGGTCCGGCATAGATTTTGCAGCAGACAGAATTTGTAGGACTTGAAGATAGCGCAATAGTTTCGCCACAATAGGCCTTGGTCTCGTGAATCCCGGCTTTAGAGATGAAAGTGTTCTATGAGCCCGCTCAAACTGAAGTGGTAAATCAGTCGTAAGATGGAGAATTCGTGGTAGTTGATCCGTAAGGAATTTAAGAAGATCAGACCCTTCAGCACATTCCGGTAATCCAATAAGTTTAATATTATTCCAATGATTTTGGTTGCAAAGATCTTCCAGCTCTTGATCGAGTTTTTTAAAGCGCTGCTGCACTTTCTCTTCAAATTGTGCAGAAGAGAGCGCCGCCATGTCTGCTCGAGATTCCAGTGCCTCAACACATGTTTTACAAGCGGCAAAGAAGACCGAAAGTGAATTTATTTCACTTCTCATTTCGCAAGTGATATCATATTGCTTAGTTATCAAGTCTTTCAGAGCGCGGATTTCGTCAAGCACCACGTCTGAGGAGTCCAGTGCAGACTTACTGGTTGTCGGTTTCTCCGGAGACGGAGGATCGTGCTTAGATCTTTTCGATCCCGAGGATTGTGTCGAGTGCGATTCTGATTTAGCAGACTTGTTCACAGACATTTAGCGAAGGAAAGCGAGAGAGGCGATCGAAAAACGCAAAGTATAATACTTGCTCCATGTCAATGTTCAGGAATCAGTTGAGAGAGGAGATTATGCAGCCATCTTGTTCTCCAGCTCAATAGCGCCTCCTTTAATATTATTTTCTGATTCTAGATCCTCTGTGTTCATCCCACGCTTCTTTGAACTCAGTCACAGTTTTACTCTCCACCACCTCTTTTGGGAGCGCATTCCAAACATCCACCACCCTCTCCGTAAAGTAGAATTTCCTAACATTGCCTTTGAATCTACCACCCCTCAACCTCAAATTATGTCCTCTGGTTTTACCATTTTCCTTTCTCTGGAAAAGATTTTGTTCTACGTTAAGTATTTGAACGTCTGAATCATATCTCCCCTGTCTCTCCTTTCATCTAGGGCAGGGGTCTGCAACCTTTAAGACATAAAGAGCCACTTGGAACCGTTTTCGAAAAGAAAAAAAACTTGGAGCCGCAAAACCATTATAAAACAAATCTAACACTGCATATATTGTTTCTTATCTTAATGCTATATACAGGATCATGCAGTTAGCTGTCAATCTGAAGAAAAAAAGGACTTTTTCACTTAACAATGTAAAATATATTTTTGCACATTAATAGCTAATTAAAATATTTAATTTAGCTGGTTAATGGGATTTTTGCTCCTGAACCTCAGTGCACAGTGTCTGCACATCAGGGCTGTAAGACGTCACCTTCATTTTCACACAGGCTTGCAAGCTGTCATCTGTGAGGCGTGATCGATGTTTGTTTTTAATATAGTTCATGTTGGAGAAGACCTGCTCACATACATATGTGGAGCCGAAGATCGACAGCACTCCAAATGCATACTTTTTCATGTTTATATAAGTGTTGGGGATGGCATTCCATGTTTCGAATACAAGTTTGTCCAGTTTGGGAAGGTTTTCAATATCAGTCCATTTATGATTCTGAGCCATAATGGCCTTCTGATGGGCAACATCCTCAAGAGTAGCGGTCAAGCATTTGAACTTGGACACCCATAGATCTTTGTCGGCTATATCGGCCAATTCCATCTCAAGATCAGGTTGACTTACACCTGTAAATGCAGTCATATTCAATAGGGATGGATCTATCTCCAGGGGAGTGACAGGGAAGGATAATGTGGTTTTTTCCTCTCTGAACTCACAGAATCGTTTCCCAAATGAACTTTGCATTGCGGTGATTGCAGACTTGAAATATTCCAAATTGATTGTATCATGACTTTGTTTGAACTCTCTCAAAGAGGGAAAGTGAGACAGTGTGCCTCTCTGTAAATCTTTGATAAACACTGTCAACTTGCGCTCGAATGCCAAAACCTCCTCCAGCATATGCAGGGCTGTGCCTCCTTTCCCCTGAAGGGTTGTATTTAGCGTGTTTAGATGTGCTATCATGTCTACCATAAAATGTAATTTTTCCAGCCACTCTGGCTGTTCCAGCTCAGCAAAGGTGAGCTCTTTGCTGTCCAGGAAGGTTTTTACTTCTTCCAAACATGTGACAAAGCGTTTTAGCACCTCGCCTCTGGACAGCCATCGGACCTTGTTGTGGAGCAGGAGGTCAGAATATTTGCTTTCAACCTCATCCAATAACAAACGAAACTGGCGGTGGTTTAAACCCTTTGCCATTATCTTATTTAAAATCTGAATGACCACATCCATCACTTTTGTGCATTCCGGCGGAAATGTTTGAGCACACAATGCCTCTTGGTGCAGGATGCAATGAAATGACAGCAGCATTCTACCCAACGCCTTCTGCAGTAGAGCCACAAAGCCCTTCTGTGCTCCTCTCATGCTCGGTGCCCCATCAGTAGCTACTGAGACCAGGTGGTTAGTGTTTATTTTTTTAGCAGTTAAAAAGTCCAGGACAGCCTTACAGATATCCTCACCCCTTGTTTGGTCTTTTAGTGGTATCATCTCAATCAGTTCTTCCTGTGGCCCAAAAGAGTTCACATATCGGCAGAACAGCGCTATTTGTTCAATATCACCAATATCTTTGGACTCATCACAGGCAATGGAGTATGCCATAACTGAATTAATGTCTTGAATTTGCTGTTTGCTAATGTTTTCTGCCATTTTTAGGGTTCTGTCTTTGACAGTCTTCGCAGAGAGTGGCATGTTTTTGATTTTCTGCACAATTTCATTTTTGTTTTTAACGTCCATGTATAGATGGTCCGAAATATTAATGAATGCTTCTTTTATATACTCTCCATCGGTGAAGGGCTTCCCGTGCTTGACTATTTCCTGAGCAGCCACAAAACTAGCATATGTTGTGGTATTTGCAGACTTCACCCAGTTCTTGAAATTATTTTTGCTCATATTAACCTTCCTGATAAGTTCTGCAACAGCTTTTCGTCTCTCATCTCCATCTGTATATTTTTCAGCAAAGGCTGTGTGTTTATTCTGGAAATGTCTTGCAACATTGGACTTTTTGTGGTTTGCTAATTTCTCACCACATATTAAGCATACTGGTAAACCAGTCTCGTCAGTAGAGAATGCAAATGATTCTGTCCACGTATCATTAAACACTCTGTTTTCTTCAGAAATTTTTCTTTTCTTGCCTTTATCCATGGATGGCTTACCAGGGGGTTGAAAACAGCAACGTAAGTAGAAATCACAGGGCCCCATACCAAAATTTGCTATGCCCACTTCCCCTTCCTTTACCTGCAACCTTTGTGAAAATTGTTCGGCGTTTCTGCCGCAATACCACTGTACTGCTAAAAATCACAGATCACCACCATTACTGGGCCAATAAGCCCCCCATAAAATGTGCAAGTAGCCACAGGCCCCCCTATAATATGCCAGTAGCCAATAGGAGCCCCCACAATATGCTAGTAGCCATAGCTCCCCCCTACATTGTGCTAGGAGTCATAGTCCCCCCTATAATGTGCCAGAGTCCAGGCCCCCCATATAATTAGCCATTGGTGTTAAAGAAAAGAAGAGGGAAAAAAAAGTGTGACTTACCTCCTGAGAGCGAATCACGCGCCTTCCTTCAGCCCGGTCTTCCTCTTTACGGCAGGCTCGGCAGCGCAGCGGCAGTCTGGCGGCCTCTCTGATAGGCTGCCGGCCAGCGGCAGCACACACGTCATCCTCCGCGGCGAGCAGCCTGACAGGTAAGGCGGCGCCTCCCATTCTTCAGGAGCGTGCCGCAGCCACTGAAAGACTCCGGCCCGCGTGACACACTACTGGAGCTGCGGCAAAGGTGAAAAAGAGCCGCATGCGGCTCTGGAGCCGCGGGTTGACGACCCCTGATCTAGGGTATACATATTCAGGGCTTCCAGTCTCTCCTCATACGTCTTCTGGCGCAAGCCTCCTATCATGTTCGTCGCCCTCCTCTGGACCGCTTCAAGTCTTTTTACGTCCTTCGCCAGATATGGTCTCCAAAACTGAACACAATACTCCAAGTGGAGCCTTACCAATGACCTGTACAGGGTGTCGCGCAGCCGGTACTGGGTTCTGAGTTGGATACCGGGCAGAGCGCAAATCACTGACTTTGGCATGCCTTCAAAAGTTGAAAGCCCTGCTGGGATAATAATGTTCTGAGAGAATAATAGAATGGTTACAGATCTCTCAACACAATAAGGCTCACGTTCAGCCACGGTTACAATAAGGCAGGCTTTATTTAGTAGTGTAGCCAATATTTAAAAAATATCCAAAATAAGAAGAAAACAAACTCAAATAGTACACTTGTTCTGGCTCTTAGCCCTGCAATCCTTCTGGCTGCCAAATCAGCACATGGCTGGTCACACCCTTGCCTCAGGGTAAGTATTAGAAGTTCCTCACCGGCTTCTTTCAAGCAAACAAAACATAAAAAATGGGTAAGTATTGCACAGTCCTGCAAACACCAACTTGTCCTTGTAAAGTACACTGTGCCTGCCTAAGCTTAGTCAGGCTTCCCCCTACCAACCCGTGGAAGTTGGTGGGGGTGGGGAATTGCTGAATCCACTCTCAAAAATAGCCTAATTGGCCCCGCAATCCTAACCCAGTGGATCTAATGTGGATTCTGCCCCACAATCCCCATTGTAGCTCCTAGTGACTTTACCTTCTCAAAACAGAGGGGAAAAAAACCAATACAAAGTCCTTTCCTGGTAAGGCAGCTTTTCCCTACAATGGGCTTTAAAAGTCTCAAACAGCCAGCAAACTTATAGCTCCTTTCTTCCACAACTCAGTGCAGTGCAGTGGAAAGTCCTTTCAAGCAAAAGAAATCAAAAAGAAGACTTAACTTTCGTCTATCCGGTCATCAACTGGATCCAGAACAATGTCCATGGCTTCCTCTGGCCTCAGGCAGTCTGGCTGTCTTTCCAGAAAAGATTCCTCTGAATCTTGCATTTCCACTTCATTACCTTGCCTGACTTCTGGAGCACCCAGCCATAAGTCTGCTTCCTGTGCTGGCTCAGCTCTCCCTCTGGCTTGCACTGCTTCACCTGACTTGCCCTGAGAGAGCCACGCCCCAGCCTGGGTGGGAGATGAGCAGGCTTCTGCTTTCCCTGAGCTCTCTCCTGCTCTTCAATCAGTTTCAGCAGATGTGCGCCTAAAGGACTGGGAGCCTGTTTTCTAAGCTGTATCTTACTAGAGCCTAGTCTAGGTTTAAAGGAATGTTTGTCTTCATCCTGCTCTCACTCCTCCCAGGGCTCCTGCTCTTAGGAAATCTCTCCAGAAACAGGGTCTTGCTCCATGTTAGTTGGAGAGATGCTGCACTGGTCAGCTCTCTTCAGCTTCAGAGTTAAGTTTCTCTGCTTTCTGGCTGGAACAAGGCTGGCTGTAGTGCTGGGCTTATGACAAGGGGCATCAACACCTTCTTTCTTCTAATGGCTACGCCTCTTTATACAGCCCAGCATCCTTCTGGCAGCAGCCATTGCCTTGTCATACTGTTTTTTCGCCTTAAGATCTTCGGACACTATCACCCCAAGGTCTCTCTCCCCGTCCGTGCATATCAGCTTCTCACCTCCCAGCATATAAGGTTCCTACTGATTATTAATCCCCAAATGTATTACTCTGCATTTCTTTGCATTGAATTTTAGTTGCCAGGCATTAGACCATTCCTCTAACTTTTTCAGATCCTTTTTCATATTTTCCACTCCCTCTTTGGTGTCTACTCTGTTACAAATATTGGTATCATCTGCAAAAAGGCACACTTCCTTTTAACCCTTCAGCAATGTCACTCACAAACATATTGAACAGAATCGGCCCCAGCACCGAACCCTGAGGGACTCCACTACTCACCTTTCCTTCCTCCGAGCGACTTCCATTAACCACCACCCTCTGGCGTCTGTCAGACAGCCAGTTTCTAACCCAGTTCACCACTTTGTGTCCTAACTTCAGCCCTTCAAGAAGATTTAGACTTTGGAATAAGACCGGGAAGGTGAGAGGGAAGGAGATGGCAAGTAGGGGAAGAGATGCTCGGACCACAGGGCCCCCTGGAGCTGCGGGGCCCAGAGCAGTTGCTTTGTTTGCCCTCCCCTAACACTGGTCCTGATGGGGGAAGAGTTATTTCACACTTACACAAGAATCCCACAACAGGATTAGGGTATAACAGCCTAATACCAAGCCTGAACGGTTCAGAGTTTCAATCATTGACTTTTATAGCCACCTCTTTCCTTGTGCTCAACTAAATTCTTGCAACCAAAATAATCAGCCCTAAGTGAGGAAGGATGTATAAATAAAGCGTCCTGAGAACCCTTCAGAAAGCCACTCTGTGGTGAAACAGGTCCCGTTGGGATTGTCAGAAATAGAAAATGACACGGGTAAAACATTTGTCACCGTCCCTGCCCTGTGACCACCATCCCTGTCCCTGCGACCACTGTCCCTTCCCCGTCTCCATCCCTGCAATCATTATCCCCACGATCACTGTCCCCACGACTACTATCCCGCAGCATCCATACAAGCCTCATTACTGCAATATTTAGCTTATTCCTTCCTTATAAATCAAAGTTCTGCTTACTGAACTAGAGAAAGATGTTCAGCTGGCAGGGCTTTGTTTATAAATTTTTATCAACACAACTAATATACTACTTTATCCTAAAGCAAAAAAGGAAATATATAAATAGAAAAAAAAATTTTCTACCTTTGTTGTCTGGTTTCTGTTTTCATCTTCTCATTCAATTCCTTCCATCCACTGTCTGTCTTCTCTCTGTGTCTTCCATTTGCTCTGTTACTGTGCCTCTCCCTTCACCCCCTCCCAATTGGTCTGGCACCCATCTTCTTCCCTCCGCTCCCCCCATAGTCTGGCATCTCTGTCTTCCCCATTTCCCTTCAGCATCTTCTCCCCACTCTCTGTTCCCCATTTCCCTTCAGTGTGTTCTCCCCACTCTGTCTTCCCCATTTCCCTTCAGCATCTTCTCCCCATTCTGTCTTCTCCATTTCCCTTCAGCATCTTCTCCCCACTCTGTTCCCCATTTCCCTTCAGCGTCTTCTCCCCACTCTGTCTTCCCCTTCAGCGTCTTCCTCCCACCACCACCACGCTTCCCTCTCGCCACCTCACCGCCCTTCAGCACTCCTCACGCGGCCCGAGAATCTCCCTCCCTCCCCCTTACCTTTGCGGCACGTTAGTAAAGTAACTTGCTGAAGCCACACCCTGAATACCCTCCTTGGCCCCCAAAGTATGGCACCTGTCTCTTCGTCTCTCAATTAGCTAAGAATTTCTTCCTGCCTGTTTCTGGTCTTGGTCACTCCTCTTCCTCTCTCTACTCCTCCCAACCCCACTTGTGGGTCTAGCATCCTGTCTCTTCACCCCACTCACCACCTCTGTCACTTACACCCTGAATGTCTTACCTGGTCTGGCATCTCTTTCTCTCAAGCATCTCTTCCTTCTCACTCCCCTTTATGGTCTAAGCTTCCTTCTCATCTTGTTTCCCCTCTACTTACTGGTCAATCACCCATGTCCCCTCCTCTCCCTGCAGGTTTAGCATCTATGGGCTAGATTCACTAAGCAAACCGATAGTGTGCCTATCGGTTTGCGAGCCCTTTGCGACCCGATTTCTCTCCTGCAGTATTCACTAACCTGTTTTGCGATCCAATTCAAATCCGCGCATGCAAATGAGGGCAACTGCATGCAAAGTAGGCAGGGATGCAATTCACTAAACAAATTTGCCGATTCGACTGTGCTGACAGATCACCCAAAAAGCGACTGCTGAGGACCAGTCACTGAAGCCTTGTACAACTGCTCTCAATCCTGTCAGCTCCGATCTGCCTGCCTGCTCCGACTGTAGCTGCCCTGATCGCCTGCCTGCCCCGACGCTGCCCTTATTGCCTGCCTGCCCCAAACTGGCCTCATTGCCTCCCTGCCTCAACTCTCCCACCCTTCCCTACAGTGGAAGCCTGTGGTTTTAACCCACAAGCTTTAAGCGGGTTAAAACCACGGGCTGTAAAAAAAGTTTTAAAAAAAGTGCCGGGCTGGAGGTCCAGCGCATGCGCAGACCATCTAAAGAGCGATCCGTTCCAGCAGATGGGGGCGTTCCTCCGATTGCCTCCATCTGCATGTTGCAGTTTGGTGAATTCGTCAGACCTGCCCGGATTGGGCAGGTTAGTGAATCTAGCCCTATGTTCCTGCCTACCCCCAACTTGCAATCCAGCATCTATGTCCCCTCCTCTACCCCCCCCCCCCCCACTTGCAGTCCAGGATCCAAGTCCTGCCCCCCACCAAGGCCTAGCATTCATGTTGTGGTCTAGCATCCATTCCCCCTCCCCCATGCAGGTCTGACCTATCTCCAACCCCCCCTACTCCATGAGATCCAACATACCAGCAGGCCTCCCAAAGTAGCAGTAGCAGCGGCAGCAGCAGCAGAGATGCAGCTCGCAGCCGGCCCTTCTCTCTGCCGCATTAGGAAATGATGCGGCAGAGGGAAGTCTCCAGTGGGGCCGGTCATGAGCTACCAGATCTCATGGCAGAGGTGGGGGGTGTTGATTGGCGAGAGAGAGGTCAGACCCGAGTAACTGGTGTGCAAGAACAGAGACAAAAACAATGAGACAATGACAAAGGACCGTTCAGAAAAAGAACAAAAACTTTCAGGGTGCATGGGGGAAGCACTAAACGAACACAAAACCAGGGAATTTCACCCCAGCTGACGTCTGATGTTAAGGGGCAAGGGAAAACTTTTTCTTTTTTTTTTCATTGGAATTGCTGTTTTTACTATATTCAAATGATTTTTATTATTTCAAGTATAACAGGCAAGTACAAGAAATAGCATCA
Organism: Geotrypetes seraphini; assembly: GCF_902459505.1. Lineage (NCBI taxonomy): Eukaryota > Metazoa > Chordata > Amphibia > Gymnophiona > Dermophiidae > Geotrypetes > Geotrypetes seraphini. The sequence goes on from NC_047092.1 coordinate 92,144,570, forward strand.
GTCATAATTAACAGTACAAACATAACCCCCCTTCCCCCCATCCCTCGAGTCCAGAGCCATGCGAAAAGCTGAGAGTCTGAGTTAAACTTAAAGGTTCAAAAGTCTACTGCGAGCACGTGGTGTAAGGTCCTGCCAAAAGTATTCCCAAGTCTGACAAAATCTACGACCCGGGCCATGCTCCAAGTCTCCCACCAGTCTCCGCTCCAGCGTTGCATGAATTATCATCAGGGATCTCCATTGTGCATAGGTCGGAGGATCAGGCGAAAGCCAGTTAGTAAGGATAGCTTTCTTCCCCAGCAAAAGCACTCTGGTTATAAAAGCTGACATTCCCCTGGGTTTGGGCGTGGCTATGTTATAAAAACCAAATAGCGCCCTCGGTTGTGGGAGCCAACGCCTCCCCCAAAGCAACGTAACATAGCGTCCAAGGTGTCTCCAGAACTGTTGAATTTTGGGGCATGCCCAAAACATATGGCTCAAAGAAGCGTGAGCATGGCTGCATTTTGGGCAGGAATGAGATGTCGTAATTCCCATCCGGGCAGCACGTTCCGGTGGAATATAAAGTCTCAGAACAATCTTCAATTGCATTTCCCAGTGGGTTATGTTAGGAGACACCCTTTGAATGTTCTTCAATACCCGCTATAGCTGCTGGGCTGTTAATGTACACTGCAGGTCCTCGGCCCACGCTATCGCTAAAATGTCCAGATTGATGCCCGATTGACAGTCTCGGATCCCCACCATGTGAAACCGTAGTGGAATCCGCTGTTGGGCTGAGAGACTAAAAAGTTCCGAAAGTGCATCCCTGCTGTCTTCTGTAAGAAAGGTCACTGGTAGAGACTGAATATAATGTCGAATCTGGTAATAGGCAAATAGATCAATAGGCTGTAAGTCAAATGTGTGTTGTTGCTCCGCAAATGTTGCCAGGCTCCCCTCCTCCAAAAACAGGTGAAAAAGATATTGAAGTCCCTTTTCACTCCACCTAGGAAAGGCGGCATTCTGCAATCCCGGCTGAAAAGCTCCATTGCCCTGTATAGGTAAATATAATGACACCCCAGCAGACAGTTTAGCAGTTTTACAAACCCACTTCCAGGTTCGCCGAGCTGGCGCAAAGATCGGATAGTGCGACACCAAAGGACGCATCCCTGGATCCGCCACATGCAAGTAATAGCTCACATGAAACGGTGCCAACAAAGATAGCTACAGTGGTGTAGCAGAAAAATCAGAAGTCCCTCTTGTGAGCTTGCCGGTGCCGGGTTTTGCAAATGGCCACCGACAGAACTCAGTAAAGACCGGCCTTGACGTGCCTTCAAAGGAAGTTGAAGGTCCTGCTGGTTCTTAATAGTATGAAGAAAAAACAAAAGTCAGGAACAATAAAGCGTTTCAAAAGAAGTTGAGTCCAACTTTATTTCTCCGGTAGCAAACAGCTACAGTTTAGGCTTTGCACTCAAACATAAACATAAAATTTGGGCTTACAAAAAATACAGCCCACACCTTTCTTGCAGGTAAGTCCAAATTGGTTCTATTGTAGGCTTGCCCTTTCAGTCCCACAGTCAAAGAAGGCAAAATAAGGCTACCGGAACACCCAGCCTTTACACTGGTCATTCACCATGGGTTTTAAACACTGTTAGAATGTGCTGCCTAGGCCTGGTTTTTAACAGGCCTTCCCCAGCCAACTTAACAAACAGCTGGTGGGGGAGGGGAGTAGTTGAATCCACTAATTTAAAGCTTGCCAAAAATTGGCCCCACAATCCCGCCCTGACGATCTTATGTGAATTCTCCCCACTACAATCTCTTTCACCCGGTCAGCCACCAAGTCCCATCCAAACAGAGAAAAAAGGTAAAAGTAAAAATGTTCAGCAAAAACACTTTCTTCACTGTCTCAGGCAATAAGGCACACCTGCAGCCGTGAACCTAGCACTGCTCACCCTGCCTGCACTTGCCTTGTGCTTCCAGACAGCCCCAAAAGAAAACCAGATTCAAAAGCAAACAAAAACAGCAAAGAAATCCAACTTAGCTTTGATCCATGTAGCTTTCCTCTGGTTCCAGTGAAGTATCCATAAGTTCTATGGTGTCTTGGCTGGCTGGCTGGTTTGCCTCAGGGACAGTGGTAACATCTGCCATCTCAATGTCCTGATTCTGAGATGATTCAGGAGCCCAGTCCCTCGAGCCTCCTTCCTGGGCTGACCCAGGGTAGACTGAATTGTTTCTTCTTAGCTGAGCCTCTAAAGCCCTAAGCTGGACACGCCCTAACCTGTAAGGGGGAAGGACAACCTGTTGCTTCTGCTGAGTTTTCTGATTAGCCTTAATTGGACCCAGCAGTTGTGCCTTAGCTGAGCTGTGAGCCTGCCTCTTAGGCTGTTCTTTTTTGTAAGGCACCTCCTGCTGCTCCAGGCTGTTCTCCCTCTCATCTTCCCCTCCCCAGGGTTCTGTAACCTGGTGGTTCAATGGGAACTCAGACCCTATCTGTTTGTCTGAGCTTAGCCTGTCACTCTGGTTAGCCCTTTTCAGGGTAAGGCTTGGATTTGGAGGAGATTGACCTGGCACAAGCCTAGCCTTAAGGCTGGGGTTGTGACACTCTAAACCAATCATTAATATGCCTCATCTGACAAGCCATAGCATACCAACGTATGTTTAATAAATCATAGCCCCCCCTATCCCTAGGCAGACACATCCGAAGAAATGTCATACGAGGTCGCTTACCACCCCAGAGGAAATGTTGTAAATCTTTCATTAATCGTGTGTTATGGGCATAGGATAAGAGCAGAGGTAGGACCTGAAATCGGTACAACCATTTGGGAAAGAGCACCATATTAAAGAGGGCTACCCGGCCTGCCACCGATATGGGGAAAGTAGACCAGTTCTGCAGATGGTGGGAGGTGTCATGAAGCAGTAGGGTGATGTTGCAATCGTACAGGGACCTAAGGTCTCTAGGAATCCAAACCCCCAGATAGCGAATCGAGGCCACGGCCCACGTAAATGGGAAGTGGCCTCTCCATGTCTGCTGCAGTGTCATTGGGCTGGCCAAAGCCAGAGATTTCTGGTAATTCAACGTAAAACCTGAATAGAATTTAAATTCGTCAAGCGCTTGCAATAGATGCATGACAGAATGATGGGGATCCGTGAGCAAAAAGAGGAGATCGTCCGCAAAGGCTAACACTTTGAGCAAGTGGTTCCCAAAATCCACACCCACAATATCAGGGTCCAGAGACACTGTACGAAGAAATGGTTCCAAGTACAACAAAAATAGTAGGGGCGACAGTGGGCATCCCTGTCGAGTGCCTCGCTCTATAGAAATTGGGTCAGTAATAATGTCATTGACAAGTAGTCTCGCCGTAGGTGTCGAATATAGTGTGCGTATCGCCGCGGCAAACCAACCAGATATACCCATATAATTCAACACCTCAAAGAGATACTTCCAATTGACCTGGTAAAAATGCCTGTGCCGCATCTAAACTAAGCAAAAGCATCGGAATGTTATTAACTTGGGTGTGAGCTAAGGATAACAGTGCTTTACGTACATTGTGTATCGCTTGCCGACCCTTTACAAATTCCACCTGTGTGGATGCTATAATATTAGGGAGGAGGGTCGCTAGTCTATCAGCTAATATTTTAGAAAGTATTTTAATATTCACATTTAGCAGAGAAATTGGGCAATAGGACTCGGGAGCAGCACTGTCTTTGCCAGGTTTCAAAATCAACGTAATTAATGCTTCGTTGGAATCTACAGGAAAATGTTCATCATGTATTACCTGCGAAAAATAGTCCCTTAAATAGGGACCCAGCTGCCCTGACAGTAATTTATAAAATTCTGCCGTGAAACCATCTGGCCCTGGGGCAGAAAAATTTTGTTGGTTCTGGATAGCTTTATGCAATTCTTTAGGGGTGAGGGGCGCGTTAAGAAACACGGCATCCGATTCAGAGAGCGGCTGTAACCCCGAATCCCCCAAATAATCCCTAATAAGGGGTTCTGCCCCCGAGTCCTGGCATCCATATATCCCCCGAAAGTGGGACATAAAAACCTGTGCGATTTGGTCAGTATTATGTTGGAGACAACCCTGGCTATCCCGCAAGCCCAACACATAGCAATGACCCCTAGCTTGGGCGGTCAATCGAGCCAATAATTTCCCTGCGCGATTACCATATCGATGATAGCGATATTTTTGGTACAAGAGCATTTTCACCGTTCGCTCATGTATGTAAGAATTAAAGGTCGTTTCCACCGAGATCAAGTGTTCTCTAGCGGTTCGGGTTGGGTATTGGTTGTAGTGACGTTTGGCAATTGCAAGTTCCTTTTCTAACCTAAGTATTCCCCGTGATAAACGGCGATTGCGCGCTATTACATAGGCTATGCAATCTCCTCTGATCACCGCCTTGGCAGTGTTCCAAAACAGCTTTGGATCATTGCAATGCTGACCATTAAAGTCTAGGAAATCATCCCACTTAGATGTTAAGTATGTTTTGAAATGTTCATCAGAGAATAAATAACTAGGAAAGCGCCAGCGTGTAGGTCCCCGTAAGCCAAAGCCCACATTCACATCAAGCCAAATCATCACGTGGTCGGAGATCACAGCCGGGCCTATTACCGCTGCATCCACATTTAGGAAGGCCCTACGCGTGGTAAGAATATAATCTATTCTTGATTGTGTGTTATGGGCCCTGGAGCGATGAGTGTAATCCCGTTCAGAGGTGTGGAGAATTCTCCATGGGTCAACTAAATCCAGAGTGGCGCAAAGATAGGGAATGCCTCTGGTTTGGGATGGAGTGGTGCTTGATCCCGGGTGGGAACGATCATAGGTCGGGTCAAGAACCTGATTGAAATCTCCTGCTACATATACCGGGTCAGTAACTCTCCCAAGAAGCAGTGCTGTAATGCCCTCAAAAAAAGAATGGTCATATGTGTTGGGTGCGTACACATTCATTAGATAAAAAGAATATGTGCCTACTGTCATTTGCAACAATATGTATCTGCCCTTCGGGTCAGAGGCTACCACTTTTGCTGTGTATGGTAAGGTCTTACTAATTAATATCGCTACCCCTGCACGCTTATGTGTAGAGGAGGCCGCATACACCATGTCCACCCAGGACCTCCTCAACTTCTGATGCTCTAACTCCGTCAATCGGGTTTCCTGGAGACAGGCTATGTCAACCTTATGACATTTGAGCTGTTAAAATTTTCGTTCTTTTAATAGGGAACCCGAGACATTCCAGGATACCATTCTCAAATTGCTAGCCAGCGGGTATCAAAAAGGCATGTGCAAATAGAGAAGATAGAATGTGTAAATAGGATCCACCCCGGGCTCCCAGCCACACCCAGGGTAGCCACGTGGCGCTCAGGACCTGCCCGAGCGTTATTGGTACCATAGAAAATGCAATTAACTTAAGTCTCACTGCCGTTGCAGAACCCACACTCTCCTGTAACCCAACAAATGCCAACAACATCCATATTAGCAAAGGACTCCCCCCCCTTGAACCCCCACCCGCCCTCCCCCACCTACCTCCTGTTCGCATGGTTGTGGTCACAGCCATAGGGCCGTCCGAAGGCGGTCCCAAAGGTGTGAGGGATCACAATACTATGCCACTCCGGGCCCCGAGTCCCCCATACAATAAGAAAACATTATACATATTATAAGCCTAAAGGATGAAACACATTGGGAAATCCCCAACTACATTATATATACCAGTCCCTGAACTAGAACAAGAGAACATTTAAATGCAAACAAACTTGAATCTAAGTGCAACATTACAGCCGAAACAATGAAATGCAGCGTTTCCCCAGAATCAGAAGAACCTGGAGTCCATCAGCTGCAAATCCAAAGTCACCTAAGAGGTAAAAAGCAGAGGTCGGCTCGCACCACGTGCTCGGTCAGATTGGGTCCGACTGGGGTAGCACCTGGGTATTTACATAGAGAGCTGCCTCAAAAACTTGCCATTGTCCCTGGTGGTGAATTTTCAAAGTGGCCGGGTACAAAAAGAGAAAACATACTTTTTTGTCAGCCAAAGAGGAACAGATGAGATAGAACTGCTTCCTGCGCTCAGTCAATGCTGCTGAATAATCTTGAAAGATGCGCACCTCTGACTCCTCAAATGATAAAGTCTCTCGGAGTTGTTTATATTTGTGCAATATTTCCACTTTGTGATTGTAATTTAAAAGTTTGGCTATCACCATGCGAGGCCTCATCTCTCGTACCTGCTCCCTTCCTAGCCGGTGTGCCCTCTCCAGGCAAATAGGCCCCAAGCCTTCTTTCAATGAAAAGGTGCTAGTCAGCCAGGCCTCCAGTACCTGTAATAATTTAGGACCGGCCACTGTTTCTGGAATTCCCAAAAAGCGTAGATTCGATCTCCTGGATCTATTTTCCAGATCATCCAGTCTGTCTGCCTGTTTTTGGGCCAGGGCCTGTAGTTCCTGCAACGTGGTGTCATGGGCCCGCTGCGTATCATCAAGGCTGGAAACTCGGGTCTCTAGAGCTGTAGTCCAGCTGGTAGTTTCCATCAGCAGATTTTCAAGCTTTAAAAGCTGTTCAGAGAGTTTATTAATGCTAGGCTGCATTGCCACTATCACTGTCTGTGTGATAGCCGTCAGCGCCTCCGGCGCTATTTGCTGTAGCGGTGCTGTGGAGGTGACTGGCGCCATTTTGTCCGCACCGTGCTGCTGGCGTTCCCGATCTTTTTTTCTGGGTGTGGGTTGACATCTGCGGCGCGGGCGAGGACAGAAATCTGTCCATATAGTGTGCGCCCGAAGCGCTGCAAAGCGCTGTCCTCCGGTGCTCCTCCGATGGTCGGCAACAGGGCGATTCGGGGCTCGAGGCCCGGGAGCTCAGGCAGCCAGCGTCTGCCTCGGCTCAGGGCATCACGTGATCTCTCCAAGGGAAAACTTTTAAAATGAATACTGGCGCCGGGAGACACACCCCCTGACATCATACAGGGGCTCACCGCGAGAGGGGAAGGCTTGAAGAATTGGAATCGCAGGAGACAATGTAGGAGACTTATGCTCAGCCTTACTGACATTTGAAGTAATGAAAAATAAAATTAAAAATATAGCCAGAGTCCACGTCTTTATAACAGTCAGTAAACAGTGAAATCTTAACATTGCTTGAGGATCCGGGCATATCCAGAGGATCCCGAAAATCCGTGTTTTAACCAAAATTAACTTTTGGTGCTGCGAACTAAACAACTTTAAATTGCGGTAGTTTTCTCACTCTTGTTAAACACTGTAACTGCCTGGGGCTGTCGGTTCGAAACAAAGCTAATTATACACTTTGAATTTTCTTTAAACCAGATTTACATTCTCCCAGCTCTCCCCGCGCTTTAAGCCATGTTTTCAATTATTTCTTAAACGGGATAAAACACTTTTATAAACTTACTAACTCACACTGCCACACTTAATTAAACTTAAAACTGGTATTGCCAGTCTGTATACGTTCAGTTTAAAAAAAAATGAAAACCAGAACAAAAAAGTTATTATTGAAGCCTGTGCCTTTTTACCAACGTGCCTAACACTACAACAACCTTGAAGCAAATCTAACTTTTAGTAGATTTTGCTGCAGTACAAAAAAATGCAATCCTTTTAGAAGTATGCATGCGCATAAAATGTACGCGCAACCCCCAACAAAATTCTGTACTCTCCTCGTTTTAGTAGGGTCGCGCGAGTTTTGGGATCCCGCATGCGCAATGCTACTTCAACTTCTTTCCGCCCATTCTACCCTTCGTTTTCGTTCTATTTTCAGTAGTTGTTAAGTAGTGGAAATCCACCAGAGGGTGTTCGAGTTTTGGTTTATAGTTGCGCCATTTGCTTGTGGAAAATGCCACCAGATGGCGGCTTAGGATTGCTGCTCTGTTGAAAGGTGCGGTTTTGTTTCTTAGCTTTTGTATTTTCTTTATATTATACATAAATGTATCGCTTTTTTTTAGAATTAGGAAATACAATTGTCTTTAAAAGCCACAGATTAAAAAATAAATAAATAAAATAAAGCGGTGCTTTGGTGAACGGTTGGTAGTGGAGGGTGCTGAGATGGACCATAAAGGTGAGCGAGTGGCGGTTTTTTTCTATTTTGGGGTTGATTCTGTATTTTTTCCCGCTGGTGGACTAGGGGCTAAAAGCGCTGATTAAAGATGGAGGCCGGGAGGCGATCATGGAACCGGGTGTCTGCCGCCATTTCTCTTATTTCCTTAGTGTTGTAGTTAAACATTTAACTAAAAGGTGTTTTCTCCCACCTTACCTAGTCCACAATTAACATTTTCTCCATAGATGCATGCTTAATATACGCGACAAAGGATTCCGTTACCGTGTTTTTCCCCTTATCTATGCTTTCGCATTGTTTGCGGGTTATATGGTGCTAGCTGCGGGGGGATAGTACTTGGGTACAGCCTTCAGGGTTTCGAATTGGCTCGCTGGAGCCGACAGTAGTTGGGTAGTAAGGCTTCTTAGAAACCTGCTTTCTCTCCTACTTTTTTTTTTTTTTTTTTACTACTGGATGGGAAGGTGCTGATATGGTGTAAAAAACCACTCCTTAAAACTGTAAAAACCATGGCTATTTTTTCAGTATTGTTTGAATTACATACTCGTGTGTTTTTATTCTAGCAGTGATAAAATAGTTTTACTTAATAATTAGGCTTCAGCATTGGAGAGGCAGAACTGAATTTCGGTAGCTAAGTTTGTTTTATTGGGGAAGGGCGAGTACATTGCTACGTGAATTATGAAGATGGATGTTTTTAAGAGAGTGGAATAATTCCACTTGGGACGGACTATTTAGTGAGGAGACAATTATTCGCATGATTTGAAATTGCTTCTGTATAGTCTTTAATATATGAATTCATGCAAGGTGTTTTCTAATGGAATCTATTATTTGAACTTTGGAAGCTGAGCATTCTACATCTTGTGACCCACAACTTTTTTTTATTTATTTTGGATCTCCACAGAAATGTACTTAAACGGAATAAAAATGTTCTTAATCATTTGATAGCCAAAAGTCTTTAAAAAAATTTGTAGATGCTGTAGATTGTTATTGAATTACTATGAAACTAATTTACTGTTAACTTTTAGCGTTCCCTAGTTTAATCCATTATTTAGTAAACATATCTTCAAAATCTGAAATTGCCAGTGTTTTGTCATTCATTTTTTTGTGTTAAGTGTAGCTTGCAGAAAATAAAGGCATTTTCTTCACTATCTAAACTTTGAGTTTTATTCTTTGCTTTGAAAATAAAAGGTATGAAACTTTTTTTGTGTTGTACTTTATGTATAATAATCCAGTTCAGATCTGTTCACCTTTAATATTATGTTTATTTAGATTACATATGAATGAAATGTGATTGCAAGCATATGGTTCTCTGCATGAGAGTTAAATGAAAACTAATGCCTCCATCTCCATAATTCATCAATAGATGGCAGCACCAATGCACTACATCTAATCTAATCCTTAGGTTTGTATACCGCATCATCTCCACGTTCGTAGAGCTCGACGCGGTTTACAGTAGGAGAAATAGGAAGGAACTAAGAGGGTTAGAGGTAGAAGTGTGAAGAAAATTTTGAGGACTTGGGATGCCAAGATATAAGAGTTTCCTTGATTCCTAAGTTGGAGGGAGACTTACATTTTTTGAGAAAAGCCAGGTTTTCAGATGTTTGCGGAAAACTTGGAGAGAGCTCAAGTTCTGAAGAGGGGAGGTAAGGTTGTTCCAAAGCTCAGTGATTTTGAAGTTCACTTGTTCTTTGAAGCCTCTTCCTTCAATGAGATTTCCTCACAATTGGCTAGGAAAGATTTGTTTTCTCAACAGGCTCTGTATTATGGAAACTTGAATAAAGCGGGAAGATTATTGGCTAATTATTTTAAGGCCAAGAAAAAGAAAGTAAATATTGTGGCCATTAAAGATGAGAAGGGTGAAACTCATTCTCAAATTGGACATATTTTAAATCAATTTCTGAACTATTACAAAGCTTTATATTCTTCTGAGCTTTACTCAAATAAAGAAATTGAGGGATTAGAGTTTTTAAAAGTTAATCAAGTGGCCAAAAAAAATTTCTGAGCTTTAAAAAGGAAACCTTAAGGGGCCTATATCACTTAAAGAACTTCAAACGGCGTTGAAGTCCCTTAGAGTTGGATCTGCTCCAGGTGGTGATGGATTCACTGTGGAGTTTTATAAATCAAAATTTTTATCAGTCACAACTAAATAAAGGTTATATTTCAGGTACTATGGCAGAATTTTTAGCTAATGTTTTGCTGAAGCCAAATAAAGATCCCATGTTGGTTTCTAATTACAGGCCTATTTCTTTGATTAATGTAGATGGAAAACTTCTGCCTAAGTTATTGGCTTTACGCTTAGCCAAGGCTCTCCCTTATATTATCGGTATGCACCAAATGGGATTCGTTGCTCAAAGACATTCTTCAAATAACACCAGACTGACTTTTCACATGTTAAACTTAATGAAAGCTATGGAAGATCCGGCCTTCTCCATGTCCTTGGATGCAGAGAAGGCTTTTGATTGAGTAGAGTGGACCTTCATGTATCAAGCAATGGATTGGTTTGGTGTAGGATCTGGATTTAATCAAATGATTCAAAGCTTGTATAGTTCTCCTTCTGCCAGATTATATATTAATACTTTGAGTGTTTTTGTTTGGAGAGGGGAGTTAGACAAGGATGTCCACTATCCCCTTTGCTTTTTGACATTGTTCTGGAACCCTTGTTATTGGCTATTCAACAGGCAAAGGAGATACAAGGTATTCCTTCTGCAGGTAGGTAATATAAGGTCTCTGCTTATGCAGAAGATATTTTGCTTCATTTGAAGAATCCTGAATATACCATTCTATATTTGATCGATTTGGAAAATTTTCTGGTTATAAAATAAATTGGAGTAAATCGGGGGTTCTTCCGCTAAATGTACATTGTGTAAAAGGATTATTTGATTCATTCCCTTTCCTTTGGAAGGAAGAGGGTATAAATATTTAGGTATTTGGATTTAGAAAATGCTGGAAGATATGAGAGTAAATGAAAAATCTTTATTGCTGAAGGTCACAAATTGTGTGAGCAGTGGAACCCATTACATCTTTCTTGCTGGGGGAGAGTTCAGACTTTTCAAAATGATGATTTTGCCTATAATTTGCTACCAAATGAGTATGTTGCCAGTTTATTTTCAAGGGTCCTTTTATAAAATTAAATAGTATTCTTACTAAATTTATTTGGCTGGGTAAAACTGCCAGAATAGCTTTAGTATCTTTACAAAAACTAATTGTGGCGGGTGGGATAAATTTCCCAAATTTTTATAGATACCATCAGGCCTATATACTGCATCAGGGTATGTATTGGATTCTTCCTGAGCTCATGGAACATCGTGATTAGCTTTACTTAGAATGGCAACTTATGTTCCCATTAAAGATTGTCATACGGTGATCAAATCGCCCAGAATTTTATAAGGACAATATCTTATTTGCCACATGGAGCACCTTAAAATTTATTAACAACTTAATAGAGATTCCAGTAGAAAAATTCACGTGTCGGTCTTTAACTCCAATATTCAAATTGGTGAGTCTAAGATCCTCTGGAAGCATTGGTTGCAGGCAAGTATACGTACGTTAGATGATGTGATATCTAATGGGAAAATGCTTGATTTTTCACGACTGCAACAATCATTCGGTATTTTAAAATCTCAAATATATAAGTGGTTGCAGTTGAAACAAGCCATTCAGAAGAAGTTCCCTGATTGGTGAAATCTAAAAAAATCAGTATAGCTTGCCGGGCCTATGCTTCCAGACAGATTTGCTGGGGCATCAGGCAGCCAAGTGGTATAAATCAATATCTGGCCATATGAATAAAAAAACAAAAACAAGTTTGAGAGAGATTTGGAGCATTGAAATTAAGCTGATTTCTGCTACTCAGTGGCCACAGATTTGGTCTTGGAGGCTAAGGTATACAGCATCAGCATCTATGAGACAAACCTGGTTGTTTGTTGTTGTTGCATATAAATTTTTGGACCCCTGTTCGTTTGCAGAAATTAGGTAGTTCTAAGTCAAATAGATGCTGGCACTGTCATCTCGATATAGGGACACTGGATCATCTATTGTCCTTTGATACTCAGTTTTTGGAGATCTATATGGGGACATATTACTCTGATTCTGGAGACTGTGGTTCCACTGTCATATGAAGCGGTATTATGTGGGACACTTATCTCCTACATCTCCAGTAGACAGGCATAAAAACAGGTTATTGGGTATAATGACTGGGGTAGCCATCCAAATGATTACAAAAAAACGGAAGAATTGTGACCAGTGTTCCCGCTAAGCTGCGCTGGGGTGCGCTGACGCACAAAATATTACCTCGCAGCGCACAAGTTTCTCGTCACAGCGCACACAGTGTAGAGCACAGTTCTTCAACCGCCGGTCCGCAAACAAAATCTTGCCGGTCCGCGAAGGATTCGGTCCCCGCCGCAACGAAAGGCCGGCGTCAGCTGACTTGCAACTTCCTGTTGCAGTCGCTGTGCCGGGACTCCTGCCTTCGCCGGGACTCCTGCCTTCCACCGCATTTGCCTCCTGCCTTGTCTCCGCACCTCCAGACCAGCAGCGGCAGCTGTGTATGCTTTTAACTTCGGCACAGAGCTGCCCCTAATCAATAGTTTAGCGCGGTTTCATAAGGCAGCCTCGGGGCCTTTGCTAGGCCGGCCCACATCGCATCATCGAAGCGGGCCGGCTATCAAAGGCCCCGAGGCTGCCTCATGAAACCGCGCTAAACTATTGATTAGGGGCAGCTCTGTGCCGAAGTTAAAAGCATACAGAGCTGCCGCTGCTGGTCTGAACTCTTGGGCCGCTGAAGGAGGGCAAAAAGCAGCTGTCCTGGAGGTTTCCCTTCCTCTCGCCTTTACAGGTTCCTTTTTTCCACCTTTTTTTTTTTTCCTTCAAACGGCAACGGGCCCCAGCATCGACATCAATCAAGTAAGTTCCACTGTCAATCAAGCGGTTCTGCTCGGCCAAAGCTTCCCCTGTGACATGAGCCACCCTCAGGGGAAAGAAAGTGACCCACAAAGGTGAGGGGAAGGGGGGCAGATGATGGAAGTTGGGGGGGGGAGAGAGAGAGAGAGAAGGGGCAGATGATGGAATGGAGGAGATGAGAGAGAGAGAGAAGGGGACAGATGATGGAAGTGAGAAGAAGGGAGAGAGAGCAGAAGGCAGATGGATGTCAGTTGAGAAGGGAGAGCAGATGCTGAATGGAAGTGGGGAAAGAACACATACTGGATGGAAGGAGGAGATAAATAAAGGGGGAAGAAAATAGTAAGATAATGGAGGGGTGAGGGAAAGGGGTGACAAGCTGTGTGTAGACACAGTGAAAAGAGGGAAACGGGACTAAATAGTAAGAAAGAATTTAATTTAGATGGAGGCAGAAAATAGAGAAGGAAGACCAGAGAAGAAAAGGGAAGAGAGAGCAGAGAATGATCAGATCTGAGTGGAGGAAATGAGAAGAGAGATATGCTAAAAACCACATGGGGGAGGGAAGGATAGAGATGCCAGACCATGAGGGGAACAGAAGGAAGATGATGGATGCTAGACCAAATTGGGGGGTGGGGGGGGGGGCAGGAGGAGAGATGGCAGGGAAAGACAGACAGTGAATGGAAGGGGCAGATGCTGGACTGAAGAGACAGAGAAGGTTATCATGCTGCTGTACTGGGCCATGGTACGCCCTCACCTGGAGTACTGCGTCCAGCACTGGTACTTTAAGAAGGACACGGTACTACTCGAAAGGATCCAGAGAAGAGCAACTAAAATGGTTAAGGGGCTGGAGGAGTTGCCGTACAGCGAAAGATTAGAGAAACTGGGCCTCTTCTCCCTTGAGCAGAGGAGATTGAGAGGGGACATGATAGAAACATTCAAGGTACTGAAGGGAATAGACTTAGTAGCTAAGGCAGGGAGAACGAGAGGGCACTCTCTAAAGTTGAAAGGGGATAGATTCCATACAAACGTAAGGAAGTTCTGTGGTAGAAAGCAACATATTTATTTGGCTCATAACTTGCTGGCGCCCGATATTTTTAGCTCACAGTGAAAAAAGTTTGCTCACAACACCCGCCCGCTTAGAGGGAACACTGATTGTGACCGCTTAATTTTCACTTTTTGGTGGAATTTGATATGCTTGTGTTATCGTTACAAGAAAATGATGTCTGAACAAAGGGGTAATATTAAGAGGTTTAATCTGACGTGGGGTCCATTGAACAATTTTATTGATTCTAATTGAATGGTTTTTCCCTTTACTTTTGGTTATACCTTTTACATCCAGGGAAGGGGTGTGGATGGGAAGGAGAAGGATAATGTAGGTTTATTTATGAGTTGTTAGTACTATTGCATGGGTATCTTGAATATATTGAAATCAGGGGGGACGGGTTGAAAATTATTCTTATGTATTTCACTGATGGATATAAGTGCTGTTTTTTCAGGTAACCTGTTATGCAATTTTTGTATGCACTGTTTTTAGAATGAAAATGAATAAAGATATAAAGAGTTTTACCTCATGCAAAATTGTCATTTCTTTAATAAGATATTAAATATTTTTTCTGTGGCCCTCCAAGTACCTACAAATTCAAAATGTAGCCCTGGAAAAGTTTTGAGTTTGAGACCACTGTTTTAATGCATTGTGCTGTGATAGAATTTGACTGGAGTCCTTCCAAATGGAAATTCACCATTGAATGCAGGTTGTTTCCATAGCGTGCTTCCCACTATTCCAGATCAGTGGGTTAGTTATGTCCATTGACCAGCAGGTAGAGATAGAACACATGTGAAAAGCTATATAAGATATAGGTCCTAATCTCTCCCAGCTCCGCATCTCTGAACTAGATAGGTTGCTCATGAACTATTTGGTGAACTGGTTCTCAGTTGAGCTCCCTAGGGTGGCCCATAGTGTATGCTTGGTGGTGCTAGCTTCTGCCTCTTACCCATTTTATCCTGCCCGTTGGTCCCTTTCTTAAGAACATAAGAATTGGCATACTGGGATAGACCAAATGTCCATCAAGCCCAGAATTCTGTTTCCAACAGTGGCCAACCCAGATCCCAGATACGTAGCTAGAGTCCAAATAGTAAAACAAATTATCCCAGGACAAGCAGGCAGCATATTCTTAACACATGGGTGACGTCACCGACGGAGCCCCGGTACGGACACTTTTAACTAGAAAGTTCTAGTTGGCCGCACCGCGCATGCGCGAGTGCCTTCCTGCCCGATGGAGGAGTGCGTGGTCCCCAGTTTCTTCGTTTCCGCAGAGTGAAGACGATGCATGTGTTTTCAACGGCCGTTGAAAAATCAGTTTTCTGCCTTCCCGCTCGCGTAATTTTTCGTTTTTCTTCTATTTTTTCCCTTCGGATTACTTTACTTTTATTTTCAAAAAAAAAAAAAATCGTCGAGTTTTCTTTATTTTTTCAGGCCGGCCCCGACGGGGCCTGTTGCCACCATACAGGCCTCCGGCTTCGATTTTGCGGAGGCCGTGTTTCCCTTCATGCCCCCTCAACCGGGCTTTAAGAAGTGCCAGGGGTGTGCACGCCCGATCTCTTTCACCGACCCGCACAATTGGTGCCTGCAGTGCTTGGGTCCGGAGCATCGGGCTGACACCTGCACCCGCTGTGCTACTCTTAAAAAGCGCACATAGGCAGATCCAGCAAAATATTATTTTCGGCACCAGATCTGCCATGGAACCTGCCGCGACGTCGACGGCACCTCAAAAGTCGGCACCGACTACTTTGACGACGCCGGATCCTTCTTTGGGGTCGCTGGCCCCAGGTAAGCCGGCTAAGAAGCCTTCCACTTCCCTCGAGCGCCCTCCTGCCACGGCTGCGATGCCGGTCCTCCTGGCACCGCACCAATCCCGCAAACGCTCTGCTCCGATATCGGTGAGTGCCTCGTCATCGGCCTGCTCATCGCCGGAGCGTAGAGCGGCACCTATGGTACCGAAAAAGAAAAAAGTGGTACCGGTGCCTCCCCTAGACGACCGCATCGCGGCCATACTCCAAGCCCAATTGCAAGAACAGCTGCAGCAGCAACTGTTGCCGGCGATGTTGGCCCCACACCTTCCGGTACTGGACTGGTCCGAGCCTCGCACGATTCCATCGGTGTCGACCCCCTCGGTACCGCTTAATACTTCCATGCCGGTGCTCTCGGCTGAACCACACCGTTCCCAACCTACGGTGCAGGCCCGCTCTGATACCGACCCTTCCCGGTACCAGGAATGGCACAGGTCTTCCTCTCCCGGTACCGCCTCAGTACGCTCCGGCAAGTCTCTCTCCAAGACCCACCATGCCGAGCCCTCCACACCGATGTCCCGCCGTGCGCACCCCGACATCAGGGACCCGGACTTATGGGAAGAATCCCCGCACGGTACAGAGGAAGACGCTTCGTCGACAGACGAGGAACCCTCGGTGGCTGATACCGGTTCAAAACCCGAACAGTCCTCCTTCACCAAATTCCTCAAGGAGATGTCGACGACTCTTTCCATTCCCTTAGAGTCCAAGTCTAAAAGGTCCTAGGCTTTTCTCGATGCCCTAGACTTTGAGCAACCTCCCAAGGAATTTCTTAAATTACCCGTCCACGACATCCTACGGGAAACTTTTTATAAAAACTGGGAGAACCCCCTCACAATCCCCGGGGCCCCCCACAAACTGGATAGCTTGTACCGGGTCATTCCGATCCCAGGGTTTGACAAGCCTCAATTGCCCCATGAATCTCTCCTGGTAGAGTCCACCTTAAAGAAAACTCAGGGATCCAGTGTCTATGCCTCCACCCCTCCTGGCAGAGAGGGAAAAACTATGGATAAATTTGGCAAGCGCCTTTTCCAGAATGCAATGCTGGCCAACAGGGCAAATAATTACACCTTTCACTTCTCCTACATGAAGCATCTGGTGCAACAACTCTCCTCCTTACAGAAATACATTCCTGAACGTAAGGTCCCCCTCTTCCAACAGCAAATTTCCAGTCTGCTCCAACTCCGGAAATTCATGGTTCGCTCCATCTATGACTCGTTTGAGCTGACCTCTCGAGCATCTGCCATGGCTGTTGCTATGCGGCGTCTGGCCTGGCTGAGGGTTTCTGACCTCGACATTAACTACCAAGACCGCCTGGCTAATGCACCTTGTCTTGGTGACGAACTCTTCGGGGAGTCCCTGGACTCAACAACCCAGAAACTCTCGGCACACGAGACCAGGTGGGATACTCTGGTGAAACCTAAAAAGAAGACTCCACCTGCTCGCCCCTACAGACAGCAGTCTTCCTACCAGCACAGGTTTTCGGCCAGACCTCTCAACCCGCAACCTCGTCGACCTCGTCACCAGCATCAATCTCAGGCTCGCTCCCAGTCTCACCAACCTGCCAAGCCTCCCCCTCCGTCAAAACCATCTCAACCCTTTTGACTCTTTTCTCCAGGACATAGCCAGTCTCCCACCATCATTGCCTCTTCCTCAGCCTATCGGAGGACGCCTCCAGCTTTTCCTCAGCCGTTGGGAGGTCATCACATCAGACCAGTGGGTCCTCAACATCATTCGCCACGGCTACTCTCTCAACTTCCAGACTCTTCCACCAGACAGTCCTCCCAAAGAGTCTGCTTTCCGCTCCTCCCAATCCTCCCTCCTCCTGAGGGAGGTCCACTCCCTCCTTCTTCTCAACGCCATCGAAGAGGTACCCTCAGACCAAAGGGGTCAGGGATTCTACTCCCGCTACTTCCTGGTTCCCAAGAAGACAGGAGGCCTCCGTCCCATCTTCGATCTCCGGGACCTCAACAAGTGTCTGGTCAAGGAAAAGTTCAGAATGCTCTCCCTTGCCACGCTTTACCCTCTTCTCTCTCAACACGACTGGCTATGTTCCCTAGACCTCAAAGAGGCCTACACTCCCATTCCGATCCATCTGACTTCACGTCGCTATCTCCGATTTCAGATACAGCACCGCCACTATCAGTACAAAGTGCTACCCTTTGGCCTCGCATCATCGCCCAGGGTGTTCACCAAGTGCCTTATTGTGGTGGCGGCCTTTCTCCGGTCTCACAACCTTCAGGTGTTCCTATACTTGGACGATTGGTTGGTGAAAGCACCTACGTCTCCGCTTGTGCTACAAGCCACTCAGCACACCATCTCCTTCCTCCATCTCCTGGGGTTCGAGATCAACTACCCCAAGTCGCATCTGCTTCCCACACAGCGACTTCAGTTCATTGGAGCCGTTCTCGACACCACTCTGATGAGGGCGTTTCTCCCCTCCGACCACCAACGGACCCTGCTCCACCTCTGCCGTCAGGTGCTCCTTCATCACTCCGTTCCAGCTCGGCAGATGATGGTCCTCCTGGGCCACATGGCCTCGACGGTCCATGTGCTTCCTCTGGCGCGACTCCACCTCAGGACACCTCAGTGGACTCTGGCCAACCAATGGTCACAGACCACGGATCCTCTCTCTCATCCCATCTCTGTGACATCGTCTCTTCAGCAGTCTCTTCAATGGTGGTTGACCTCCTCCAATCTTTCCAGGGGTCTACTCTTTCATCTACCCCCTCACTCCATGATCATAACCACAGATGCCTCCCCCTATGCATGGGGAGCTCACCTGGGAGGTCTTCGCACTCAGGGACTCTGGACCCATCAGGAGCGTCAGCATCACATCAATTTCCTGGAACTCAGGGCCATGTTCTATGCTCTCAAGGCCTTCCAGCACCTTCTCTACCCTCAGGTTCTTCTCCTGTGCACAGTCGCCATGTACTACATAAACAAGCAAGGCGGCACCGGATCTCCCCTCCTGTCTCAGGAGGCCGTCCGCATCTGGACCTGGGCCACGGCCCACAGTCTCTTCCTCAAGGCTGTCTATATCCAGGGCGAACAGAACTTCCTGGCCGACAATCTCAGCCGCATCCTTCAACCTCACGAGTGGACCCTGGATCCTCCCACACTCCGTTCCATCTTCGCTCGGTGGGGCACTCCTCAGGTGGACCTCTTTGCAGCTCCTCACAACCATCAGCTGCCCCATTTCTGTTCCAGACTCTTCTCTCCTCATCGTCTGGCCCCGGATGCATTCCTGCTCAACTGGACGGATCGGTTCCTCTATGCCTTTCCTCCACTGCCTCTGATGTTGAGGACGCTATTCAAACTCCGCAGGGACAGAGCCACCATGATTCTCATCGCCAACACTGGTTCTCCCTCCTGCTCCAGCTCAGCTCCAGGAAGCCCATTCCTCTCCCTGTGTTTCCTACTCTACTTACACAGCAGCATCAGTTTCTACTGCATCCCAATCTGTCCTCGCTCCACCTGACAGCTTGGTTTCTCTCGGCCTGACCTCTCCAGACAATCTGTCTCAGCCTGTCCGTCGTATTTTGAATGCCTCCAGGAAACCGGCCACCCTCCAATGTTACCATCAGAAGTGGACCCGGTTCTCCTCTTGGTGTCTACTACATCACCACGACCCTACCTCATTGGCGGTGGAAACTGTACTGGACTATTTGCTCTCTCTGTCCGACGCTGGCCTCAAGTCTACCTCAATCAGAGTCCACCTCAGTGCCATCACTGCGTTTCATGAGCCTATCCTCGGAAAACCTCTCATGGCTCATCCCCTGGTTTCCCGGTTCATGAGAGGCCTCTTCAATTTCAAACCACCTCTGAAGCCTCCGGTCGTCTGGGACCTGAATGTGGTTTTATCCGCCCTCATGAAACCTCCTTTTGAGCCTCTTGCCACAACTTCGCTCAAATTTCTTACCTGGAAGGTGCTTTTCCTCATTGCCATCACCTCTGCCAGGAGGGTTAGTGAACTGCATGCACTGGTTGCCGACCCACCTTTCACTGTTTTTCACCATGACAAGGTGGTTCTGCGTACCCATCCTAAATTCCTTCCCAAAGTGGTCTCGGACTTCCACCTCAACCAGTCCATTGTGTTGCCTGTATTTTTCCCTAAACCCCATTCTCATCCTGGGGAACAGGCGTTGCATGCGCTGGACTGTAAGCGTGCCCTTGCTTACTACCTTGACCGTACCAGGGCTCACCGCTCGTCCCCTCAGCTCTTTCTGTCCTTCGACCCTAACCGTCTAGGTTGTCCTGTCTCTAAACGGACGCTTTCCAACTGGCTTGCTGCCTGCATTGCCTTCTGTTATGCTCGGGCTGGTCTCTCACTGGAAGGTGCTGTCACGGCCCACAGCGTCAGAGCTATGGCTGCTTCTGTGGCTTTCCTCCGTTCCACGCCCATCGAGGAAATCTGCAAGGCTGCCACTTGGTCCTCAGTTCACACGTTCACTACTCACTACTGTCTGGATACCTTCTCCAGACGGGATGGACACTTCGGCCAATCTGTGTTACATAATTTATTTTCCTAATGGCCAACCATCCCTCCTCCCTCTCTGTTCGCTCTGAGGTCACCCATGCGTTAAGAATATGCTGCCTGCTTGTCTTGGGATAAAGCACAGTTACTTACCGTAACAGGTGTTATCCAGGGACAGCAGGCAGATATTCTTACGTCCCACCCACCTCCCCGGGTTGGCTTCTTAGCTGGCTTATCTTAACTGGGGACCACGCACTCCTCCGTCGGGCGGGAAGGCACTCGCGCTTGCGCGGTGCGGCCAACTAGAACTTTCTAGTTAAAAGTGTCCATACCGGGGCTCCGTCGGTGACATCACCCATGTGTTAAGAATATCTGCCTACTGTCCCTGGATAACACCTGTTACGGTAAGTAACTGTGCTTTTTATGCTGCTTATCCTAGGAATGAGCAGAGGATTTCCCCAAGCCATCTCAGTAATGGCCTATGGACTTCTCTTTTGGAAATTGTTCAAGATTTTTTTAAAACCCTGCCTAGCTGAATTCACCACATTCTCCGTCAACAAATTCAAGAGTTTAATTACATGTGTGTTTTCTCTGGTTTGTTTTAAATCTACTACTTGTAGAACAGGTGCTGTTCTGCAAGGATCTGATCTGGAAAATTGCTAAGTGTCTCTGATTTTATTCTTAAATATCTCAACTGACTGGAAATAGATTTTTGCTACCTGAAATATTTTTCTCTTGATTTGAGCACTGACTTTAATATTTAAATTATTAGGATTTAAAGCAGCTATGTTCTTTGGGCTTGAGCACTGACTTGATTATTTAATTTTGAGATTTAAAAACTGTTGACTTTTTCTCTAGACCTGAGCACAGACTCTATTATTATTTAATTATTGGGAATTAACTTTAAGAACTGTTTGTTTACAGTGTGGTGTAACTCTTCTGTCTTCTAACCTAGCCACCCCCCCAACCCCCTCTCTCCCAAAAAACCCAACAAGCCTTCCCTTTTCTTTTTCTGCTTAGCTCTGTCATTAGAGGGGATAAACTCTTCTGATTAACTCTTGTCTTTCATAATACAGGCAAGTTTATTTTATTTTACATAGAAAAGAAAACAGCTTTAAGGTTTATTCCAGTGCAATAGGTGAGACATTCTAGAGCACACTTTTTTGATTTGTGAGCTACTTTTAAAATGACTAAGTCAAAATGATCTATCAACAATAAAATTTTAAAAAACACAAAGCACAATATACGCAGAGAAAATGTTAATTATAATTTATATTTGGATTTTTTTTCAAAGAGGTCAAGGCAGATGACTTTAAAATATGCAGTGTCACCTCATAACAACTATACTGCGATAGCGGTTTTTAGCGCAGGGAGCTGTGCTGAATGGCCTGCGCTGCTCTCAATGCTAATAGGCTCCTTGTGCTAAAATCAGCTACTGTGGTTTAGTAAAAAGGGGGACATAGTGCAAAATATAGACAGCAGATATAAATTCTCAACAGACACAGTTTGATCACTAAATTGAATCATTTTTCCTACCTTTGTTGTCTGGTGATTTCACGAGTCTCTGATTGCACTTTCTTCTAACTGTGCATCCAATTTTTCTTCTTTCAGCCTCCTGCATGCTTCGTCTCCTCCACACCTCATTCCATTCCCCAACCAACATCTCTGTCCTTCCATGAGTCCAACTTTTTCTTCCTCTCTCCCTGCCCCTTCCCCTTTCTGTCTTTCTTTCTGTCTCCCTGCCCCCCCCTTTCTTACTTTCTCTCTTTCTGGTTCCCTGCCCCCTTTCTTTCTGTCTCTATCTGTCTTTCTTTCTGTCTCCCTACCCCCCCCCTGTTTTTCTTTCTGTCTCCCTGTCTTTCTGCCTCCTCAAGCCACTGCCAGGGCTGATGTGTGGGAACAGGCCCCCAAGCCACCGCTGCTGTTGCCGCTGAGTTCTCCCTGTTTTCTGACGCTGCAACAGGCCAGCAGCCTTCTCACTGACATCAATTCTGACGGCCTCTGTTGGGGAGGGGCAGGCTGGCATGCCTGGCACTTCTGTAGTCGCTGCTGGCCTGTTGTATCGGGGAACAAGGCGAACACAAAGGCAACGTGAGTCGATTGCGGAGCCTGGGGTGGTCGATATATTGGTCGATCACGATTGACCTTTTGGGCACCCCTGTTATCCCAGGACAAGCAGGCAGCATATTCTCACGTGGGTGACGTCATCTACGGAGCCCCGACGTGAACAGCTTTTTCAAGCAAACTTGATTGAAGATTCAAGTTTGCTGTGCTGCACCACGCCTGCGTGCCTTCCTGCTCCACTAGAGGGCGCATCCCCTTCTCGTGGTCTCCAGTTCTTTCGTTTCTGCCGAGCCAAGAAGTCCTCTTTCTTGCCTCTGTCCAAAAGTTCCTTCTAGCACCGCGGCTTTCTTGTTTTTGTACTCAGAGAGTCGCTGTGCGCATTGTTCACATATTTTCTTTAGTTTCTGCGAAGTTCGCAGGTTTTTTTTTTTAACAGCCCGGGGGCTCCAGGGTTGTCGCGGCTGCATGGCCTCGTCGGCTGCGGCTTGTTTTTTTCTGTATGTCCCGGCCCTTGTCTGGGTTTAAAAAGTGCACCAGGTGCAATCGACTTCTGTCGCTAACCGATCCGCATCGGTGGTGCATTCTCTGTCTGGGGGCTGATCATCCCACCGAGTCCTGCTCCCGGTGTGCCACGTTCCAGCATCAGGCTCTTCGCCGACGACGGGCCCGCATAGCAGACCTTTTTGCGGTCGACCAACCTTCGACCTCGGCCCCGGCCTTGACCTCGGCCTCGAAGGAGGCTTACACACATGTTCTGGTGCATCCCGCCTTTCGCCGGTTTCTGCGCTTTCAGGTGGGAGAGTTGCACCTTCAATATCGGGTCTTCCCATTTGGACTGGCATCGTCCCCTCGAGTCTTCACGAAGTGTCTTGTGGTGGTTGCGGCAGCTCTGCGGTCCCAGGGCCTTCAGGTGTTTCCCTACCCGGACGACTGGTTGTTCAAAGAGGGGGTTAGCTCAGCGACCCGACAGACTATTATATTTCTTCAGGGTCTAGGATTCGAGGTGAACTTTCCCAAATCTCAGTTGTGCCCCTCTCAATCCCTACAATTCATCGGGGTTCTGCTGGACACGGTTTGCCTGCGTTTGTTCCTTCCTCTTCCTCGGCTGGAGGCGCTCGTCCGTCTGAGCCAGCAAGTTTCTCTGCTGCCTTCGGTCTCGGCGAAGCGCATGATGATTCTTCTGGGTCATATGGCCTCCACCGTCCATGTCACACCGTTTGCCCGGTTGCACCTGCGGATCCCTCAGTGGATGTTGGCCTCTCAGTGGCGTCAGGACCGAGACCCGACCTCCAGGCCCGTTGCAGTGACTCCCTCTTTGAGACGCTCGCTCCGTTGGTGGACCAACCTTCCAATCTTTCAAGGGGTTTGCTCTTTCTCGCCCCACCACACCACAAGGTCCTCACCACAGACTCTTCGGAGTATGCTTGGGGGGCTCATCTAGATGGGCTCCGCACTCAGGGTCTGTGGTCGGCGGAGGACATCACTGTCACATCAATGTTTTGGAGCTTCAGGCCGTTTATTTGGCCGCTGTGGCTTTCTGCCATCTGCTTCAGGATCGGGTGGTTCTGGTCTGCACGGACAATCAGGTGGCAATGTATTATAAAAACAAACAGGGGGGCACGGTGTCTTGGTCCTTGTGTCGGGAGGCTCTTCGTCTGTGGGAGTGGGCGATTTCCCACAATATCTTTCTTCGTGCGGTTTACATTCAGAGGGAGCGGAACTGTCTGGCGGACAGGCTGAGTCGCTTACTACAGCCGCACGAGTGGTCTCTTCATTCTCAGGTCTTGCGCCAGGTGTTCGAGCGTTGGGGGACCCCTCAGATAGATCTGTTTGCTTCCCCCCTCAATCACAAACTGCCTCTCTTCTGTTCCCGGATGTACTCCCCGGATCGCCTCGAGGCAGATGCCTTCCTCCTCGCTTGGGAGGGGAAGTTCCTTTACGCGTTTCCGCCTTTTCCTCTGATCTTGCGGACGCTGGTACATCTCAATTCTACGCATGCCACTCTGATCCTGGTTGCTCCTCGGTGGCCTCGGCAGCCGTGGTTCTCCCTGCTTCTTCAACTCAGTGTCAGGGAGCCTCTACTTCTGTCTGTTTTTCCCTCTCTGCTGTCTCAGAGTTGGGGTTCGCTGTTGCATCCCAATCTGCAGTCTCTACATCTGACGGCTTGGTACCTTTCCACCTGACTTCTCTTCAGTTATCTCAGTCGGTCAGGGAGGTTTTGGAAGCTTCTCGTAAGGTTTCGACTAGGCTCTGCTATTCTCAGAAGTGGACTAGATTATCTTCCTGGTGTTCTTCACATCATCTGGAACCTTTGTCGGTCCCTGTGTCCTCGGTTCTGGAGTATTTGCTTCATTTGTCTCGCTCCGATCTTAAGACAAATTCTATTCGGGTGCATCTTAGCGCGATTGCTGCCTTTCACCAGCAGCTTGATGGCAAGTCACTTTCTATCCATCCTTTGGTTTCTCGTTTCATGAGGGGTCTCTTGAATGTCCATCCTCCTCTCAAGCCTCCCCCGGTGGTTTGGGATCTCAATGTGGTTCTGGCTCAACTTATGAAACCTCCGTTTGAGCCTATGGATAAATCTCATCTCAAGTTCCTCACTTGGAAGGTGATCTTCCTACTTTCGCTCACTTCTGCTCGCAGGATTAGTGAGCTTCAGGCTCTGGTGGCGGATCCGCCTTTTACTGTATTCCATCATGACAATGTGGTTCTTCGCACTCACCCCAAGTTTTTACCTAAGGTGGTGTCTGATTTCCATCTCAATCAGTCCATTGTTCTTCCGGTGTTTTTTCCAAATCCCCACTCTCATCCTGGCGAAGTGGCGCTTCACACTCTTGACTGTAAGAGGGCGTTGGCTTTTTATCTTCAACGCACTCAGTCTCATCGGAAGGTTCCTCAATTGTTTTTGTCCTTTGATCCTAATCGGTTGGGACGTCCTGTTTTCAAGCGCACCTTGTCCAACTGGTTGGCGGCTTATATTTCTTTTTGCTACGCTCAGGCTGGTCTCGCGCTGCATGGTCGGGTTACGGGGCTTAAGGTCCGAGCGATGGCGGCTTCTGTCGCTTTCCTCAGGTCGACGCCTATTGAGATTTGCAAAGCTGCCACTTGGTCTTCGGTTCACACTTTCACCTCACACTACTGTCTGGATACTTTGTCCAGGAGTGATGGCTGGTTTGGTCAGTCAGTTTTGCGTAATCTGTTTTCTTGAATTGCCAACTTCCCTCCGTCCCTTTTTTGGTTAGATTGGAGGTCACCCACATGTGAGAATATGCTGCCTGCTTGTCCTGGGATAAAGCACAGTTACTTACCGTAACAGGTGTTATCCAGGGATAGCAGGCAGATATGAACTGGAGACCACGAGGAGGGGATGCGCCCTCTAGTGGAGCAGGAAGGCACGCATGTGTGGTGCAGCACAGCAAACTTGAATTTTCAATCAAGTTTGCTTGAAAAAGCTGTCTGCGTCGGGGCTCCATAGATGACGTCACCCACATGTGAGAATATCTGCCTGCTGTCCCTGGATAACACCTGTTACGGTAAGTAACTGTGCTTTCTAGAGCATAGAGTCATTTTTCTTTACTCGCATGGGTTGCAGAAGAGAATTTTAACCCAGGACAAGCAGGCAGGTATTCTCACTAATGGGTGACGTGATCCAACGGAGCCCTGATGCAGACGCCTCACAAGCAGTCTTGCTTGAAGAAACTCAAAGTTTCGAGTCGCTCGCCCATGCGCGAGTGCCTTCCCGCCCAGCGCAGGGCACGTCTCCTCAGTTCTTACTTTTCCGCAGAGCCGAGAAGTCCGTCTTCGACTCTGCGTGAAGTGCTTTCACTTGTGCCTTCTTTAAGTCTGCGGTTTTGGGTTATTTTTCTCAGAATCGCTGATTTTCGTTGTTCTTTTCTTGTTTTTTTAAAAAAATATATCTTCCGTCCGTTCGACTGGGCAGGCCTCGTGGCCGCAGCCCCGCGGCTTCGATCTTGCGGCGGAGCTTTTTCGGCCTATGTCCCGGCCTGCGACTGGTTTTAAGAAGTGTTCAAAGTGCCAGTGCGCGATTTCCCTGACGGACTCTCATCGATGCTGGGCCTCAACATCTCCCGAAATCGTGCCGGCCTTGCTCAACACTTACTGCCCATGCTTTCAAGCATCGTTGCATCTTGTGGGAGCAGCTTTTCAGCATTGAGTCTTCGATGGAGCTTTTGTCATCGAAGGGTACTTCACCATCGACCTCATCCGAGGCTCTCCAGGCTTCCACATCTTCTACTCCGAGCCTCATCAAACCTGCCTCGTTTGTATCGGTTCTGTCTTCGACGCCGGCTGCGGTGCCTTCCTCTCTCTTCAGGTCAGGTAGCACAGCAGCCCATTCCCCCGGTGGTGCTTAAAGTGCCCAAGCCTTCTAAGTCCAAGCACTCTCACACTGCCTCGAGGGAGATCGAAGCCCGTGCAGGTGATCCCGTTAGAGACGCGGATCCATCCTTGCCGGCTTCGTTCCAGACCTTATTGAAGAAGCAATTCATTCAGCTCTTTACCACAATGGGGCCGAAGCTTCTCTCTCAAATCCAGCCTGGGCAGGCGGGGGTCTCCCGCGAGGTCGAGCCGCCTCCTGTGCCTCAATCGTAAGCACACTCTCTACAGGGAGCAGAGTCTCTGCGAGTGTCTGGTCTGGCATCAATGCATGCATCACAAGGAGTAGAGTCTTTGCCCATGCCTCCGTTGGAACCTGTACACTCGATGCAAGGAGCAGTCTTTGCAAGTGCCTCGAGGTTCTTCCACCCAACCACTGTTGCTTCGTTCCACAGCCTCCAGCCCCATCCATTCTCTGGGGGCTTCGACGAGGACACACTCTCCTCGAGTGTTGTGGCCTGCTTCGAGGCACATCTTGCATCGTCGATCAAGGCATTCTTCGAAGCATTCATCCAGGCATGCCTCGCCTCATCGAAAGCAGCCTTTTCTTCAGTATTCCCCACCGTCTACTTCGACCCTTCCACTTCCGGATCTCGAGGACCCAGTGGGGCCTTTTTCTCCATCCAGATCTCCGTCTTCATTGGACCAAGCTGCCTCGACGTCCTTGAGTCCTCTCGAGGCCAGGCTTTGGCAGATCAGCTGTCTTTTTCTTCTTTTCTATGTCAGATGGCAGCTGATTTGGATATTCAACTGGACACTGGGTCCAAATTTTCTAAAGAGTATCTCGAGACCATGCATCTCCCTCAACCTCCTGCGGAATCCCTCAAGCTTCCTCTCCACAAGCTTTTGGATCAAACTTTTGTCCGTTGTCTGGAAACTCCTTATTCCATTCCAGCTGTTCCAGGGAAGTTGGATTCCAGATCCAGATCCATCACAAGGGATTTGACAGTGCTCAATTATCTCATCAATCCCTTCTGGTGGAATCTTCTTTGAAGCGTTCTCACCCTTCTCAAGTCTATGCCACTCTTCCCCAGGCAGAGAGGGCAAAATGATGGACAGATTTGGTCGTCGCATCTACCAGAACTCCATGATGACCTCCAGAGTTCTTAACTACAATTTTCATTTCATCACCTATTTTGAGTTTTTTCTATCCATCCTTCCCAAGTTCATGCCCTATTTGGATTCTCAGGCACACTTTGAGTACCAGGAAGTCCTGGCATCATTGTCCCAACTTCGACTGCAACTTCTTCAGTCCTCATATGATGCCTTTGAACTGTCTGCTTGGGCTACTGCTTGGTCGGTGGACATGCAATGTCTGGCGTGGCTTCGTACCATCGACATGGACCCAAATCTGCAGGACCAGCTGGCTAATGTCCCTTGTGTTGGCACTGACCTCTTTGATGAGTCTATTGAGGCTGCCACCAAGAAACTTTCGGACCATGAGAAGTCCTTTCAATCTATTCTCCGTCCTAATCCGAAGCCAGCTCCTCCGAAGCCTTCACGCCCGCCTCTGATTTACCAACGGCGTTTTCCACCAAAACAAGCTCCTGCCACCCATCAGCCTGTCAAGAGGCAACATCCTCAGAAGCAGCAGAAGCCTCAGCCACCTGCTGTACCCAAGGTTCCTCAGCCTTTTTGACTATCTCACTCAAAGCATAGCCTCAGTCGTTCTGCCTTTTTCCGTTTTCCCCCCTATCGGATGTCATCTCCATCATTTTTACCACCGATGGACGACTATTACCACTGACCTCTGGGTCCTTTCCATCGTCAGGGAGGGATACTCTCTTCAGTTCCATCAAGTTCCTCTGGAACATCTTCCAAGAGAGTATCCTTCCAACTTGACCCAGACTGCCCTTCTTCTTCAGGAAGCTCAAACTTTGCTTCAGCTTCGAGCTATCGAGCCCGTTCCTTTGGCTCAACAGAGCAAGGGTTTTTACTCCCGGTACTTCCTTGTTCCAAAGAAGACGGGTGATCTGCATCCTATTTTGGATCTCAGGGTCCTGAACAAATTTCTAGTCGGAGAAAAGTTTTGCATGTTGACCCTAGCATCCCTGTATCCCCTTCTCGAGCAGAACGACTGGTTATGCTCTCTGGATCTCAAGGAGGCCTACACACATATTCCCATCCATCCAGCCTCCCGTCCATACCTCAGATTTCGGGTGGGAAATCTTCATTTTCAATACAGAGTGCTCCCTTTCGGCCTGGCCTCGTCGCCCAGAGTCTTCACTAAGTGTCTGGTGGTGGTGGCCGCTGCGCTCAGGAACCATGGTCTGCAGGTGTTTCCATACCTGGACGACTGGCTCATCAAGGATTCCACGTCTCAGGGAGTCGTCCTCGCGACCCAACGAACTATCTGGTTCCTGCAGAGTCTGGGGTTCGAAATCAACTTTCCGAAATCCCATCTCCAACCTTCTCAGACTCTTCCATTCATCGGAGCTGTTGTGGATACTGTCCAACTCTGAGCATTCCTTCCTCAACAATGTCTGGAAGCTCTTCTCCGTCTTTGTCATTTGGTCTCCTCTCGCCCGTCTATCTCGGCGAGACATATGATGGTTCTTCTGGGTCACATGGCCTCTACAGTGCACGTGACTCCTTTTGCCAGACTTCACCTCAGAATTCCTCAGTGGACCCTGGCATCTCAATGGACGCAGGTTTCCAACCCCCTGACTCGACACATCCAGGTCACACCTGCACTGACACAATCTCTTCGCTGGTGGATGCACTCTTCCAATCTATCCATAGGCTTACTTTTTCACACGCCCCCTCATCAGAAGGTTCTCACGACCAATTCTTCAACTTACGCTTGGGGGGCTCATCTAGATGGTCTCTGTACTCAAGGCTATTGGACCAGTACGGATCGTCAGTGTCACATCAATTTCCTGGAACTCGGGGGCGATTTTCAATGCTCTCACTGCTTTTCAGCATCTGCTTCACGACTGTGCAGTCCTCATTCGCACGGACAATCAAGTCGCCATGTATTATGTCAACAAGCAGGGAGGCACGGGATCTGCCTCCCTCTGTCAGGAAGCTCTGAAAGTTTGGGATTGGGCAATTCGCCACAACACCTTCCTCAAAGCTGTCTACATTCAGAGGGCAGACAATGCCTTAGCGGACAACTTGAGTCGTCTTCTACAGCCTCACGAATGGACTCTCCTTTCCATGCCCCTTCATCACATTTTCTCTCAGTGGGTAACGCCTCAGATAGACCCTTTTTTTAAAAAAAATATTTATTTATTTCATTTTTCAATAACATATCAAGTATCCACTTGTACAGAAAGGTAAAGTCAAGCCAAAATCAAATGTAATACAATATGATACTAGACAGATAATCAAATAATCTGCTATCTTAAAAGAAATATATATATAAAGCTTAACTTTAACTCAAGTCCTCTAAATAAGGAAAGCAAGATGTAGAATCAGTGAGTATAATATACATTACAAAATAAAATGAAGACTAAAGGTTGTATATGCTGAGAAGGTAATCAACAATCAATGAGTACTCAAATTCCTTCTCCTTTTTTCAGAGAAACCATTGACAAGAAGGTTGTAAGTTGGCTAGGATCAAAGAATACATATTTTTGCATATGATAAATTATCACACATTTACATGGGTGACGAAGAAAAAAGGTTGCCCCAAGAGCAATAACTCCTGGCTTTAACAACAGAAATTCACGTCGACGTTTCTGTGTATCTCATGACAGATCTGGAAACATTTGTATCTTATACCCAAGAAAAGCTTTCTGTTTATTTTTGAAGAAAAGTTTCAGTAGCCAATTTTTATCAGGTGATAAGGCCACTGTAAGCAAAAGTGTTGCGGATACTGCTACCTCCTGGTCTGAAAGTTCCAACACCTTGGAAATATTAAGCGACTGTTGAGCTTCTTCCATTAATTTTTCTTCCCTTTTAATAGGTAGATAATACACTTGAGTGAATGGCGGTATTAATTCCTCGGTAATTTCCAAAACTTCCTTTAGGTAACGTTTTAACATGTCTCTAGGGGTTACCTCCGCAAAGTTACCCTGGGAAAGTTAATTAATTAAGATTATTATTACGAGAAAAGTTTTCTAGAGACTCCAATTTTCTCCTTAAGTTAGTATTGTCTTTCACCAGTGTTTCAGTTATTTGTTTAGAAAGTTTAATTTCCTGGGAAGAATTCATTGTTGAGGTTTTTAAATCTTGCAAGTCAACTTTGATATTCTTAATTTCATTTTCTTGGGAAGATATCTTATGCTCCAACTGCAACAGTTGGGGCTTAACTGATTTAGATAGATCCGCTACAAGATCCCAAATTGCATCAAGTGTTACCTCATGGGGCTTCTTTAATATAAAGATAGGTTCTTGTAAAGAAAAACTTTCACCAACCATTGTACCCTCCTGGGTATGACTCCTTTGCTCACGGGCAATCCGCGGGGATGACGAAACCTCAGTTTCCACTGGAATCCCCTGAAACAACAGGGAATCCACATCCATGCTCCCCTCTTTGCTCCCAACGACCTCCGGGGAGAGTTCCTCACCACCTTCCGATGGTTCCTCCACCCGCGAGGAGCTGGCGGTCTGAGGAGGAGGAGGAGGCACTCTGGCGTCGGGGCTCAAGGTGGTGTCTGGGCCCATAGAGAACGCCTCCGTCTCGCCACGGTGCATCTCCTGCGGGCGTACCGACGCCCCCGCAATTCCCTGCATTCGTCGGAGAAGTTCATCCATTGAACCGAAGCCGGCTGGGCCCGAACGCCGTGAGGCTCCAACTGCGCTTCGGCATGCTGAACGGTAAGTTTCTTGAAGAAAAACAGAAAAAGAAACAATATTGGTAGAGCTCTCTGCGACGAAGCTCTCAGGCGTTACAGTCCTTCCGCCATCTTGCCTTGCCCAACCACACACTCCAGATAGACCCTTTTGCAGCCCCTCACAACTACAAACTGCCTCAGTTCTGCTCCAGGATCTACACTCCTCATCGCCTCGTGGCAGATGCTTTTCTTCTGGACTGGACGAATCTCTTTCTATATGCGTTTCTTCTAATTCAAAAGACGCTGGTCAAGCTGAAGTCCGACCATGCCATCATGATTCTGGTTGCTCCTCGGTGGCCCAGACAACCCTGGTACTCCCTTCTACTTCAACTCAGCAGTAGGGAGCCCTAACTTCTACCAGTTTTTCCCTCTCTGCTTACGTAGCATCAGGGATCTCTGCTTCATCCCAACCTGCAGTCTCTACACCTGACAGCTTGGTTCCTCTCGATATAGCTCCTCTGCAGTTTTCTCAATCTGTGAGAGATATTTTGGAACTTCACGGAAGCCTACTACTAGACAATGCTATCACCAAAAATGGACTAGATTCTCTATTTGGTGTTTTTCTCATCATAAGGAGCCTCAACTTTCCTCCTTATCTTCGGTTTTGAACTATCTATTGCACCTTTCTCAGTCTGGTCTCAAGTCTACTTCAATCCGAGTCCATCTTAGTGCAATTGCTGCTTTCCATCAGCCTATTGAAGGGAAACCTGTTTCTGCTCATCCTGTGGTTTCCAGATTCATGAAAGGACTTTTCAATGTCAATCCTCCTCTCAAACCGCCTCCAGTGGTTTGGGACCTCAATATTGTTCTTGCTCAGCTGATGGAACCTCCATTTGAGCCAATGGACAAGGCTTATCTGAAATATCTCACTTGGAAAGTGGTGTTTCTCATTGGCCTCACTTTTGCGGATCTACCTTTAACCATGTTCCATCATGACAAGGTGGTTCTTCGCACTTATCCGTAATTCTTTCCTAAAGTAGTCTCGGAGTTTCATCTCAACCAATTTATTGTATTTCCAGTGTTTTTTCCAAAGCCTCATTCTCATCCTGGAGAATCAGCTCTTCATACTCTGGACTGTAAACGTGCTTTGGCATTCTACTTGGAACACACAGAACTGCTCCTCAACTTTTTGTCTCCTTTGATCCGAACAAGTTGGGACGTCCTATCTCTTAATGTACCATCTCCAATTGGATGGCGGCTTGTATCCTTTTCTGCTATGCCCAGGCTGGGGTTCCTCTTCATAGTAAAGTCACAGCCCATAAGGTCAGAGCAATGGCAGTTTCTGTGGCTTTCCTCAGATCTACACCTACTGAGGAAATTTGTAAAGCTGCTACTTGGTCCTCGGTTCTTACCTTCACTTCTCATTATTCTCTGGATACTTTCTCCAGACGGGATGGACAGTTTGGCCAAACAGTATTGCAAAATTTATTCTCTTAAGTTGCCAACTCTCCCACCATCCCACTTCGGTTAGTTTGGAAGTCACCCATTAGTGAGAATATCTGCCTGCTTGTCCTGGGATAAAGCACAGTTACTTACCGTAACAGGTGTTATCCAGGGACAGCAGGCAGCTATTCTCCCATCCCACCCACCTCCCTGCGTTGGCTTCTCTGCTAGCTATCTGAACTGAGGAGACGCGCCCTGCGCTGGGCGGGAAGGCACTCGTGCATGCGCGGTGCGAGCGACTTGAAACTTCGAGTTTCTTCAAGCAAGACTGCTTGTGAGGCGTCCGCATCGGGGCTCCGTTGGATCACGTCACCCATTAGTGAGAATAGCTGCCTGCTGTCCCTGGATAACACCTGTTATGGTAAGTAACTGTGCTATTTCACTCTGCCTCTAGGGTACATAACATTAGCTCCTCCCATCAGTCTTTCTCTTCTGCATGTGGTTGCACATGTTCTGCTTTCTCCAATTTATTATTTTTAATTCAACATAGTTTCGTTCCTTTTTGCAGTTCTTTTACGTTCTATTTTTATTTGAAGTGCTGCCTGCTTGAGAATTCACAGACTTCGGTCAGTAGCTGGCAGGCCAATCCTTGATCCCTTTGGGGTACCTGTCAGCCAGTCTGCTAGTTTTCCTTTGATGTCGGGGCCATCCCTGACTTTATCTCACTCCCTGTTAAGTGGGGGGGGGGGGTCAAGTGCAGACTGTACAGCACGCTTAGGGCGCTCAGCGGTGTTCCGCAGCATGCAGGCTGTGTTTTTGCGCCTCCGTCCTTCTCTGTGCGCAGTTGGTCCCCGGGGGTGGAGGCATAGACAGTGAAAGATAGCTTGAGGACTGCTTTTCCAGCAGTGTGGCAGTTAATTCTAACTCTGGCTCTTAATCGGAGCTAGAGAGCAGCTGCAGTTTCTGTGACCAGCTGAGTAAGAGGAGTTGACAGGCTCCAACAACAGTTTCTAAAACTTAATTTTGAGGAGTTTTGGGTGTTTCTAGTGATCCTCTGTGTTCCCCTCCACCTGAAAAATCCTATTTTGGGAATTTTTTTAATTTCGGGAATTGCTGTTTTTGGTGTGAATTCGGGTCTGGCGGCCATCTTGGATTTTTAGTGATCTTTTTTCAACTTCTTGCTTCTTTAAAATTCAGATTTTTGCCAGGAAAACTGCTGGAATGGGGGTCCTCAACGTCTCCTAGTTTGGATTTATGGGGGGGGGGGTGTTAACTACTGGTTCAGCCTCCCCTTCACAGAAGCAGGTGATTATTCGCTCAGCTAGCCCGTCGGGGTGGCCGTTTTTGATTTTGAGGTTTGATTCTGCGGCAGTGGCGGCCAGCCGCGAAACAGACCCTCCGCAACATTAAATGCACAAGTTTCAGTTATCTAAGGGTGACTCTGCCCCAGGGTCCAGATACCGTCTCAGGGTGCATGAGATTTTTGTGCTCTGAATTTCCAGCCGAGGATCCAGCTGCTGGCTGTTCTGTCCCCCCCTGCACAGTCTCTGCCCAACATTTCCTCCTCTGGGAGTTAAGCGTCTGCACCAACTCCATCTGTTCCTTCTTTGCAGCCAGTTCAGGGGGTGCTAGCGGCGAATCAGGTCCTCAAGGAGCATTTGGTTGCTCGAATTGGAGGATGCGGATTTGTATTGTGGATCCCTTAGGGACTCCGGATCTTGATGTTGATCAGACTGTGGTACTCTTGTTTAACTTTGTGACACTGATTGAACTGATTGCTCAGTCTTTGCAGGGCTTGCACATGGATGCTTAGCCTCCTCCTATTTCTCTTACTTCTTCTCCCTGGCTTCGCAGTGTGTGTTGGCAGTCTGAGTCCTTTCCGTGGCATCTGGATATCAGTCTCAATAGTTATGGACCAGTTTAACTCTCCGGATGGGCTTTTCTGGAATGCTAGTACTATATCCCGCTGGTATCCTCTGGCGCAGGAGTGACAGCAACTGTTGTGGTGTCCTGACACACATCACTGCCTAGTGCCAGTTTTTGACTCTGCTAATTTAGGAGTTAAAGCTGCTGTGGTGATGTCCTTTGGGCCGTGCCTGCTTAGCTTGCTACGTATTCTAGAGACTGAGGTTGTAGCCTCCTCCTCAGCTTATGATGGCTGGGATGAACTTAATAACAGATGGTTCTATGACCTTTTGAGAGAGCTGGCTTCAGAGTCAGTGTATTCTATGTCAGCCTGCCAAATGCTTTGGGTTCATAAGTAGGCTGCTGATATGTCCTCCATGGCAACTCTAGCCTGGCTGCCTTTCATGGGCAGTTGCTGTTAGGCAATTGGCTGGATGACCTCATGACTTTGGTGATGGATCATCGTCTGCAGGTGCTGCCGAATGGTATGATGCCCCCATTTTTGGGGGCTTCTGAAGGATTTTTTTTTTTGCTGACAAACCACATTATCCTTCCTTGTCGTGGAGATCTTTTAGGGTTCCAGGGGTCAGTTTGCGAACTACAGCCTGCTTCTGCCTGACCTGCCCAAAAGAAACAACAATAAAAAAATGACGACAGAGAGCTGAGGACTCCTCTGCGGATAGGGGATCGGACCTTGGAGCGTCTGCAGGCCTGGATGCACATTGCGGCAGACCAGTGGATCTCTGAATTTCTTTAGTTAGGCTACAAGCTGGCATTTGTCCAACCCCTGTTGGATTGATTTGTGGCATCTCCTATCAGGAGACCGGACGCAGCGCACATAGTCCAGGCTACTGTTCAGTGTTTCCTGGGTATTTGAGCAATAGAGCCGGTACCAAGTGCCCTTTTGGGCTCAGGCAGATACTCTGTATTCTTTTCTTTTTTTTTTTTTTTTTAGTTCAGTTTGTTTATTGAGTAATGAGAAAACCCAGAAATAATGAACATCATTCTTGATAGTACTAAAGAATGCATCAGCAGATTGGAGAGCTCTTCTGGATCTTAAATACCTGCAGGTGCCTCAAGTTTACTCAGTTCTGGATGGAGATCGTGAAATCAGTCTTTGCAGCAGTGGCTCTGGGGCAGTTTCGGGCCTCCCTGGATTTCTCTGATGTGGATTTACAGATTCCCATTTTTTTCCAGCTCACTGCTACTTTCTGAGGTTATGCAGGATCAGCATTATCAGTTTTTGGCTCTGTCATGTGGTCTGATGACAGTGCCCCGTACCTTCACCATTGTGCTTGTGGTTGAGGTGGCTTATCAAGTTTCAAGTTTATTTAAAATTTCTTATACCACCCAATCAACCTTCTAGGTGGTGTACAAAGTCATAAAAACATGTATTGAGTAAAAAAAAACCCAAACATATTTAAGATGACAGAACATCATTAAAAACAAAGACAAGGGAGGCATTTAAAACAATTCATTCTAAACTGCCTCAATTTATTGAAAAATATCTTATCCCATATGACCCACCCTGCAGTCTTAGATCATCTAATCATAAATTGCTGACAGTCCCCTCCCCTCATATAATAGGAACCAAAAGGCATGACATTTTCTCAGTCATAGCCCCTCAACTTTGGAATACCTTTCCAGCTCTTGTTGGAGAAGAAGCTAATCTCGAACGTTTCAAAAGCCTACTCAATAGTCACTTATTTAGCTTTTAACATTTGATTTACATTTTACAGTATCCTTTTTAAACTCCCTTAAGGAATTAAGCAGCAACGAGCCCTTTCCTTTTGTTGTTTTTCCTTATTTGTCTTTCGTTCCTATTCAAATTGTATTTCTAACCCTATTTCCTTTTGTCTCCCGTCTGTCTGTCTCATTTATCCCTTTTTAATATGCCAATTATTAGTTGATGTTTCTTTGTAATTTTTTTTAAAATTATTAATGGTATTGTTAATGGCATTTTTATTATGTTCATGCTCTTTTTTTTATTTATTGTAAACCCGCTTAGAAATTAGATAAGCGATCAAATCAAATTTTAATAAAACCTTGAACTATCTGATTTTTGAGGTGCTGTTTTGGGGGACTGTTTCCTGTGCTTCTGATAGCAACACTTGTTATAACATCTTTAGAGCTTGTAACTTCGGGTGCCGAATCTCGGCGGGCACCCGCGGAGATAGATGCCTTGACGTCAGCAGGGTCCTGCACTTGTGAGTGAAAAGGACACCGCGACTGTGGTGAGTGGCTAAGGGCCAGGCCCCTTGGATACATGGGGAACTATCATAAGCTGTATGTATGATAAATACTTATAAATAACCTGATAGGGGAAAAGGAAAGGGAAGGCAAAGATATCGGCAACTGTAATGGCTCGCCTCATAGATAGACACCTTGTGTCTACCAATGTCACTGGACATACTGGGGGCGCTGATTCATTATCAGGGGCATCGCTCAGTCCCTTAGAAAAAACTCCACCTCCTCCACCAAATACATCTGTAGATCTGGATCCCAAGAATGGACCCAGTGCTCGTCCTGTGGTATTAACGGAACAACTGGTATCTTCCTCATTAGTTTTCGAGGCGATACCTAAAGCCATATCCTTTTAGGAGGAGGCTTTAGTTGTACGAGAAACCCGGGATGAGCCATAGGAAGTTTCCCTTAAAGATTTGTGGATGATTAACACTAGAGTAGGGGGGTTGTTAATGTCAGTGGTGACTCAAAATGTAAAATTCCCTAGCAACAGCAGCAGATGAATCCAGAGACCAATGGGGCTAGCCCACATCTACCAGCAGGCGGAGATAGAGAAACTGATTAACAGGTGGTCCTATTGGCTGGCACTCCTCCTGTTTATCCAGTATTCTCTATCTCCCAGCAGGTGAAAGTCGCTATTCAACTAGCTCCTGGATTCTGGCTGTGACTGGAACCTTATTTCTCCTGTTGAGATTTTCTCTTCAGTGAGACTGCCATTCTGTTTCTCCTGTTGAGGTTTCTCTTCAGTGAGACTGCCATTCTGTTTCTCCTGTTGAGGTTTCTCTTCAGTGAGACTGCCATTCTGTTTCTCCTGTTGAGGTTTCTCTTCAGTGAGACTGCCATTCTGTTTCTCCTGTTGAGGTTTCTCTTCAGTGAGCTGGCAATGCTATTTCTCCTGTTGAGGTTTCCTCTTCAGTGAGACAGGGGTGTCCAGCTGAATGGTGCCGGCTTTAGGGGTTACACCTGGAACCCCCCAGGTCCCTGCCTCACTCTCCCTCCAGTGATAGAGGGTTTGACTGAGTCTCATATTTTTTTCTTCTTTCATTCATTTAAAAAAAAAAAAAAGAGACTCCAGTTCCTACTTGACTGTTCTGCCCTACTTGTGTTGAGCATTTACCGGCTGATCATTTGCCGGCATCAACCGGCACTGTCAGTGAGGTTGTGAGTATTTGCCCTTTTCTTTTTCTTGTGTTAGACCTGTGGGTTCGGTGTTGTTCACACATAAGCCGGACTTCGTGGGGCGATGGATATGATGGTGTCTCCGGCGGGCGAGTGTTGCAGTGTGTGGGAGTGCTTTGATGAACGGCTCCAGATGGGTTATTCGAGTTCCGTTATAGGAGCCGATGCTTTCCCGCCTGCGGGGGCTGCACGCTTTTGTCTGATATGGAGGGAGCACAACTGTGTTCGCTGGGTTCTCCTTGATGCCTTTGCTCCGCATGGAAAGCAGCCGCGGCTTAATCGGCTGGGTCTGAGATTATGGTGACTCATTGTTGATTGGGACCATACCTTCCAGCCCCCGGGAGCTGCGCGCTTGGTGTTCTGCGCTACAAGAACTGCCGCGAAGTTCACAGAGTTTTCTCCGAGCCTGCCTGGGGGCGGTTTCTGCCGCAACTGGGTGGATATTATTTGCTTTGTTCCGGGTCTGTTATTTCTGGAAAAGTTAGCTTATGGCGGGCGAGGGACTCGTGCTTGTGATCCTGCCTTGGCGGGAATGCCGCAGCGTTCAGGCGGTTTGTGTTTTCAACTGACTTCTGCCTAGCGTGTCACACAGCGTCAATGTATTCGGGGTCGGTTGCATCGGAAGGTTTGTTTCTAGTTTGCGATGTTGCCGCAGTCGAGCTCTCTGTCGGTGTTTCTCCATTCTTGTATCATTTATCTGCTTTATTGTTCATATACACTGTACTGGTGCTTCTGAGACAGAATTTTTTCCCGCCCAGTTTTCCCGCCCAGTCTGGACTTGTCTATGTCCTGAGTCAGCGTCGGCGATGGCTGACCATTTTTGGCAGCGACGGGAGAGTGCCCTGTGCTTATTGCGGGTATCTCTTTGCTACTTTCGGGGTTCATAATGAGATGGGTTCTTTCTCTGTGTCTATGGGCAGCGCTGGTGAGGATTATATGCTTGTCTATTTTCCTCTTCTTTGCACCTTGGGGCAACACTGCTGGTGTCTGGTGGTGCTAAAGCAATGATTCGTGGTCCTAACGTGCTGGATTTCCTGTTGGGCTACACTCTGCGGGTGGAGTTGAATGGCCTGGTGGCACCTGGCCTTTTCCCACGGGCAGGGCTAGATTTTGTTTGGTTTATGGCGCGATGCAAGGTCCTGTGTTTTACGCAATACTACATAGACTTATGAGGCTACCATCTTTTCCTGTCATATGGTACGTAGCCCCCCCCCCCTGTTCGCATGATTCTTCGAGGGTTCCTTTCCCCCTGGCTGCCATGAACCAGGAGTGTTCCTTTCTTCTTTGCTGAAATTGTGATTGTCCTCCAGCTCGTTTTATGACCGCTGCTGCACTTTGTGGGGGTCATTTCTTCCGCTATCAGCTCTTTCAGCTTTCTCGTGGACAGGGAGCTGCATATGGGCAGGTCACGACGCTGTTGTCTGTTACCGGTTAAGATGCTGTTGTTTTCCA
Organism: Geotrypetes seraphini; assembly: GCF_902459505.1. Lineage (NCBI taxonomy): Eukaryota > Metazoa > Chordata > Amphibia > Gymnophiona > Dermophiidae > Geotrypetes > Geotrypetes seraphini. Next base: position 92,184,199 of record NC_047092.1, read on the forward strand.
AAGGGCGGTAGATACAGCATCTTGATTGCATCTAGTACTAAACTAAACTAAACCTTAGGTTTGTATACCGCGCCATCTCCACAAGCGTAGAGCTCGGCACGGTTTACAGGGTTAGATTGAAAAGGAGCTACAATGAAGGGTTATAGGAAAGGAGCTAGGAAGATAAAGAGGGACAGGGAACCAAAAAGCGGGAAGGGTTAGATTTTTGAAAAGAGCCAAGTTACGTATTCCCCTTAAAGGCCATATGTATTTCGCTCACGTTGCATGGAGTTAGTACTGTTTTCATGGGTTACATTACGAACCTTGATTTTTCCTAGGAGGATTTCTTTCTTCTTAAAGTTACTACGGTGCTCATCCTGCCGTTTACTGACCTTTTGCACTTCATTTTTAGGGGTTCTTGACTTCTTCCAAGGCCTCGTCAGGCTTTTTCATGAGGGAGTAGTCGCTATACTGTCAGGTCAGGGGGCTGTGAACATTTTTCAGGATGCTTGCACCTTTGCATCCTCCTCAGGTTTCCTGTTCGTTCAAGGAGTCTCTATGTTTTGTGTTTCTCTTTGTAGTGTTACTGGTCCTGAGGGCGGTTCTTGTAGTGCTTAGGGAATCACTTACTGCATGGTGGCCAAGACGAGGGCATTGGGCAGGCTGGATCCCATTCTGCTGATATAGTTTCTCAGGGTTACACATTTCTGCTGACAACTGGGAGTATATTTACATTTTCTCTATGGACTCCGACTCGGCACTAGGTTTGCCTGCCTCTCTTGGAGCAGCGCTTTTGGTTTTGGTTCATGCCATTTCGCCTACCCAAGGCTTCACGCACGTTTTAGATGATGTGGGCGGTGGTACCATTTTGGCGCTACCAGGCGATTCATCTAATTTCTTCTTGACTGCCTGCTTGATTCGGACGACTTCGGGCCGTTTGACTGACACGAAAAGGGTGGTATCTTTTCCTCAGTTCTTTACACGTGCATCTTCAAATTTGCAGCGCTCTTTTCTCCTGTACTATTTATAGATATATCGGGGTGATGTTTTTATTCATATAGGAGAGACATGTGTTTCTTTCCGGAGACTTGGGCGTGGGGTCTCGGTCTCAGATTGGCATTCTTCTTCGCTTACCATGACCAAGGATATGGGATTCTGTACAGTTTCTAGGATCCATATTGCTGACTCCACTGGGAACTTCGGCTTGCTTACCCCTTCTTACGCTACAGCAGTCGCTTTTGTTCCGGTGGTATCTCAGGGCTCCAATTGTTTGGTATGCTCCTCCTTCATCACTCTGTATGATTTGGTGGCTCCGCGCAATTTCTCTTTTCAAGGCATGCCTCAGTATTTGCTGGACTAGCTGGACCAGGAGTCTGGTCTTCAGAGGCGACTCAGTACTTGTTCATTCTTCTACTCTTGAGCAGGGTCAGGCTACCTTTCTAGAGCTTCAGATCATTCTGCCGCTGAGGGTCCTTTTGGTCAGTATTTGGATGGGGGTAATTCTCTACAGCTTGGCAGTAGGTGTTGTACTCAGTTGGCAGTTGAAGTTGTTCTGCTTCAATGGGTGGACTCATCTTCATCTTCGGTTGGCAATTCTTTTTATGGATCAGGATAAGAGTTGGATAGATTTTCTCTCCGTGGAATCTGAGCATGGCCCATTTCTTGTATGTTGCAGTGTACAGCGCTGTGTACGCTCTGGAAAGTGTGCATGTTAGTCATAGTGTAATCTTCTGCATCTTGGATATGGAGATTTGTAGCTCAGGCGTTCTAGCTCTTTTTGTGGACATGAGATCTCCTGGACCTAGACCTCATGACCTCGTCTCATGGCTTCTTTGGTGGGACCAGAGAGTGGGAGTTAGAGGGGGTTGCTGCTTGACTCCTTTCTCGCCTCTGCCTTCTCTTTTTCAGTGTTTTCCGCTGGCTGATGATGGCTTTCCGGGCACAGTATTTGTAGAATCTCTGGATTGGCGGCGCAATCCTTACTTTGCGGATTTGATGAGTTTTTCGACAGCCGGACTAAAAAGTTTCCTGGTATCTCCGGCTTTGCTCGCCTAGGGTCCGATCAACATGGATATTTGTGCTAATTACGACCTCGCTTTTTGAAAAGTCTTGGCTGACGTGTAAGGGTTATGCGAAGCAGGTTGTTCTTATCTTATCCAGGTGCTACGGACGTCTTCTCCTGTGGCTTCTGCTTCCTTTTGGAGGTTTTTCCTTTCTTGGGTGCTTCTTAACGTTTGAACCACTCCAGAGTTCCTTTTTGGCACAAGTGTATTGCCGAGGGCTTCGCGTTCAATTCCCTTCAGCTTCTAGTGCCATTCTTGGCTTGTTGCAAGGGCTAGGTATATTGCTCTTCGCTTACTTCTCAGCCTCATGTGGTTCAGTTCCTAAACAGAGTGTGGTATATTGATGCACCTCTTGGAAGCCCAGTTTGGAGTAAAATCTTCACGTACTTCTTCTCAGTATACCGATGGCTTCATTCATCCTGGTCTTTTGGGACTCTTAACGGGCTGTGCCGTTGAACACGGGGTTTCTTGTGGCCATGGCTACCACTCTGCAGTTTTCTATATTGCAGGCCTTGTTCAGCGGGGATTCCTACTTCTGATTTCCGCAATATGGGGTATCAGTTCGGATGATACCACTATTTCTTTCTAGGGTGGTGTCATCCTTTCTTTTATATCACGCTCACCTTTCCTTCCTTCTTACTTGGAGGAAAAATTGGGAGCACTGCTTTTGTTCACTGCATTTTTTGGTACGTGCGTAGCATTCTCCGCGAGCTAGATTTCTAACAACTTTTAGTAGTTTTATCTCCTTTTTGTATTCTTCAAAGGACGCCTCAAACGTATGGCGGCGTCCGACACCTCCACCGCTCGATGGGTCCAGGAGGACATTCTTTATGCTTGCTTGCTGGCAGGGAAGTGGTTGGCGAAAGAACTTCATGACCATTCCGCTGGAGCGATGGCTGCTTCTTGGGCTTGGCCCAGAGGTTTTTTCCTTGGAGGAGATTTGTCTCGCGGCTAATTGGTCTTCCGAGAGTGCTTTCTCTCCGCATTTCTGCTTGGATGTGGGGGTGCATGCGGTAGGGGCGTTTTGTGCTTCGGTTGTTACGGAGGCGGCGTTTGCTTCGCACCCAGATTGAGGATTGCTTTGCTACATCCCATTGGTCTCTGGATTCATCTGCTGCTGTTGCTAGGGAAGGAAAAATTATGTTCTTACCTGTTAATTTTCTTTCCCTTAGACGCAGCAGATGAATCCAGAGCCCCACCCTTTCTGGATATTGTCTCTCGGTTTTTTCTTTTGCAACTTTCACAGTTGGTTATTGTGGCAGGTTGTTTTCTGTATTATTGCATTTTTGAGATTTGTTATGGGAAAGAAGTTTTTTACAGGCTATGCCTATTGTTGGTTACGGATGCTTGGGCAAGGAACTATACTGGATAAACAGGAGGAATGCCAGCCAATAGGACCACCGGTTAATCAGTTTCTCTATCTCTGCCTGCTGGTAGATGTGGGCTATCCCCATTAGTCTCTGGATTCATCAGCTGCGTCTAAGGGAAAGAAAATTAACAGGTAAGAACATAATTTTTCCTTCCTTAGCAACAGCAGCAGATGAATCCAGAGACCAATGGGATAGCACACATCACCAGCAGATAGAGAAACTGATTAACAGGTGGTCCTATTGGCTGGCACTCCTCCTGTATCTCCAGTATGCTCTATCTCCCAGCAGGTGATGGTCGCTATTCGAATAGCTCCTGGATTCTGGCTGTGACTGGAACTTTATTTTCTCCTATTGAGGTTTCTCTTCAGTGAGACTGCCATTCTGTTTCTCCTGTTGAGGTTTCTCTTCAGTGAGCTGGCAATGCTATTTCTCCTGTTGAGATTTTCTCTTCAGGCTGAACGGTGCCGGCTTTAGGGGTTACACCTGGGCCCCCCCCAGGTCCCTGCCTCACCCTCCCTCCATTGCTAGAGGGTCTGACTGGGTCTCAATTTTTTCTTCTTTCTCTTCTCTGTTAAAAAAAAAGAGACCAAGTTGCTACATTCTGCCCTGCTTTTGCTGCACTACTAGCTCTAACTGGCTTCAACCGTCCCTAACAACAAGCTTGTGAGTATGTCTGGTTTTTACTACTGTTTGAACTTCAGGTTCTGTTTGCGAGTCTTAGTACTGTGGGTTCGGCCAACGTATGTTTAAGGAATGGATATTTTATTGAGGATAAGTTTTATGACTAGAATTCCGTTGAGGGAGCCGGGACTTTCCCGCCCTTTGCATACACGCGCTTGGTTTCCTTGTTGGTTACAGCGCGGCAGTAGCGGTGTGATTTCATGCTCGCACTTGTTCTCCTTGTTGGATTTCAGTGCAGCAGTAGTAGTCCTGTTTATTCTGAGGCTCTCTTTCATCGGTGTTTGTCATGGCCATGTGCAGCTGATTGTGCAGGTGCCGGTTTATAGCAGTGCGCATGAGATGGGACATGTTTTTTCCGGCGCTGTGGGAAGCACTGCACCGTTCTTCTGGTTATTCCCCGAGTCTGATTTTCTTTCTATGTAGGCCGCGGCAGGGTAAATTTTGCGGGGCTTGAATCCGACTATATTTCTAGGAGCGTTGATGCAGCGGCCACGTGTCAGCGAGAATCAGGCGTGCGCTTGGGTCTCCGGCGATGGCGGGAGAGCTGCAGCGTTCCGGTAGTTTATTTACAGCTGACTTTGGTCAGGGTATGCCACGACTTCTCTCCTTTCCGGTTCAGACAAGTTGTACGTTTTTCACCAGCTTTGGGACAAGCTTGGGCAGATTTATATGTCTATGTCTGTGTTCCTGCTGTATTCCCTTGAAGGATGCTGTTAGTTTAATCGGACTCTGGGGTTAACATTCAAGGGGATTACCAGACAGACTTTGACCTATGCTAGGTCACCCAGTCTCGGTTTGTTTCCAGAATGGGTCAATACGGCAACTCACGGCACAATGAGATCAGCAGTAAGATAGTGGCCTGTATTTCACATGGGTATCTCATTGTCTCTGTTGGGGTCCCTGCAGATTGAGCCTTTGTCTATTGGTAACTGTCCTTCTTTTTTGGGCCTCTGTGCTGCGCTGCATGTGTCTAGTAGTGGCAAAGGATCTATATGCCTAAAGGTAGTACTAACAGTTTCTAAGTTAAGGCTGTTTCTATGGGAATAATGACACTTCGCATCTTCCTGCGGCCAGGACTTTCTTTCTCTATTTCTGAGAGGGCCTGGACTTCAGATTTCCATGCTTATCACTCTGGTTTCTCCTGTCGCCATCTTCTCATGGCACATGCTAGATGGATCCACCGACCAGACAGAAAGGGCTGTGCAGCTCCTTCTAACCAGGAGCCAGTTACCTATTCTATCAAACCCACGGAGGAGTGCGCGTTATGTGGCAGTTAGCCTCATCCCTGAAGCTCTCATTAGCGATGTGAGCTTTGATACTTGTTAGGATACTGTTTTCCACAGGGCGGTAGATGCAGCATCTTGATTGCGTCTAGTACGTATTCATTTTAAAGGATATACGTATTTCGCTCACGTTGCATGGAGTTAGTACTGTTTTCATGGTTCCAGTATACTCCTCTTTACATTGCGAAACTTGATTTTTCCTAGGAGAATTTCTTTCTTCTTACAGATCCTACAGTTCTCATCCTGCAATTCCCTGACCACCTGCACTTCATTCTGAGGGGATCTTGACTTCTTCCAATGACTCTTTAGACTTTCTCATGAGGGAGAAGATGCTATAATGTCAGGTCAGGGGGCTGTGAACATTTTTCAGGATGCTTGCAACTTTGCATCCTCCTCAGGTTTCCGGTTCATTCTTGGAGTCTCTATGCTTTGTGTTTCTCTTTTAAGTGTTACCGGTCCTCAGGGCAGTTCTTGTAGTTCTTCAGGAATTAAGGGATGTTGTTCCGCTTACTGCATGGTGCCCAAGACGGGGGGCATTGGGCAGGCTGGATCCCATTCTGCTGAATTAGTTTCTCAGGGTTACACATTTCTGCAGAAAAACTGGGAGAATATTTACATTTTCACTGTGGACTCCGAATGTGCACTAGGTTTGCTTGCCTTTCTTGGAACAGTGCTTTCGGTTTTGGCACATGCCATTTCGCTTACCCAAGGCTTCACGAACATTTTAGAAAATGTGGGTAGTGGTACCGTTTTGGCACTACCAGGCGATTCACCTACTTTCTTCTGTACTGACTGATTCGGACGTCTTCCAGTCGAACCATTTGACTGACACGAAAAGGGTGGTTTCTTTTCCTCAGTTCTTTGGACGTGAATCTTCAAATTTGCACAGCACTCTTTTCTCCGGTACTATTTATAGGTATATTGGAGAAATGTTTTTATTCATATAGGAGAGAAATGTGTTTCTTCCCAGAGACTAGGGCAATGGTTCACAGTCTCAGGTTTGCATTCTTCTTCGGTCACCATGACCAAGAGTATGGAATTCTGTACAGGTTCTAGGATCGATGTTGCTGACTCCACTGGGAACTTCTGCTTGCTTTCCCATTATAACGCTACAGCGGTCGCGTTTGTCCCGGTGGTTCCCGGTATCTCAGGGCTCCAATTATTTGGTAGGCTCCTCAAGCATCGCTCTGTATGATTTGGTGGCTCAGCGAGATTTCTCTTTTCAAAGGCTTGCCTCGGTCTTTGCTGGACTAGCTCATGGCCACTAAACATCCCGGGCTGTCGGGTTGGAGGGCTCGGTGTAAATAGTAAATAAGTAGTAAATAAGTTAGAAAATGTTGATCCAAATTTGAAGGTTATAGAGAAACGTATTTCAACAACAGAGTTTCATGTATCAACTTTACAAGCTGTATCTTCTTTAGCTGTTAAAGATTCACATATTATCCATACTAGATTTGAGAAGATGGAAAATATCTTACTGGCAAAAAATGTGCGTCTAGTCAACTTTCCAAAAACGGATTTGTTAACCCCAGAAATTTTGATTTGGAAATATTTTAAGGAAGTTTTGGGGATGGCAGATGCAGAGAGATTGGCCATAACAAATTTATATTATATTCCACAGAAAAAGAAAGATCCTGCAGAATTAGGTGTAGACCAGTTGGAACAGATGGAGTTTGATTTAACTGGTTTCCTAGAAGATTCACAGGATACAATTCAAACTAGGTCCACCCTACTGGTGACTTGTGCTAGAGATAGATAAATCTTTAATTATGAAAGCTTATTTTCAAAATAAACTTGCAAAATTTTGTTGAGCTAATGTATTAATTTTTCCAGATATGGCCCAGGCAACCTAACTAAGAAGGAAAGCATTTTTAGTTCTGAAATCAAAGGTGTTGGCCCTCGGAGTCACATTTTATTTAAAATTTCCATGCAAATGTCTTTGTGAAATTTAAGGAATGTGAATATGGATTTTGGCATTTTGTGCAGCTGGAACAGTTTCTGCAGCTTCATGAAACTACTAAATAGTTTCCACTTGAATTAATTATAATTGGAGTTTAGATGTATTTCGCACCATAAATAATTGATCTTTGATCATGATTATATTTAACTGAATTTTTAAGTAATATCAGGATATATTCTCTCGTTATGTGGACTAGAGGAGATAGTGGTTATTGCTGTAGGGGAATCCCCCTTAATGTCTGCAAAAGTTTTGTAATCCTTTTTGTATTATTATTTGTACAAATTATAATGTTTAAAACTGATAAATATATAAAAATAAAGACAAAGACAAAATGGGAACAAAAAGGAAAAGGGCAAGAACTACAATAATCAAGTAGAGAAAACATATAGGGACCAAAACAAAAGGAAGGATGGTAAAATTAAAATCAAGCTATGTAGCCCTGAAAAGGATATTTAGGTCTCAAAGGTGTCAAGAAAAGAAATGTTTTTAACTTTGTCTTAAAATTATTAAGAATTGATTCTTCTCGTAAATGGGACGGAATATTATTCCAAAGAGAGGGAGCGCTAACAGAGAAAATGGTATACCTCATTGTGTTGATATACTTCAGCCTTACGTAAAGAACTTTTAGAAAGTTCACGACGGCTGCACCACGCATGCGCAAGTGCTTTCCCACTGACGTAGGGTGCGTGTCTCCTCAGTTTTAAGTTTTCTGCGGAGCTGAGAAGCCCTCGTTTCAAAGTTCTGTGTGAGTTAGTTCTAAACTCGTGCCTTTTCTCACCGTGGCTCGTGTATTTTATTTTACAAGGTGTTATTTACTCGTCTCTTAAAAAATAAATAAATACATTTTTTTTTGTTGTTTGTTCGTTTGTGTCACGATGGGGCTTAATCAATGGCCTCAGCCTGTGGGCTTCGATTTCGCAGCGGCCGTGTTTCATTCCATGTCCTGGCCGGCACAGAGTTCAAGAAGTGTAGCTGGTGTCAACGTGCGATCTCCATCACTGACCCACACAAGTGGTGTGTACAGTGTTTAGGACCTGACTATTGTCTGGAGTCATGCGACCGGTGTGCTACACTTCAAAAGCGAGCCCTTAAACGTCGTCGAGTCCAGATAAAAAAAAATATTTGGGGAAATGGATCGGTGTTTGCCTAAGGCCTTGGCCCCCAACTCCAGCAAAGTCTTCTACAGGGCAAAAACCTTTAACCTCGATCTCACTTAAACCTTCCTTGATGGGGAAGTCCTCGTCTTCGGGGAAATCAGCTAAATCTTCTCCTGAGGCGCCGTTATCCTCACTGTCTCCCTCAGGTAAGATAGCTCAGCCAACTCCTCCGGACATGCTACCCTTAGAACCGGTGGGTCTGAGACTACCCAGGAAACATGTCTCAAAATTGAGGCAGCATTCTTCCTCGAGATCGTCTTCCTCGGAGACCATAGCCATACCAAATGTACCAGATCCAGTGGTCTCGGTGCTGGCTTTGCAGAATATGTTGGCTTCTGTTCTGCATGAGGAGTTTGGCAACATGCTTGCCCAATTAACTCCTGCCTCGACTCTGCTTCCTGCAGTCCAGCCTGAGCACTCAGCAGTATTACAAGGAGTCAAGTCCTTGAGCTCAATCTATACACTCTATGCAAGGCGCTGAGTCCTTAACAGTGCCTCGAGATACCTCTACACAAGGAACTGAGTCCTTTTCACTATCTCAACGTCGTTCTCCGCCTTCCAGTCCTACCTCTTCACATAAGGCGTTGCCATTTTCAAGGCACAGGACGAGGATTCCTCGACATTCATCTTTGAGGCTGGATCCGACTCAATCACGGGACTGTGATGCGAGGCATGGTTTGCCACATCATCTGACCTTGCATTCACCGAGGCCCAGGTCTTCTTCTCGAGATAGGTCTCGCTTATCAAGGCATCGAGACTCTTCGAGACCACCAACTACTTTGTCAAAGAGATCCGTTGCAGAGCCTCACCATTCTTGTCAGTCAAGTTCTTCTCCTGTGAGGTTCTCTTCACATTCCAGAAGTAAGTCATCTTTGCCTATGGATTCAGATCTTGGGTATCAATACTCAAGAGAGGCTTTACCTTCATTCTCTGCTATGAGAGGTACCTCGAGGGGTTCCCAGTCACCTCAACGAGGTCATTCCTCTTCAGATCCAGTATCCTTTACCAAGTTTCTATGCCAGATGAGTAAAGATCTTAACATCACTTTGGAATTTGACTCTAAATACTCTAGTAAGTATTTGGCAGGACTGGGTATGTCTAATCCTCCTAGGGAGTCTCTCAAATTACCCATGAATGCCATCCTTTCTCAAACTTTCAAAAAAAATCTGGATACACCATATTCTGTTCCTGCTGTACCAGCGAAGTTGGAATCTCGATACAAGATGGTCAATTGTAAGGGATTTGAGAAGTCTCAATTATCCCATCGGTCTCTTCGCGTGGAGTCTTCTTTAAAGCAAACCAATCCTGTCAAAGTTTATGCCACCATCCCTCCTGGCAGAGGGGGCAGGTTGAGGTTTTTGCTGGGGCTTCTGCTGATGCTGCCTCTTCACCGGCGGCCGAATGGCGGGTCCTGCTTCGGCGGGTAGCGCCTTTGATAAATCACAGGAGAACGAGACGGACAAGAGATAGCAGGCTTGGGCTTCCCAAATCCCATCTTCAACCTTCACAGACTCTCCCCTTCATCGGAGCTGTTCTGGATACTATTCAACTCAGGGCGTTCCTTCCTCCTCAGCGCCTGGTGGTTCTTCTCCATCTTTGTCACTTGGTCTCTTCTCGCCCGTCCATCTCGGCGAGACACATGATGGTGCTCCTGGGCCACATGGCCTCTACGGTTCACGTGACTCCTTTTGTCAGACTTCACCTGCGGATTCCTCAGTGGACCCTGGCATCTCAGTGGACGCAGATATCCAACCCTCTGTCCCGACACATCCAGGTCACTCCTGCTCTGCTACAGTCTCTTCGCTGGTGGATGCTATCCTCCAATCTATCCAGAGGTTTGTTGTTCCAAACGCCCCCCCCCCCACCAGAAAGTCCTCACGACTGACTCGTCCACTTATTCTTGGGGGGCTCATCTGGACGGTCTCCGCACTCAGGGTTATTGGACCAGCACAGACTGTCAGCACCACATCAATCTCCTGGAACTCAGAGCGATTTTCAATGCCCTCAACGCTTTCCAGCACCTGCTTCAGGACAAGGTGGTCGTCATTCGCACGGACAACCAAGTCGCCATGTATTATGTCAACAAGCAGGGGGGCACGGGATCGGCCTCCCTCTGCCAGGAAGCTCTGAAAGTTTGGAATTGGGCGATTCGCCACAACACCTTCCTCAAAGCTGTCTACATTCAGGGGGCGGACAATGCCTTGGTGGACAACTTGAGTTGCCTGCTGCAACCTCACGAGTGGACCCATCCTCTTAACGCCCCTCCATCACATCTTTTCTCAGTGGGGAACTCCTCAGATCGACCTCTTTGCAGCCCCCCCCAACTTCAAACTGTCTCAGTTCTGCTCCAGGATCTACACTCCTCACCGCCTCGAGGCAGATGCTTTTCTTCTGGATTGGACGAATCTCTTTCTATATGCGTTTCTTCCATTTCCTCTCATCCAGAAGACTCTAGTCAAACTTAAGTCAGACCATGCCACCATGATCCTGATCGCACCACGGTGGCCCAGACAACCTTGGTACTCCCTTCTACTTCATCTCAGCAGAAGGGAGCCCTTCCCTCTACCAGCGTTTCCATCGCTGCTTACACAGCATCAGGGATCTCTACTTCACCCCAATCTGCAGTCTCTACACCTGACAGCTTGGTTCCTCTCAACGTAACCCCTCTCCAGTTTTCTCAACCTGTGAGAGATGTCCTGGAAGCTTCAAGGAAGCCCGCTACCAGACAATGCTACCACCAAAAGTGGACTAGATTTTCTGCTTGGTGTTTTCTCATCATCATGAGCCACAACACTCCTCCCTGTCTTCAGTTTTGGATTATCTTTTGCACCTTTCTCATTCTGGTCTTAAGTCTACATCGATACGAGTCCATCTTAGTGCAATTGCTGCTTTCCATCAGCCTCTTCTGCTCATCCAGTGATTTCCAGATTCATGAAAGGACTCTTCCATGTCAATCCTCCCCTCAAACCGCCTCCAGTGGTTTGGGACCTCAATGTGGTTCTTTCTCAGCTTATGAAACCCCCATTTGAACCTCTTCACAAGGCTCACCTGAAGTATCTCACTTGGAAAGTGGTGTTTCTCATTGGCCTCACTTCGGCCTGTTGAGTTAGTGAGCTTCAAGAATTGGTTGCAGATCCACCTTTCACAGTGTTCCACCATGACAACATAGTCCTTCGCACTCATCCAAAATTCCTCCCCAAAGTGGTCTCGGAATTTCATCTAATTCAATCCATTGTTCTTCTGGTGTTCTTTCCAAAGCCTCATTCTCATCCTGGAGAATCAGCTCTTCATACTCTGGACTGTAAACGTGCCTTTCTACCTGGAATGCACCAAGCCACACAGAACTGCTCCTCAACTTTTCTTCTCCTTTGATCCGAACAAGTTGGGACGTCCCATCTCTAAGCGTACCATCTCCAACTGGATGGCGGCTTGTATCTCTTTCTATGCTCAGGCTGGATTACCCCTTCCCAGTAAAGTCACAGCCCATAAGGTCAGAGCAATGGCAGCCTCTGTAGCCTTCCTCAGATCGACCCTGATTGAGGAGATTTGTAAGGTTGCCACTTGGTCCTCGGTTCACACCTTCACTTCTCATTATTGTCTGGATACCTTCTCCAGACGGGATGGACAGTTTGGCCAAACAATATTACAAAATTTATTCTCCTAAGTTGCCAACTCTCCCACCATCCCATTGTGGTTAGCTTGGAGGTCATCCATTAGTGAGAATACCTGCCTGCTTGTCCTGGGATAAAGCAATGTTACTTACCGTAACAGTAGTTATCCAGGGACAGCAGGCAGCTATTCTCACGTCCCACACACCTCCCCTTGGTTGGCTTCTCTGCTAGCTATCTGAACTGAGGAGATGCGCCCTGGTCTGGGCGGGAGGGCACTCGCGCATGTGCAGTGCGGGCGACTTGAAACTTTGAGTTTCTTCAAGCAAAAATGCTTGTGAGGCGTCCGCATCGGGGCTCCGTTGGATCACGTCACCCATTAGTGAGAATAGCTGCCTGCTGTCCCTGGATAACAACTGTTATGATAAGTAATATTGCTTTCTTTACCTTCTGGAATGGGACCTTTGGACCAGTATCTTTTGGCTCCTTCTTTGCCACAGATGGAAGAGCAGGTAACTAAGTGTGCAGTCTGTCTCCCTCTCCTCAGGAGAGCCGTCACCACCTCCCCAGCCATCAACCTTTGCTGGAAGAGTAGAGACACCCTCTAAGGTGGAGATTGTAGCCTCTTCCTCACAATCTTGTGATCAAACTGGACTTAATGTATTAAATCAGTCTGGGGGTGTGAGATCAAAAGGATTGACTCCTGTTCAAATGGTTACGGAGTTAACCCATGATGTTCTCCCCAAGTACAAGTTATCACTTTAAATGATATATGGCTTACTGTGAATAGAATTGAATCTTAATTGCAGAATACTGTTTCAAAATTGTGTCAGTTCTTCACAGATACTTGAGTTAAAGTAAATGAGCATGAAAATCAAATAACAGAGCTAGGAAATAAAGTAGATAAATTGAATCAGTCTGTGGGTAATTTACAGAGTACTGCTCTTGCTAATGTTAAAGACAGTATATTGTTCCATGCTAAGATGGAAAGAATGGAGAATTATATAAGAGTTAGGAATCTTCGTTTCCTCAATTTCCCCATTACACACTACCTAGCTCCATTGGAACTAGTAAGAATGTATATGAGGGCGATTTTGCAATATGTTAATGTGGACACATTCGAACCTGATAACCTCTATTATATTCTGAGGGCTTCCAATGAAGAGGTAGATGAGAGGGAAATTGATAAATTAGTTTCACCTGATAGTTTGGATTTATCTCAATTTTTGGAGTCATCTAAAGACACAATTACAAAACGGGCTTCACTCTTGGTTTGGAGTCATCTAAAGACACAATTACAAAATGGGCTTCACTCTTGGTAGTTTTCAAAACGGAACTAGAGAAGCAAACTATTTTGAAGTTATGTATTACTAAAAAAACAAGCTCTGTTTTGTGGCCAGCGAGTGATGATTTTCCCTGATATCTCTAAACAACAATTCCTAGCGCTTAGGCCTAGAGCTTTAGTGGTAGGTGCGACTTTTTTTTTTTTTTTTTAATTTCCTTGTAAATGCCGTATCTTATATTCAAGTGATAAATATGTCTTCTCAGACCCGGCCTGTTAGATAGTTTTCTATAAAGATAAATCATTGCAGACAGTACTGTAGTTTTTTATTCTGGTTTTCTTACTAGGAAGAATAATTGACTACATGTAAAAATATTGCCACACTTTGCCTGCCAAGAAGTTTGATAGTTTTTATTTAGTGAATGTGATCTGCTAAAATTGGTACTAGCGGCCAGATAATGTGGACCAGATCATTGAATTCTTACTTTCTTTAGATTGTATTATTGAGCATTTTCTTTATGCTGATGGCTGCTGATATTCCTTTATGTTTGTTATATAATTTGTAACAAATTAATAATAATAATTTAAAAAAAAAATCTATCTATCTAATCAATCCGGGAATAGGAGACATGAACCTTGGAAAAATGTGTATAATCCCTTTCCAGAGGATACAGCCAGTGCCAACCCTCCTCCACATTCAAGACCTTAAGTGCATCCTGCAACAATTTCCGATCTCTCCTGCCATAACTCCCAGCTGTTCCCGAGTTGTCCAGGTGTGGCGTTACCGTAAGATTAAAGTTCTCACTGAGAATTAAGGCTCCTCCCCCTTAAACTGCAAGATCTGGGGCACCAGATCCCTGATAAAGGACCCCTGTCTCTCAGGGGCATACACATTAACCAGGGAGTATAGGCAGCCCTCCAACAAGGCCTCTACCATGATATAGCTGTACTGGGGGGTCGCGAACCACCCTCTGAACCTCACACCGTACCCCCTTACTGATCAAAATCCCCACCCCTCCCTTCTTAGAATGACCCACCCTAGAAGCCCAGAGTGCTATAGGGAACCTTGGACGAAACAGACTGCAGCTTGTAGACAAGCCAGCTCTCGAAATAAAGCCTTCCTTTTATGGGGGGAATTAAGTCCTCGGACATTATAAGATATTAGCTTGAGACCCTCCATAAACACCCCATCCCCTCCCCACCCCTGAATCCCCCAACCTACAATTCCCCGCCACACCCCCTCCCCCAGTGTGGGGCATCCAGACCTCCCACCAACATTCAAGGAAGTATACAGTCCCCAATGCCCTCTACACAACCCAAAAACAATGGCATAACATATCCCCAGAAGGAACAATGCTGTCTAACAACCCAACCCCCCTCCCACCAACCAACCCGCAGCCCCACAGCAAATGAGCAATGCAAAACTCTGTCCCTGTCTAACACCCCCAAACCATAGCCCACCCTCACATCCCAGGGAGCCTCAGCCAAAAAGGACTCCCTCACAAAGACCCACAGAGACTAACAGCCAGGAAAGAGAAAGAATGAGTGGCCCCTCATGAACTACAAACCAGGCCCCTACAACCAGGCAGCCCCTAGTCTCAACTCAAGTGTGTCCTGTGTAGGAAGATTCCGCTATAGGGAGGGGGGCACCCCTCCACAACCACCATGGCATCCTTGAGCTCCGAGCTCCACTCTGCCATCGAAGGGCTGTCAGGCTCTGGTGTGAAGTCAATGTCCCCCCCCCCCCTCATCTTGGGGCCCGAATCCTCCGGCACCTCAATGCCCTCATTCTGCAACAGGACATGGGCCTCCCGCACAGAGGTGACCCGGGTATGCACTCCATTGATGGTGATCACCATGCCAAAAGGATAAGTTCAGCGATAGTGCAAGTTGCCCTGCTGGAGGGCCTTAGTAACCTCCTGGAAGGAGCGCCGTTTCTGCAGGTTACTGGCCGCCAGATCTTGATAAATTTCCAAGCGGTGGTCTTCCCAGGTCACCGTGCCCATGTCTCTGCCCTCCGCAAGGCCCGTTCCTTGACCACAAAGCTCTGCAGACAGATCACCAAATCCTTAGGCTGGTCAGACAGCCGAGGCCCCAACGCCCGATGTGCACGTTCATTGCCAGGGTCTAAGGAATCATCCTGGAGCAGCAAGCGAAGCACCGTATCTCGAACATCCCTGTAGGCAGGCAGATCAGGGAGGCCCCGCACCCTCAAGTTGTTTCTCTTGGTGCAGTTCTCCAGATCCTCCACCTTATCTAGCAATATTTGATACTCAGCAGCAGTGTCCTCCAATTTCCTTTGCATCCCGGTCACACTCTCTTCACAGGTATCCAGCAGAGTTTCCACGACGTCCACCTGAGATCCAACTTCTGTAAGGTCAGATCAGAGCTCATGCACAGCTTCCCGAACCTGAACCTCCACCACCGAGATCTCAGTTTTCACCTCCTGGATCCAGCGCTGCATATCGGCCTTGGTTAGCAGCTCAGGATTTGCCGGCTCAGCGGATGGTGCTACTGGGGAAACCGGAGCTATCACTGGCAGCGCGGCTCTACCACCGCTGTTCTCCATAACTGCACCTCCACGTATTCTGTTGCCAAGCATCTGCTCCAAAGTGCACTGCCCCACTTTAATGCTGAGAAGACACTTTTGGGTTGCCATAACCTATACACTCCACTCCCGCACTGCTGTAACACGCCGGGGGAGAACAATCGCATAATTGCACAGCCAAAGAAGGGGATTTTATTCAAGGCCTGAACTGAGTTCCCTGATCAAGCGTCCATTCGTGATGGTGACGTCACTTCCCCCATAAATTCAACTTTTAACGCAGTTTCTTGCACATGGTTTTGAAAGTCTGGTTAATGTTTGACAAAATAGCTTGTGGATAAGTGTACTGTCTGCCTGATGAAGTGGTCATAGGTGTATTAAGGCCTGCAATAATATGCTGTTCAGGGATCCAGCATTTGTCTCTGCGGGGAGGCCAGTGAAATGACCGTGCAGGACCTTGTGGATGCAAAAAATTAACCAGGATGTCGCATTCTTCCATTGAAATTTCATATACATGACCAATCCACCAAGAATTGTAGAAGTAAGTGACTTACCCAGGGCCAGAAGTAGCTGTAGAACGCTGACTGCCAATTCTGTCTAGCACCGGCCATGAAAAAATGGCGGTGGTAAAATCTTGTGCGACAGGCTGTGCAGCATAGAGGCTCCGCTGCCTCAGAAAGAAAGACAGCCCTGCCCATATGAAAAAGAGAAACGTCACCGTGCTCCCAAACTGCACCCCAATAGATTATCACAACATCAGAACCGGAAATTATTTCTATAACGCTACCACACACACACAGCACTGCACAGAGAGCCGAAAAGAAAACATTCAAGTAAGTATATGCTCTCTTTAGGGAGATCCTGAGAGAAAGAAAGAGAAACCCGCACCAAGAACCAGGTAATCTCTAGCTGTTAACAGCAACCTGCAGCAATGCACCTTCTGGCCACCCTGTTTAGAAAAAAGCTGAACTGGGCAGTGGAGCATAAACTGAAGTCTTCAATACGTTCTCAGGCCTAATAAGCATGACCCCCAAGTTACAAGAAGCACAAACAAACACTCACCAAGCTCCCAAGTGCTGCATCAAAGCAAAATGGGTCTGCACAACCTCTTAACGCATGGAACTCAAACAAAAGGGAGGCCTTATGAAATAATAGCCTACACGCTGCAGCGCTGCTGGGTACTCTGCTGGCATTGAGCAATTTGTGCTACAATGAGCCTCCTGCCGCTCCAGGTCAGAGACCATCCGAAACCGAAGAGCATTGAGTGAAAACACCCCCTGAAACGTCCTCAGGCCGTTCAAGATGGGCCCCATGCCAGCAGAATGCATATGAAATGAGAAGCAGCACTCGGGAGAAAACAAACCCGACAGCCGCAGCTTTGACACTATTGTAATGCGGCCAACATGAACAAACAGACCACTGCCAAAGTGGAAGAAAAAACAGCCTGGAGGAGAACCGTTCAAACGCTGTGGCACCGCCGACAGCGTAGGAAAATAAGTGTACAGCTCCCGCACGTGGGAAATAATCGTTCCTTCCACGCTCTGGTAAATACAAACCCAGAGCTCCCTCTGCAAACATGCACTGCCCTGCCAACCTAGGCAGCCGCAAAGTGAAGTAAAAAAACAGCTCGGGGAAAAAGTGCTTGAACGCTGCAGCACTGCCGACAGCGTAAGAAAGAAGCACACGGTTCCCGCGTGCGGGAAATAACTGCTCCTTCATACACATACCCGGAGCTCCCCACAGCCAACAGACACTCCTGTGCCGAAAGGAGTTAGGCATTGAACACCACCCAAAACCCGGCCCCACAACATATGCAGCTAGAAATAAAATTGCTCACAGCAAAGTCACTCACCCGTGACGCTGGAACCCATAGAGGAAAGGCTCCCTCACAAACATGCACCCATGCCTAACAAACCTGCAGCAAACAAGAAGCCTAACCAAAACATACTCACAATAAACTTTGAGTCAGGGCTTGCAGAGGACAGCAAGAGCCGGTTATTGCCGGTTCAAGTTTCAAGTTTATTTAATTTTTGATGAATCGCCTATTACAATTTCTAGGCGATGTACATATTATAATTAAGATAGAAGAAACTTACAAAATAAATTCAAATATCAAATTTAAAACAATTCAGACATGAGTTTAAGGAATGGGGTTAAAAGTTACAATATTTGGGATTGGTTAGAAAAAAAGGAAAAAACAAAAGGAAGGGATTTATAAAACCAAAGCACAATGTAATAAAATGATCAAGTTTTGTAAATTAGTTAAAATAAACTAATGTTAAGAATCATAGGCATCTTTAAATAAGTGGGTTTTTAACAGTATTTTAAATTTTACAATATCTAGTTCAGATCGAATATACTGAGGCAGAGTATTCCACCATTGTGGGCCCATAACTGTAAACATATCTGATCTTCTGGTCCCAATAATCTTCAATGACGGTACCGAGAGTAGATTTTGATCAGATGATCGCAAGGAACGTTTAGGTTTGTATGGAATCAGTGATCTGGAAATGAACTGTGGCTCGTTAAATGCCAATGTCTTAAAAATAAGCAACAATATTTTAAACAGGATCCTGTGGCCAATAGGTAACCAATGCGCATCTATCAAGAGTGGGGAAACGTGGTCAAACTTTTTTGCTTTATAAATTAATTTTACGGCTGTGTTCTGAATTATCTGAAGTCTCCTTTTTTCTTTGTTAGTAATATTTAGAAATAAGGCATTACAATAATCAATTTTTGATATTATAAAAGAATGAATTAATATATTCAAAGAGGATGTGGAAAGAAATTTGGAGATTGACCTAATCTGACGAAGTTTATAAAAACAGTTTTTAACAATGAGGGAAATATGATCGTGGTATGAAAGTTTCTCATCTATCAATATACCAAGAATTTTAACCGAGGGGACCAAATTAATTACTAGCAGGGCAGACATTGTATATATTCCCTGTGGTCTTTTTTTTTTTTTTAAATAAGGGAAAGAAGAAAATTATACATATATATAGAGACTCAGTCAGACCCTCTATCACTGGAGGGAGGGGAGGCAGGGACCTGGAGGGGCCCAGGTGTAACCCCTAAAGCCGGCATCATTCAGCCGGACACACCTGTCTCACTGAAGAGGAAACCTGAACAGGAGAAATAGCACTGATAACTCACTGAAGAGAAAATCTCAACAGGAGAAATAAGTTTCCAGTCACAGCCAGAATCCAGGAGCTAGTTGAATAGCGACTATCACCTGCTGGGAGATAGAGCATACTGGAGATATAGGAGGAGTGCCAGCCAATAGGACTACCTGTTAATCAGTTTCTTTATCTCCGCCTGCTGGTAGATGTGGGCTATCCCATTGGTCTCTGGATTCATCTGCTGCTGTTGCTAAGGAAGTATTGTCCAGGTTGAAAGTAGAGAGTTGCGCGGGGACAGAAATCCCACCCGTCCCCACCCGTCCCCGCCAAAATCCCACCCATCCCCACCCGTCCCCGTGAGGAATCCCTCCGTCCCCACCCGTCCCCGTGAGGAATCCCTCCGTCCCCACCCGTCCCCGCAAGGAATCCCCTCCGTCCCCACCCGTCCCCGCGAGGAATCCCCTCCGTCCCCACCCGTCCCCGCGAGGAATCCCCTCCATCACCATCCTTCCCTATAAACTTCAGAAATAGTTATTTTATTTAATTATGCTACTGAATTAAAGGCTCTGGTAGAGACCCATTTACAAATAAGCAAAGAGACTATTAATTTGGAAATATTAATTGGGAAGAATACATACTTTGTAAATGGGTTTCTACCAGAACCTCTAATGTAAATATAAAATATAAATACTCAGCTGATGAGAACCCACAAACTGTCAGCTGAGGACTTCCTTTGCAGTTGGCCTGGGGTCCCTTTTGCCAAGCTTGGCAGGCAGCAGTAGCGTCCCTGAGTCACAGATGCTGGCACCTCAGTGGCTCATGGATGCTGCCAGCGACTGCTGCGCTTGGTGGAGGGGAGTTCTGACCATCTCTAGAGGAGGTCCTCTGCTGGCGGTGCTTGGGGATCCCCACCAGTCACAGCAAGGGCCAACAAGTACTTCAACACTGTAGAAATAAAACCAGAAATGCATTTCCTTTTCTTTTGAACACAAAACAAAGATATCTGCCATATACATTTCCCAAGGCAGATGACTCTATGCAATGTCACCTCGGTAACAAAATACAAAAATAGACAAATACACCCCCTCCCTTTTTACTAAACCACAATAGTAGGTTTTAGCACAGGGAGTTACGCTGAATGCCTCGCGCTGCTCTCAATGCTCATAGGTTCCCTGCGCTAAAAAACAATATTGCGGTTTAGTAAAAGGGAGCCATAGTGCAAAATATAGACAGCAGATATAAATTCTCAAAACAGACACATTTTGATCACTAAATTGAAAATAAAATCATTTTTCCTATCTTTGCTGTTTGGTGATTTCATGAGTCTCTGGTTGCACTTTCTTCTTCTGACTGTGCATCCAATCTTTCTTCCTTTCTTTCAGCCTCCTGTATGTTTCCTCTCCTCCAGACCTCATTCTCTCCCCCAACTTTTTCTTTCTGTCTCCCTGTTCCCCCTTCTTTCTGTCTCTCTGTCTGCCCCCTTTCTTTCTTTCTCCGTGCCCTCCCCCAAGCCACTCGGTTTGCTGCCACCGCCATCGGGGAATAGTCCCCAAGCCACCGCTGTCCCAAGCTTTCCCTGCAGAAGCGTCGCGCTGACCAGCATTCCGCTCCCTGACGTCAATTCTGACGTAGGAGAGGAAGTTCCGGGCCAACAAGGCATTTCTCCTCATTCCATCCAGCCTGAGCCCCATCTCTCCTTGATCCAGCATTTCCCTTCTGTGTCTGTCAGAATTACCATTCCACCTATTTTCCAGCATCACCCTTCTTTGTGTCCATCTCACCTATATCCCTATCTCACCACTTTTTCAGAATCTTCATTTGTCTCTGTCCTTGTCTTTACCCCATATTCACCATTTGCCCTTTCAATGTCTTTATCTCCCCCCCCCACACACACTTTTTCAGCATTACTTCTATGTCTCTATTTCACCTCCTCTTCATGTCCCCTCTGTATCTCTATCCTTATTCAGAAGGTCCTGCTTACCCTTTCTCTTCTTTGTGTCACTATCTCCATTTTCAGCTTTCCCCCCTTTTCCTTTGTTAATGCACCCTGTAGCCAGAATCTTTCCACCCTCCCTCCACTCCGGCCCAACCCAGTATGAAATATTTCCTTTTGTTTCTCTCCCCTCTCTCTTCTCCTCCCTCACCCACGAGTCCTGCATCTGGCCCTCTCCCTTCTACCTGCACCTGGCAACACCCCCCTGCTCCGCGGCTCTCTTAAGCAACTCGTCAGCAGCGGTGATCAAGACAAGCTGCCGACATCGAGGCCTTCCCTCTACGAGTCCCGCCTTTGTGGAAAAAGGAAGTTGAAACAAGCGGGACTCGCAGAGGGTAGGCCCCGACGTCAGAAGCTGCTGCTGAGTTGCCGAAGAGAGCCGCAGGTAGAAGGGAGAGGGAGATAGGAGGGCTGTAGAAGCTCCGGAGCATGACACCGAACCCGGCCAGGATGATTTCTTTTTCAGGCTGCTGCTGCCGCTGCCATCCCCCACCCGAAATGACAAAAAACAGCCTAATGCCCGCGTCGGGAAATAGCCATGCTGAGCAGTGAGCTCAGCACGTACACAGATGAAAGCCTTGCTTGCTGATTGGTCCGGCGGCACGGTGGGGCGGGGCCGCCGGACCAATCAGCAAGCAAGGCTTTCATCTGTGTACGTGCTGAGCTCACTGCTCAACATGTCTATTTCCCGACACGACGCCAGACTTGTAATCTGCATGCTTGCATCGCCAGAATTTAGGTAGGTTGTTTTCATCCCCGTGGGAGTCCCGTGGGCAAGGGGGCGTCCCCGTGGGAGTCCCGTGGGTCAGGGGGGCATCCCCGTGGGAGTCCCGTGGGTCAGGGGGCGTCCCCGTGGGAGTCCCGTGGGCCAGGGGGGGAACCCGCGGGATCCCCGCGGGACCCGCGGGATCCCCGCGATCCCCGTTCCCGTGCAGACCTCTAGTTGAAAGCTGGATGCTTGAAAGGGGACATGTTCAGGATCAGTATCAGAGTGTAAGACATTGGCAATGAATGAGCTGGTGTCACTTGAAATTTTGCTAATGCAGAGTCTAGCAGTGTCTATGGGCTTAAATTGGTGATTTTCTCTTGTTCCAGCCACTGTGTAGCCCATACTAAACCTTTGCTCCTGAGCAGGTCTTATTGCTTCAATATCTTACTTATCAATGAAGAAAAATTTGATTCCCAAGACAGATTTATCACAGAATTCAAATAGATCCCTTGGTGTCAAAATTTGGTTATTGAGTGGGCGTTGTAAGTTGGCATGGGCAGCTAAATGCTTGGCAGTTCCCCCAATCCCATCACATGGAGATTTGCCATGGCTGGTGCCAAAGAAGTTCTACTCAAGACAAAGTTAGACAAGTTCCTGCTGAACAAGGACATATGCTGGTAGGGCTAGTCTCTGTTAGGGCGCTGGTCTTTTACCAAAGGGCCGCTGCATGAGCGGACTGCTGGGCATGATGGACCACTGGTCTGACCCAGCAGTGGCAATTCTTATGTTTTCATATACCGTATATACTCGAATATAAACTGGGATTTTTGGGCCAAAAAATTGGCCCAAAAATGGGGGTCCCGGTTTATATTCGGGTCAATGCCCCCTCTCATAATTTTTTTAAGGCCACTGCCGCCTCAAGTCTCTGCCCCCCTTCTCCTCCCTGCCCTATCATACCTCTACTGATCCATGGTGGAGGTGCAGGTGCAGCGGGACTTCTGTCGATCTGTGGTGGAGGAGCAGTGGGCAGGAGCAAGCTTTTCTTTTTTTTCTTTTTTTTTTTTTAATTTATTTATTCATTTATCATTATTTCAACAAAAGAAGCTTATTGAACAAACAAAAGCTTTTCCAAATTAAAATATTCAAAGAAAGTAAAATTCAATCAAAATTAAAATACATACAAACTTTTGGATAGTCCACATTAAAGAGAGAAACAATTCACATTCATTGGGAATGAAAAAAAATAAAAGAATTAAATTAACAAGATCAAAATCTAATGGTAGTTTGTTGTCTTCAATTTAAATCAGACCAATAAATTGGAGTCAATTGGAATTCTGAATTATCACTCCCTTCCCTTCCAAAAAATATTGCAATTGGGAGGGTTCATAAAAAACATAAGTATTCTGATCCAAGGAGCAAGCTTTTCAAACTCCTGCCCTACTGCTAACTGGCTGCGCGATCGAATTTCCTCATCTGAGCGGCACAAGCAGCAGCACGATCTAGTGCTGCTTCTCAGCACTCAGCGGCTACTTTACTGGCTCCTGTGAATTCTCGCGAGAATTTACGGGAGCCAGTAAGGAAGCTGCTGAGTGCCGAGAAGCAGCGCCAAATCATGCTGCTGTTTGTGCCGCTCAGATTAGGAAATTCAATCGCGCAGCCAGTTAACAGTAGGGCAGGAGTTTGAAAAGCTTGCTCCTTGGATCAGAATACTTATGTTTTTTATGAACCCTCCCAATTGCAATATTTTTTGGAAGGGAAGGGAGTGATAATTCAGAATTCCAATTGACTCCAATTTATTGGTCTGATTAGCAGCCGATTAGCAGAGGGGCAGGAGTTTGAAAAGCTTGCTCCTGCCTGCTACATCTCTACCACGGATCGGCAGAGGACCCGCTGCACCTGCACCTCCACCACGGATCGGCAGATGTATGAAGATAGGGTCGGGGATGGTGGGGGACAGAGGGCAGAGCCTGGGAGGAAGAGTGCAGAGTGACAGGGGAAGGAAGGAAAGGTGCTGGATGAAGAGCCTGACAGGGGATGAAGGAAGGGTGCTGGGTGGAGTGCTTGACAGGGGAGGGAAGGAAGGAAGGGTGCTGGATGAAGAGTCTGATGGGAGGGGAGGAAGGAAGGGTATTGGGTGCAGTGCCTGACAGGGGAGGAAAGGGAGTTGGGTTCAAAGCTTGGCATGGAGGGTCTGGATGCAGAGCCTGACAGAGCAGGATACTTGAATATTAAGCCACCTGACTTATAATCAAATCAACCATTTTTCCTCCTTTTTTGGGGAAAAAGAGGGTCTCCAGTGGCATACCTAGCATATGTGACACCTGGGGCCCATCATTTTTTGACACCCCCCATCTATATGAAAAATATGATTTTTAGTAACAATCCACATATTGCACAAGAGTGTACCTAGGAAAAGGTAGCATCTTAAACACTGCAGTGAACACTAGAACACCAACACATACATTGTAAAACTAAACAAGCCAGATCCCGCACAGTCAATTGATCCTGCAGTCAATGCCAACTGAAAACTATGTTCTTTTCATACACACAGAACAGAGATACGCCCTTGCCCAATATGGAATAATCACAAACTAAAAATATAAATATGTAGACAAAAGTTAAACTGAACCGCCAAGAAACCAGACTGCATACAATGCAACACCACAAAAACAGTGACACATGTCCCTAATACTGTGCAAAATATAAAGACAGTAGATGTAAATTTGAAAAAACTGATACATAACAATCACCACTTTACAAATTAACAAATAAAAATAAAACAAATAATGAGAAATAAGAAAATACAATTTTATCGGACTAATCCATTTTTCAATTAGCTTTCAGAGGCCAAATCTTTCTTCAGAACAGTACTGTTATGGTATCCTGTCCTGACCTGAGGAAAAGGGTTTAGTTCAAAAAATTGCCTTATTTCCATTTCCTGTTTATAAAATTTTATCAATACAGTTACAATACTACTTGATTCTAATTAAAGCAACAAAAAATCTTTTTACCTTTTGTCGTTTCTGCTTTAATCATCTTCTCTTTGCTTTCTTCTTTCTATACAGTGTTTGTCCTCTCTCCCTTCCATGCAACATCTTCCTTCTCTTTGCCCCTTCCACCCAGCTTGTGCCCTCTCTCTCTACCCCTTCCATCCACTGTCCACCCTTTCTCTGTTCCATATGGCATCTTCCCTCTTTCTATGTCCCTTCAATAAACTGTATATCCTGTGCCCTTTCTATCCTTTGTACATGATTCATTTTGGCTTCACCCCATCCCCTATGCTCTGGCATCTCTCTCTTCTCCTTTCCTTCCCACTCCACCCCATGGTCTGGCATCTCTATCTCCTTCCCTTCTCTCCCCCCCATGCCCTGGCATCTCCCTCCTATCTGTCCCTCTGACACCTCCTCTCCTTTCTTTCCCTCTGGTCTGGCATTTTGTCTCATTTAGTTTCCCTTCCTTCCCCCCATGCCCTGGCATCTCTCTCCTCTCCTTCCATCTCCCCCTCCCACTCCATTATCTAGCATCTCTTCTCCTTCCTTTCTCTCCTTCCTTCCACCTGGTCTGACATCTGCCTCCTCCCTCCTGACATCTCTCCCACCCCCCTCCATGGTCTGGTAGCTCCTTTCCTTTCCTCCCATGGTCTTGGCATCTCTTTCCTCTCCCTTTCCTGGTTTTCCTTATCCTGTCTCTCCCCAATTGGGTGCTGCAGCAGCAGCACTTCTCTTCCCCTCCCCAATTGGGTGCTGCAGCATTTCTCTTCCCCCTCCTCTCAAAAAAATTGGGTGCAGCAGCAGAACATTTCTCTTCCCCCTCCCCTCCCCCCTTTGGTGCAGCAGCACTTCTCTTCCCCCTCCCCCTCCCCAATTGGGTGCAGCAGCAGCATCTCTCTTCCCTCTCCCCCCTTGGGTGCAGCATTTCTTTTCCCATCTCTCCCATTGGCGGAGTCGCAAGCTTCCCATCGCTGATCTCTTGCTGCTCTTCCTTGTTATCCCAGGACAAGCAGGCATGATATTCTCACATGTGGGTGACATCTACGGAGCCCCAGCGCGGACAGCTTTTCAAGAAAACTTGATTGAAGTTTCAAGTTTGCACACTGCACCACGCATGTGCTAGCCTTCCTGCCCACTAGAGGGCGCATCCCCACCTCGTGGTCCTCAGTTCAATTTCATCCGCGGAGCCAGAAGCCCTGTGGAAAATTGTGCTCTTCAAATTGCCTTCTGTCGCCGCGGCTGTGTCCTGTTTTCGGCTGCGTTTTTCTTAGTTCTTTTGTTGTGTGCTTTTAGTTTTCGTCGAACAAAAAAAAAAAAAATTTTGTTTTTCTTCCGTCGCTCCGGGGGCTCCCGGTAGCCGCGGCCGTGGGACCTCGTCTGTTCCCGGCCGCTTTTTGGGCCCATGTCCCATCCTGTGACGGGCTTTAAAAAGTGCAGTCGGTGCGACCGACTCTTGTCCATCACAGACCCTCACCGGTGCTGTTTGCAGTGCTTGGGCCCTCAGCACCCGACTGACTCTTGTTCCCGGTGTGCCACTTTTCAGAAAAGGGCT
Organism: Geotrypetes seraphini; assembly: GCF_902459505.1. Taxonomy (NCBI): domain Eukaryota; kingdom Metazoa; phylum Chordata; class Amphibia; order Gymnophiona; family Dermophiidae; genus Geotrypetes; species Geotrypetes seraphini. Next base: position 92,210,493 of record NC_047092.1, read on the forward strand.
CTCAAGCGCCGCCGGGCCCGCATGGCGGAACTTTTCGCCGTTGATGCCCCGGCCGGGAAGGCCTCGAGTTTGGCCTCGGCTTCGGCTTCGGCCCCGGCCTTGACCTCGGCCTCGGGCCCCTCAACTTCGCCACTTCCTTCGGTCCCATCGAAGCCTGTTGCCTCGTCCAAGCCTGCCTCGGGTAAGTCTTCACTTCCCTCCTCAGCTCCGGGATCGACCAAGAAGCCATCCTCGGGCTCCTCGACGGCGGGAGGGTCTTCCTCCGCCCAACCCAAGGTGTCCAAATCGATTGCCCCGAGGGAATACTCGAGACCGAGGTCGCCCTCCGGTGAGCATCGACCGGACTCGGTGTTGCCGCCTGGGATGGGGATCCCGGCTTTCCAGGACTTGCTCCGGGCTTTGATCGCCTCGGAGCTGACCGGGGCCATTGAGCACCTGCAGCAGGCTTCGGCCTCGACTGCATTGGTCTCGGCTACCCCGCAGTTGGCGACCTCGGTCTCGGGTACTGTGGCTTCGGGCCCCAAGGCTCGGGCTACCTCGACCCCGGCTTTGCCCTCGGACCCGGCATCGGTGGTCCAGCCTGAGCGTAGCGTGCGGCCCCGTGACAGGATGCGCCGGGTGCGGAGGATCTCGTCCACTTCTTCCTCGAGGTCCTCGCGAGGCTCCTCGCCTTCGGGCAGGCCTCGGGCGAGGCGCCGTCCGAGGAAGGCCAAGCGATCTCGGGCCTCGCCTCTACGCTAACTCTCTGATGGCGACGAGGGTCCTAAATTACGCCTTTGCATTTTCTTCTTACTTGCGTAACATGGTGAAGGACCTCCCCAGTTATCGGGACGTCATACCTGATTCCCATAGGGAATGGTTCGTCACCTTTATGTCAAATCTCTCTCAACTGCGCCTGTACCTATTCCATGCTGTGTACGACGCCTTTGAACTCGCCTCGAGGGTATCTGCCTGTGCGGTGGCTATGCGCCGGCTGGCGTGGCTCCGTACCCTCGAGATGGACCCCAATCTGCAGGAGCGGTTGGCGAATTTGCCCTGCGTGGGTTCTGAGTTGTTTGACGACTCCTTGGAGGCGGCGACCAAACGTCTTTCGGAGCAGGAGCGCTCTCTTGCCTCCCTGGTCCGCCCTAAGCCTAGGGCCCCGCCGCAAAAACCTTTTCGGCCACCCCCGAGAAGATACCCGCAGAAATCTACGCCGGCCTTCTCGAGACCTCCGCCCCGACGCCCACCCCAACAGGGTAGGGGAGGTCAGTCTAAACCCCCAGCGCAGGGAGCGTCCAAGCCGGCGCCGTCCTTTTGACGGGATGTGCGGTTGGGGGCGGGCCCCCTCCGCAGTATCACCGGACCCCCTCCCCATCGGGGGTCAACTCAGGTCCTTTTACAGGGCTTGGACGGAGATTACATCCGACGCATGGGTGCTCCGGACCATCTCAGAGGGCTATTCGCTCAACTTCTTAGCGCAGCCTCCAGACATGCCACCCAACGCGTGCCCGTCCAATCGGAGCCAGTTGGCCCTTCTCCTGGTCGAGGCCAGGGCCTTGTTGAGCCTACGGGCAGTGGAGCTTGTCCCTCTCGACCAGAGGGGTCGGGGTTTTTACTCCCATTACTTTTTGGTCCCGAAAAAGACCGGGGATTTGCGCCCCATTTTGGACCTCCGGAAGCTCAACAAGTTCCTGGTCCGGGAGAAGTTCCGTATGTTATCGCTTCCGGTTTTGTACCCCCTGTTGGAGGAAGGGGATTGGATGTGCTCCCTGGACTTGAAGGAAGCATATACCCATGTTCCGGTGCATCCCGCTTTCCGCAAGTTCTTACGGTTCCAAGTGGGAGATTTGCACCTTCAATATCGGGTCCTTCCCTTTGGTCTGGCGTCGTCCCCTCGGGTATTCACAAAGTGTATGGTGGTAGCCGCGGCGGCCCTGCGCTCTCGGGGGCTACAGGTCTTTCCCTACCTGGACGATTGGCTGATCAAGGCCCCGACCAAGGAGGGAGTTATCTTAGCGACCCAACAGACTATCATCTTACTTCAACGTCTAGGGTTCGAAGTGAACTTTCCCAAGTCTCAGTTGTGCCCGGCTCAGTCTCTCCAGTTTATTGGAGCCGTGCTGGACACGGTTCGCCTCCGCTCTTTCCTCCCCCCTCCTCGGCGGGAGGCCTTGCTTCGGTTAGGTCGCCAAGTTTTGAAGCGATCCGTGGTGTCGGCTCAGCGTATGATGATCCTTCTGGGCCACATGGCATCGACGGTCCACGTCACTCCCTTCGCCCGCTTGCATCTGAGGCTTCCTCAGTGGACTCTGGCCTCTCAATGGCGGCAGGATCGCGACCCAGTCTCTTGTCCGATAACAGTGACTCCTTTGAGACGCTCGCTCCGTTGGTGGACCAACTCTTCCAGTCTTTCAGGGGGTTTGCTGTTTCTCGTTCCTCCGTGTCGCAAGGTCCTGACCACGGACTCCTCGGAGTACGCTTGGGGGGCACATCTCGACGGTCTGCGAACGCAGGGTCTATGGTCGGCCGAGGACCGTCTTTGTCACATCAATGTGTTGGAGCTTCGTGCCATTTTTCTGGCTGCTCGAGCTTTCTGCCACCTACTGCACAATCAAGTAGTGCTCGTGCGGACGGACAACCAGGTGGCGATGTATTATGTAAACAAGCAAGGGGGGACGGGCTCTTGGTCTCTGTGCCGGGAAGCCATGCGCCTTTAGGAATGGGCGGTCTCCCAGAACATATTCCTGCGTGCGGTTTATATTCAGGGAGAGAGGAACTGTCTGGCAGACAAACTCAGTTGTCTTCTCCAGCCGCACGAGTGGTCGCTGAACTCCAGGGTTCTACGCAAGGTCTTCGACCGCTGGGGGACTCCTCAGGTGGATCTGTTCGCCTCCCCGGAGACTCACAAACTACCCCTCTACTGTTCTCGGATGTACTCCCGGGACCGTCTCGAGGCCGATGCCTTCCTTCTCGACTGGGGGGGGAGGTTCCTTTATGCGTTCCCTCCTTTTCCTCTGATCTTGAGAACGCTGGTACATCTCAAATCGACCAGAGCCACTATGATTCTCATTGCGCCTCGTTGGCCCAGACAGCACTGGTTCTCCCTGCTTCTTCAACTCAGTGTCAGGGAACCTCTGCTTCTGCCTGTCTTTCCCTCGCTGCTGTCTCAGAGTCGGGGTTCGCTGTTACATCCCAATCTTCAGTCTTTACATCTGACCGCTTGGTTCCTTTCCCCTTGACTTCGGTTCCTGTTTCTCAGTCAGTGAGGGAGATTTTGGAAGCCTCGCGCAAGGTCTCGACTAGGCTTTGTTATTCCCAGAAGTGGACCAGATTTTCATCCTGGTGTTCCTCGAACCATCTGGACCCGAGTTCAGTTCCCGTGTCTTCGGTGCTGGAGTATTTGTTGCATCTGTCTAAGTCTGGACTGAAGATGACTTCCATTCGGGTGCATCTCAGTGCCATTGCGGCGTTCCATCGGCATCTCGAGGGTCGGTCTCTCTCTCTTCATCCTCTGGTAACTCGTTTCATGAGGGGTCTCGTGAATGTCCATCCTCCTCTGAAACCTCCTCCTGTAGTTTGGGATCTTAATGTGGTCTTAGCTCAACTGATGAGGCCTCCTTTTGAGCCTATCGACAAATCTCATCTTAAGTTCCTCACTTGGAAGGTGGTCTTTTTGATTGCGCTCACATCCGCTCGTCGGATTAGCGAGCTGCAGGCTTTGGTTGCGGATCCACCTTTTACTGTGTTTCATCATGACAAGGTGGTTCTTCGCACCCATCCTAAATTTTTGCCTAAGGTTGTGTCTGATTTCCACCTCAATCAGTCCATTGTTCTTCCGGTGTTCTTCCCGAAGCCCCACTCTCATCCTGATGAGGCGGCGCTTCACACGCTTGACTGTAAGAGGGGGTTGGCCTTTTAACTCCAACGTACCAAGTCTCATTGGAAGGTTCCTCAATTGTTTTTGTACTTTGATCCTAATCGGTTGGGACATCCTGTTTCCAAGCGCACCTTGTCCAACTGGTTGGCTGCTTGTATTTCTTTTTGCTACGCTCAGGCTGGTCTCACGCTCCATGGTCGAGTCACGGGGCATAAGGTCCGGGCTATGGCAGCTTCTGTTGCTTTCCTCCGGTCTACTCCTGTGGAGGACATATGTAAAGCTGCCACTTGGTCTTCGGTTCATACGTTCACCTCCCACTACTGTCTGGACACTTTGTCCAGAAGCGACGGCCGGTTTGACCAGTCGGTGTTACGTAACCTGTTTTCCTGAATTGCCATCCTCCCACCTGCCCTTTTTTGGTTGGCTTGGAGGTCACCCACATGTGAGAATATCATGCCTGCTTGTCCTGGGATAAAGCACAGTTACTTACCGTAACAGATGTTATCCAGGGACAGCAGGCATATATTCTCACAACCCGCCCACCTCCCCGGGGATGGCTTCTTTGCTTGATATGGAACTGAGGACCACGAGGTGGGGATGCGCCATCTAGTGGGCAGGAAGGCTAGCACATGCGTGGTGCAGTGTGCAAACTTGAAACTTCAATCAAGTTTGCTTGAAAAGCTGTCCGCGCTGGGGCTCCGTAGATGACGTCACCCACATGTGAGAATATATGCCTGCTGTCCCTGGATAACACCTGTTACGGTAAGTAACTGTGCTTTTTGGGCCTTCCTCGTTGCTGGGTCCTGTCTTCACGGAAAAAGAAAGTAGGCAGGACCTGGCAGCCAGAAAGGCCCGTAGCAAGGAAGAGCAGCAAGACAAGTTTTAACTTCCCTCCATCGCTGTCCTGTCTCCCTTAGCTTCCCTCCGTCACTGACCTTAGCCCTAGCGAACTCATGCTCTGGGGCTCGAACGTGTGCGTGCCTTCTCTTCTCCTCCCCCCCACCCCCCGGAACGTAACTTCCGGTTTCGGAGGGAAGAGAAGGGAAGTCAGAACGCACACCTTAAAGCCCTGAAGCATGAGTTCGCTATGGGCTAAGGTGGGAAATCACCAAGCCGGTGAGAGGTGGGGGTTGTTGTTTTTGGGGTTTTTTTAAATGTTGAGCAGCGGCAGGATTTGCGATCATCTAAATTAGCCGGGCGCAGCGCACGGCTAAAAGGCCCTAGGGCAGTGGTAGGCAAACTCATTAGTCAAAAGAGCCAAAATCAGCAGTACAACGATTAAGATTTTTTTTTGATAGCCATATCCCGTGCCAGCTTGTGCTACGACGGCTACGTCAACCCGACTGACACCCCGCTCGTCCGCACGTAGTCGAAATCGATTCGTGGCAGAGCCTAGAAAATGACAGGGGAGAAAATTTTGTCTCTGTCCCCTGCCTGTCCCCGTAAGCTTGTTCTCCATCCCCGCAAACCACCTGATTCCATCCACACAAGCCTTGAATTGTTTTATATTGAACTTATTATATTAAAGTATAAAAAGAAACAATATTCTGTACAATTGTCAATTTATAAATCGGCGTCTTCTCCCCACTCTCTCTTCCCCATTTCCCTTCAACGTCCTCAGCCCACTCTCTCTCCACTTTCCTTCAGCGCACGCACATAAAAACAAGCAAGTAATTTTATATAATTTTCATTCTATTCATTCATAGAAATTAAAGTCTAAATAATGCCAGTCACATAACAAAACATGATTTTACAAAAATAATTCCCTGCACAGTCAAGCCTGCAAGGATTACTAGATGTCTTTCAGCAGCTCCCCTCCCTCCCCCTTACCTTCGTGGCCAAGTCAAAATGATCTACCAACAATAAAATTTTAAAAACACAAAGTACACTGTACGCAGAGAAAATGTTAATTATCATTTATATTCCGCGGGTTTTCAAAGAGGTCAAGGCAGATGACTTTATGCAATGTCACCTCAGTAACAACTATACAAAAATAGACAAATATACCCCCTCCCTTTTTACTAAACCGCAATAGCGTTTTTTAGCACAGGGAGCTGCGCTGAATGTCCCATGCTGCTCTCAACACTCATAGGCGCCTTGCGCTAAAAACCGCTATTGCAGTTTAGTAAAAGGGGGGGCCATAGTGCAAAATATAGACAGCATATATAAATTCTCAAAACGGACACATTTTGATCACTAAATTGAAAATAAAATCATTTTTCCTACCTTTGTTTGCAACCAGAGACTGATGAAATTACCACTTATTTCTTCCCTTCTTTCAGCCTCCTGTATGCTTCCTCTCCTCCAGACTTAATTCCCTCCCCTAACGTTTTCTTTGTTTTACCCTGCCCCTTCTTTCTTTCTCTCTCCATGCCCCCTTTCTTTCTGTATGTCTGTCTTTCTTTCACCCTGCCCCCTTCTTTCTTTCTCTCTCCATGCCCCCTTTCTTTCTCTATATCTGTTTTTCTCTCTGTGCCCTATTTTCTTTGTTTCATCCTGCCCTCTTTCTTTCTTTTCTGGCTTCCTGTCCCCCCCTTTCTTTCTTTCGGGCTCCCTGTCCTCACTCTTTCTTTCTGGCTCCCTGCCCTCCCCCATGCCACCGCCATTGGGAAACATGCTGCCACTGCCGCCATCAGGAACAGGCCGGCGCTGAGTTTTCCCTGCTTTTCTTCCCCACGGGGCCGACCAACTCTTGTCACTCAATGTCAATTCTAACGTCGGAGAGGACGTTACGGGCCATTCGAGTATATACAGTAGTTTCCAAAGAGATTTCCTCTGAGGCATTGATTTGAAAATACTCCTTCATTTTTGGTTGAATTTCCTCGAGAAAGTTTGAATCTGGAAGCAATGTAGGTTCCAGATATTTCTTCTGTGAGGGGTAAGCAGGCAGAATACCGTTTGAGTTGTGTACATTCTGGCCTCTTACAAAAAAGGGAGAAGCTTAACATGAGAATCTAAAACCTTGATAGGCTGTTGAAACTCTGCATTTGGTTTATCTGAGGTTTCCCTGGCTTAACCTCCTTAACCTTAGCCTTGTAGTCCATAAATTTATATAGGCTGAGTGCTGTGCCCCCAAGCTCATATTTGAGGAGTCATAAAGCTGCTTATGCATTTGCCCTGTTATTTAGTAGAGGGCAAGGAAAACTCTAACCATTCTTCAGATATTGAGACGGGGAGACAGGTCTATATTTCTTCAAGTTGACTAAGATTTCATTTTATCCATTGGTGGTCCAGGAATATGTATTGCACAGAAGGACTGACTTAAACATTTGAAGCTACAGAGTTCCTGAGGAGCCATTATCATCCCAGTGGAATCTGTTATTAAAAAGTTGCAAATGAGCCTAAATCCCTAAGCTTTTTACAGCTATCACTTGAACTGTAAGTGGAACATATGGTGAACTGTACTGCACTATGACCCATAGTAGATATCTGCTTAAAGCAGTTCTCAACTTTTATTCGGTTGTGACACACTGATAGATAATGTTCACATTGACACACTGAACACTATAATTTACAATTAAACAAAGGAAAATACTCTATACAGTGGTGCCTCACACAACGAACTTAATTCGTTCCAGGAGCAAGTTTGTTATGCGAAAAGTTCGTTATGTGAAACGCATTTTCCCATAACAATACATGTTAAAAAAAATAATTCGTTCTGTAGCATAAAATATGCTAAAATGACATAAAAAAAGATAAATTTATCTTGTTAGAGCTGGTGTTAGACACAACTGGGGACTGCAAAGTCCAGGCAGAGGCTTACGGCTCTCTTTGACCAGGGGGGACAGTTGCCCTAACCCTATTCCTGCTATGTGTGACTGTGGTATTCTGTTAGCATGATATAGAGGGGATATATGTGAAGGGGAGGGGAGACAGGGGTTTTGTTGATCCTTGCTGTGTATTATAATCACCCCCCACATACTCCCCAGTACCTTTTTTAATTCCTCCCATCTTTCCCAGCCAGTGGCGTACAGGCCAGAAGCGCAGAGATCAGGAGCAATTCCTCTGCACGCCTGTGTGGGCCCATGCCGATCTCCGAATGGCTGCAGTTAGTTCTTGTGAGTCCCGCGAGAGCTGGCTGCAGTTAGTTCTTGTGAGTCCCGCGAGAGCTGACTGCAGCCATTCAGAGATCAGCGCAGGCCCAGGCAGTAGCACAGAAGGCTTGCTCTTGATCTCTGCGCTTCTGGCTGGGAAATTTGCTAGACCACCACGAGTGAGCGGGTGAGATTAAAGTTGCAGCAGTGGTGGCTTTTTTTAAAAAATATGTGGCGGCGGGGGGAGGTTTAAAAATATGCGGTGGCGGCAGAGGCTTAAAAATATGCAGCAGCGGCGGCAGGGGGGTTTAAAATATGTAGCGCCACTGCACAGGGAGCCAGGCGGAGAGAGGGCAGTTAAGGATGCAGCTCGGGCGACTTCGTTGTGTGAAACGAAGTTCGTTGTGGGAAGCAAGACCTGAAGTTCGTTGTGCGCAGCGTTCGCTGTGCGAGGCGTCCGTTATGCGAGGCACCACTGTATATCATTTCAGTGGGGGTGGTTGCTGGGGTGGAGGAGAGGGATGAGCTAGTGACAGCAGTAGGGACCAGTTATGTGGATTTTAAGTACTGTACATCAATGTTCTTCAACCTTTTTACACCCGTGGACCGGCAGAAATAAAAGAATTATTTTGTGGACCGGCAAACTAATAGGACTAAAATTTTAAAACCCCATTTACACCCCATCTCCGCGAGCTCGATCCCCGCAAACCATCTGATCCCATCTGCACAAGCCGCAATTATGATTTTATATTGAACGTATTTTATTAAAGTATAAAAAGAAACAATATTCTGAACAATTGTGATTTTATAAATACAAATATACAGAGCATGGACCAACAAAACCCCTGTCTCCCCTCCCCTTCACATATATCCCCTCTACTATAAGAAAACTGAACAAGCCAAGTTATTATAGAATGCTACATAGAAATATCATGCTAACAGAATACTGCAGTCCCCAGTTATGTCTCTAGCAGGATATATAATTCAAATCTGATATATTCTAATGACAAAATAGAAATAAAATTATTCTTTTCTACCTTTTGTTGTCTCTGGTTTCTGCTTTCATCTTCTTTTCACTCTTTTCCTTCAAGCATCTGCCCGTTCCATCCAATGTCTGCCCTCTCCCCCTTCCATATGTATCTGACTTCTTTCTATGCCCCTCTTCCTTGTCCATCCTCCTCTCTCCTTTTTACATCATTCATTCCAGCTTCACTGACTTCTTCATTTTTATCTCTCCTACACCAGATCTAGCATCTTTATCCCTCTCTCATTTCTCTGCTGACCCCCTTTCCAGCATCAATGTCTCTCTACTTTCTCATTCCTCTCTCTCCCCTTTCTCTCATCTGATCTCTCCATTCCACCCTGACCCCCTTCCCTTCCTGTAATCTCCCTGCCAGCTGTTTCATTCCTTTTTTCTTTATCCCTACCCTCCTTCCTTTTTTTCCTTCTCCCTTCCCTCTTCCCTCTATCCAACATTAACTCTCTTCCCATCCCTTTCCCTCCTCACTCCCAGCAGCATCTCTCCTTCTCCCTTCCCTCCTCCCTCTATCCAACATTAACTCTCTTCCCATTCCTTTCCCTCCTCCCCTCCCAGCAGCATCTCTCCTTCTTCTCCCTTCCCTCCTCCCTCTATCCAACAGTAACTCTCTTCCCATCTCTTTCCCTCCTCCCTTCCCAACAGCATCTCTCCTTCTTCTCCCTTCCCTCTATCCAACATTAACTCTCTTCCCATACCTTTCCCTCCTCCCCTCCCAGCAGCATCTCTCCTTCTAACTCCCTTGAAGTCTAGTAACAGCTCTCCCTTTTCCAGACCTTCCCAGCCTCCTACAGTGGCTTCCTCCCCTTCCAGCAGCTCTCGGTACTTGCCTGCAGGAAGTTGCCGGTAAATCACTTCCCTGGCAAATTGGAGAGCTGGTGGGAGGGGAGACAGCCACTGTGAAGGCTCCCCAGGATCTTGTTCGCACATGCTGACCATCTCCCTCCACTTGCACCTGAATCTGCAGCTCTCTCCGGTCTAATCGCAACTTCCCCGCGGCCCTCTTCAGCAACTCGGCAGGGGTGGCGATCAAGACACGCTGCCGACGTCGGGACCTTCACTCTCTGAGTCCCGCCTATTTTGTTTCAACTTCCTGTTTCCGAACAGGCGAGACTCAGAGAGGGAAGGCCCCGACGTTGGCAGCCTATCTTGATCGCCTGAGGCTGGGAGGAATATTAGTCGGGAGGAACCGCAGTCGGCAGGAAATTTAACTGCCGTTTTGATCTCGCCGGCCCTGCGCGGACCGGCAGAAATTTTCTGCGGACGGACCGGCGGTTGAAGAACTGTGCTGTACATGGCTTGCTAGTTCTCAACTCTCCCTGACAGGCATCTATCAAATATGTGGCGACATACCAGCATGTCTTGACATACTGTGGGAATCACTGGCTTTAAAGGGAAGGTGTCTGTTACATATTTTGTGACACCAGCATGTCTGGACATACTGTTTGGGAATCAGTAGCTTAAAGGGAAACTTAGTTGGATCTTGGACATAAGTGATGACGCTTTATCAACCACTTAGATCATTAAGGTCTGAGGGAGCAATGCGTTTGTCAATGGATGGGTTTGTACATATGCATTATGAAAATACACAAGCATCTGATTTCAGTAGCAGGCCTAGTGCTATGGAATAATTTGACAAGACCATTAAGTGTCCTTTTTGATATTGAGAAATTTTAAAAGGTATTGAAAACCACTTTGTTTATAGAGGCTTTTAATTGAATGGGACGTGATAGTTATTATGAATGTATAGAATGCTATTTTTGTTTGTATGTTATTTGATGGTATTGTAAACTGCTTAGGTTTAAGCGGGTTAGAATTTTTATTAAAAAATTGTATATAATATAGTTGCCAAGTTGTTGCCTATTGCTGTGATTCTGCTTCTACCACGTTGCATTTTGTCTGGAGTGACTTTGAGTATACAGTTGGGGCTAGATTCACTAAAGTCCACAAATCTATCCTATTCGTAAAGCTTGTCCATGCAAATGATCAAATCGTAAACACGTCCCCACGTCTGCTGTAACATCAATCAATGCGTGTGCATACTGTCTCCTTGTTGGTTTTGAAGCACATAACGCATATGCTAGCTCTTTAGGACTTCACTGCATAGAAATGGGGTGGGATTTAATCGCGGATGTCATTGGCGGGCTCTGAATGCACCTACCGCAAAGCATTGTTGTTGTAAAAAATGCAATATAAGAACTGTAGTTTTTACCAACTCTCTTTTTTTCTTTAGTGCTGTTGCAAGCTGTTTAAGCTGTGACCGTAGCTTTTTGAAAATTTTGTTGGAGAGGTTTAAGGAGAAATATCATCGGAGGTTTGTGAGCGAGCTGTGGAATTCTTAGAGTTCCTCCTTTTTTTATGGTTCGATGTCTAAGTTTATTGCGTGCTTCCAAACAGCTTAACATTTCTCTCAGGAAAAGAACTAAGTTGTTAGAAGGCACAACAGTTAACAGCAGTTGAATGCGCTGGGATCACGCGCTGTTATATACAGTCTACAAATCCCAGAAGGCTGTGCAGCTCTTTCTGCCATGAAGCACGAAGCAACCAAAGGCGACCCCCGTGACACCAGATGCAAGCGACAATCTAGTTGGAAGGAAGGGGGGGAGGGATTGCTGGCCCTTAAAAGTTATTATTATTTTTTTTTTTAATTTGACATTGATATATGAAATGTACAATGTGCAAGGAGAACATGAGGTTAATCTGCGATTTTCTCGCCATGCGCATTACAAATCCGAAATTCACTCCCGCGCTTGCTATGCGCATTCCAAAAAAATCAAAAAAATATTTCTAACGCTTATGTACATGAAAGTTTACATATATTTAAAGTTTAGATATATTTTGGATTTTTTTGCGGGGTAGATATATATTTTTAATGGGGTTCTTAACATGCACGCGGCAGTTGCTAGGCAGGAATAGTTGGCGAGGATGTAAAGCGACTGGTCCTCAACAGTTGATACTTTTTGGAATGGAAAGACCAGTCGGTTTGGACGAAATGGTTTCATGAATTGATGCCTTAAGAAATTTACATGCCTTTTTACTCATTTGCATGCGCAGATCGGATAGGGTGCGGATGGGGTTTGGAGGAAGGATAGTGAATCAAGCCGTAGTAGGAAAGTGAGCGCAAACTGAATACACGATCGGTTTGCTTAGTGAATCTAGCCCTTAGTTCAAAACAACATTCTTGGAGTTGCTTATCTTATTGATTAAGTGAACTATATGGTGAAGTGGAATTGTCTACTGACTTCCTGGAGGTTCAGTTTCCAGTCCAGGTCCCAAGTAATAAACGTTGTTTATCTATAGGGGTTATTCAGATTCCAAGCACATGCTAGGAGCCAACTAGGTGACACATCAACCACAAGTTATAAAGCTGTAGAAAACTTGCTTTGGGATGAGCATGCTGTTAAGAAATGGAGACTTATGCTACTGCCACAAGTCTTAATATAAGGGTCTTTTGTGCCTTGATTGGCTGTCACAAAACAAGAGTCCCTGTTGTAGAAAATTCCAGCCGTGGTATTAGGGTTAACTGCACTAACATCTTTATTGAAATACACCTCATGTTTGACCCATCATTAGCATCAATATCAGCATTAATGTACTTGAGCCTTTTGGCACAACCTATGGTATCAAAATCCACCATGATGAAATGTTGTGCCAAAGTACTTGATGCCATCTACATTAGAAGTGTGATCTTAGAGAGACACATTTTCTCTGGGTCATGATATTGGGTTTACCAAGTGCGTGGGATAGGTGGCCTTTTAAAATGTATTTTGCTGCTTAACTTAGCACAAAATTTCATCATGGAGAATTTTGGCACATCTTGGAGGATTTTGCCACCCTTGAATATGGCCTAGCAGAAACAGTGCTGGCCTGCACTTAGAAGCTATTCATTTAATCCTTTGATAGCAGCGTGACTGCAAATGTTGCTGTATTCAAGTCTTCCCTCTCCTCCCTTTATCATGCTTTTTATATAAGTGCACATTTTATTCTGAAATCTATAAAATTATGATATTGTAGCTAGTAGATGTTGTTTTTATCGATTAAAATGTTTATGCTGCACTACATACCATGATTTTTCTTTTAAACTAGGATTGGCAAACAGATTTTTCATATTAATGGTGGGAAACATAAATATGTGGTTTTCTTATTTTGATCTGTGGGCAGTTGCTGTAGACATGTTAAAATCTTGAATCTGACTATGAGAAGAATACTTAAAATGCACAACATGTAACTCGGAAAGCAGGCGTTACTATAGCAACCTTATAGTAGGTTTCAGGCAGCTCAGTTTAAGTGATTGGCTGTACATGGAAACTAAGGGCCTCTTCTATCAAACTGCGCTAGCAGTTTGTAGCGCGGTGAGCTGAGCTGAATAGCCTGCACTGCTCCCAACGCTCAGAGGAACTCTGTGAGCATCAGGAGCAGCGCGGGCCATTCAGCATGGCTCACCATGCTACAAACTGCTAGTTTAATAGAAGAGGCCCTAAGTGAATAAACAATAGTGAAGAAATGTGTAAAAATACAAAATGATTATAAATTCATAATTGTTCATATTGAGTTTTCACACAGCCTTTATTAAGATTGTATTTGTGTGGAAAATATTGTCATTTTTGTTTTAAAATCTGACCTGTTACAGATCTTGCCTTTGCAGTTATTGGTTATTTTTTTCCAAAGTACATACCTCAAATCTAGTTTGTCAAGGTCACTGCCATTTGTAGTAGTGCATTTTTTGAGACCCTGAATTAAAATTGTGAACAATAAAATTAAATCCTAAGAAAACATAATTTACCATCAATATGTATAATATATATTATCCCAGGACAAGCAGGCAGGTATTCTCACTAGTGGGTGATGTCATCCGACAGAGCCCCGATGCGGACATCTCACAAGCATACTTGCTTGAAGAAACTTGAGAAGTTTCGAGATGCCCGCACCGCGCATGCGTGAGTGTCTTCCCGCCCGATGCACCGGGCTTGTCTCCTCAGTTCTTTTCTTTCCACGGAGCTGAGAAGTATGCTTCAAATCTCTGCGTCGAGTGAACCCATGTTCTTGCCTTCTAGTACTGCGGTTTTGAGTTTAATTATCTCTTAATCGTGTGTTTTATTCTGTTGTTTTCTTATTTTTTATTTTTTATTTCCGAAGATTCGACCGGGTCGGCCGCGTGGCTGAGGTCCCGCTGCTTCGATCTTGCGGCGGAGCTTTTTCGGCCTATGTCCCGGCCTATCACCGGTTTTAAGAAGTGTGTCAAGTGCCAGCGCGCAATTTCGTTGACGGACCCGCATCGACGCTGTTTACAGTTCTCGGGCCTGAACATCTTCCGAAATCGTGCCGGCCTTGTTCCACTCTAACAGCACGTGCTTTCAAGCGTCGCTGTTTCCTGTGGGAGTCGATGTTCGCGATGGAAGCTTCCAAGGAACCTTCGACTTCGACCAGCACTTCGCCTTTACCTGCGAAGTCGTCATCTACTCCTGCTGCATCGGGTCTTTTGAAGCCGGCCTCCTTCGTTCTGGCTTCGACCCCGCCTCCTGCTCCGGTGCCTTCTTCGGTCTCCTCAGATCAGGTACCTCCTCTCAGACGTTCCCCCGGTGGTTCTTAAGGTGCCTAAGGCTTCTAAGGCTAAGCACTCGACCACCCGGGACCACGAAGACCGTACAGGGGGCCCTACTTTGGCTGCGGCTCCCCCCTTGTCAGCTTCGCTGCGGTCACTCCTGGAAGCCCAATTCATCGAGCTCATGAATACCATGGGGCCCAGGTTGATTGTTACAATCCAGCATGGGCATGCAGAACCTCCTCCTCGCCGCTCACTCTCACTGATAGGTGAGGAGGATCGACGCTTGGCCGCCAGTTCAACGAGGCGTGCTTCGTTTAGTGAGATGCTGCCTCTGGAACCCATCCCTGTCTCGGGCGAAGACAATTGGGATTTGCCTTCGGGTAGCCGAAGCCCTGGGACTTCTTCCGGAGCCCCTTCCCTGCCAAGCCATCTCTCGACCCATGGAATACTGCTCGAGAGGCGTCGGCCCATCCTCCTCTTCGTTCTATGGCCTCCAGTCCCATCTATTCGTTGGAGGCCTCTGCGGAGCCGTCTGGGCGTCGTCGTTCCAGATCTCCTTCGAGACGACGGGAGGGGCACCGCTCCAGGCATTCTTTGAGGCATTTGTCCAGGCATTCTACAGTCTCTCCTCAGAAGAAGCTTCCTCGTGTGGGGTATCCCTCTTCAGATATCTCCCCTCCTTTGGGCCCGGAGTTTTAGGATACCTACAGGTCGTTCTCTCCTTGTAGATCCCATGTTTCCTTGGATCAGGAGGCATCGACTTCATCAAGTCCGTCTCAGCATCATTTGTTGGCGGACCAGTTATCTTTTTCATCTTTTCTGCGGCAGATGATGGATGATCTTGACATCACCTTGGACTCGGGTTCCCGCTACTCCAAGGAGTACCTGGATACCATGCATCTGCCTCATCCTCCTGCTGAGTCTCTTCACCTGCCTCTCCACAAGCTCCTCGACCAAACCTTCATGTGATGTTTTGAAACACCGTACTCCATTCCTGCCGTTCCTGGCAAACTGGATGCCAGGTATCGCACGGTGCATCATAAGGGGTTTGAGAGCTCCCAGCTCTCCCCATCAGTCACTGTTGGTCGAGTCCTCAAGTGATCTCATCCGTCCCATGGTGTATGCCTCGGTGCCACCGGGCCGAGAGGGGAGGACCATGGATAAGTTTGGGAGGCGCATCTACCAGAACTCGATGATGGCTTCCCGAGTTCTCAATTACACCTTCCATTTTGCCACCTACTTGGAGTTCTTCCTTCCTGTGCTTCGGAAGTTCATGCCTTATATCGAATCTCAAGCTCGTTTTGAATACGAGGAGGTTGTCGCCTCGCTGTCCCAACTGCGTCTTCAGTTGATGCAATCCTCATATGATGCGTTTGAGCTCTCGGCACGGGCTTCTGCCTGTTCCGTGGCCATGCGTCGCTTGGCCTGGCTTCGGACCATTGACATGGGCCTGAACCTCCAGGACAGGCTTGCCAACGTTCGGTGTGCAGGTGCAGATCTATTTGATGAGTCCATTGAGACGGTGACAAAGAAGCTGTCGGACCATGAGAAGTCATTCCAGTCCATCCTCCGTCCGAAGCCTAAACCTACTCAGTCTCGACCTTTTCGACCGCCATTGATATACCAATGGTGTTACACACCCAGGCAGGCTCCGGCTGCAAGGCAACCGGCGAAGAGACAGCCTCCGCAGAAGTCTCAACAAAAACCTCAGCCTTCTGCTGTTCCCAAGGCTCCTCAGCCTTTTTGACTCTCTGGTAGGGAGCATAACCAACACCGTTCTGCTATCCCCTGTTTTTCCAATTGGGGGTCACCTCCATCATTTTTACCATCGATGGATGGCTATAACCACCGACCTTTGGGTCCTTACCATCATCAGGGAGGGATATTCTCTTCAGTTCCATCGGGTCCCCCCCGCACCATCCTCCAAGAGAGTATCCTTCCAACTTGACCCAGACCGCCCTTCTTCTTCAGGAAGCTCAGGCTTTGCTCTGGTTCCGGGCCGTCGAGCCGGTCCCTGTGGACCAACACAACCGGGGGGGTTTACTCCCGGTACTTCCTTGTTCCGAAGAAGACGGGCGACTTGCGTCCTATTCTGGACCTCAGGGTTCTCAACAAGTTCCTGGTCAAGGAGATATTTCGCATGCTGACCCTAGCTTCTCTCTACCCCCTCCTCGAGCAGAATGACTGGTTATGCTCTCTGGATCTAAAAGAGGCCTACACTCACATTCCCATTCATCCGGCCTCTCGCAAATTCCTCAGATTTCGGGTGGGACATCTGCATCTGCAGTATCGAGTGCTTCCTTTCGGCCTGTCCTCGTCTCCCAGAGTCTTCACCAAGTGTCTGGTGGTGGTGGCTGCTGCACTCCGGAACCATGGTCTTCAAGTGTTTCCATACCTTGACGACTGGCTCATGAAAGCAGCCTCGGCTCCAGGGGTCATCTTGGCGACCCAAAGGACTATCTGGTTCCTGCAGAGTCTGGGGTTCGAGATCAACTTCCCAAAATCTCATCTGCAACCTACCCAGTCTCTTCCCTTCATCGGGGCGGTTCTGGATATTATCCAACTCAGAGCATTCCTTCCTCCACAGCACCTGGAAGCTCTTCTTCATCTCTGTCAGTCAGTGTCTTCTCGCCAGTCCATCTCATCGAGACACATGATGGGTTCTCCTGGGCCACATGGCCTCCACGGTTCATGTGACTCCTTTTGCCAGACTTCACCTCAGAATTCCTCAGTGGACCCTGGCTTCTCAATGGACACAGGTGTCAGATCCTTCGACTCGTCACATCCTGGTCACTCCTACTCTTCAGCAGTCTCTACGTTGGTGGATGATCTCTTCAAATCTATCCAGAGGTTTGCTGTTTCACACTCCTCCCCACCAGAAGGTTCTCACGACCAATTCTTTGACCTATGCATGGGGAGCTCATCTGAACGGTCTTCGCACTCAAGGCTTCTGGACCAGTGCGGACCGGCTGTGCCACATCAATCTCCTGGAACTCAGGGCAATTTTCAATGATCTTCAAGCTTTTCAACATCTGCTTCATGACCTGGTGGTCCTCATTCGCATGGACAACCAGGTCGCCATGTATTATGTCAACAAGCAGGGGGGCACGGGATCGGCCTCCCTCTGCCAGGAAGCTCTCAGAGTCTGGGATTGGGCGATTCGCCACAACACCTTCCTCAAAGCTGTCTACATTCAGGGGAAGGACAATGCCTTGGCGGACAACTAAAGTCGTCTCTTCCAGCCTCATGAATGGACCCTCCATTCCAAGCCCCTTCATCAGATCTTCTCTCAGTGGGGGACACCTCAGATAGACCTCTTTGCGGCTCCCCACAACTTCAAACTGCCTCAATTCTGCTCCAGGATCTACACTCCTCATCGCCTAGAGGCAGATGCCTTTCTTCTGGACTGGAGGAATCTCTTTCTATATGCGTTTCCTCCGTTTCCTCTCATTCAAAAGACTCTGGACAAGCTAAAGTCTGACCATGCCACCATGATTCTAATAGCTCCTCGGTGGCCCAGACAGCCTTGGTACTCCCTTCTACTTCAACTCAGCAGCAGGTAGCCTTTCCTTCTTCCAGTGTTTCCTTCTCTGCTTACTCAGCATCAAGGATCTCTGCTCCAACCCAACCTGCCGTCTCTCCACCTGACAGCTTGGTTCCTCTCAACGTAACTCCTCTCCAGTTTTCCAAAGCGGTGAGGGATGTGTTGGAGGCTTCCCGGAAGCCTGCTACTAGACAATGCTACTCCCAAAAATGGACTAGATTTTCTACCTGGTGTGTTTCTAATCGTAAGGAGCCTCAACGAGCCTCCCTATCTTCTGTATTGGACTATCTTCTGCACCTATCTCATTCTGGCCTCAAATCTACATCGATAAGAGTCCATCTGAGTGCAATTGCGGCTTTCCATCAGCATCTGCAAGGGAAACCTCTCTCTGCTCATCCTGTGGTTTCCAGATTTATGAAAGGACTTTTCCATGTCAATCCTCCTCCAGCGGTTTGGGACCTCAATGTTGTCCTTTCACACCTTATGAAGCCTCCTTTTGAGCCTCTCAATAAGGCTCCGCTGAAGTTTCTCACTTGGAAAGTAGTTTTTCTTGTTGCCTCACTTCTGCTCGCCGAGTCAGTGAGCTTCAGGCCTTAGTGGCGGACCCGCCTTTCACAGTATTCCATCATGACAAGGTGGACCTCCACACTCATCCGAAATTCCTGCCTAAAGTGGTCTCTGAATTTCATCTCATTCTTCCTGTGTTTTTTCCAAAGCCTCATTCTCATCCTGGAGAATCAGCTCTTCACACTCTGGACTGTAAACGTGCTTTGGCTTTCTACATGGATCGCTCCAAACCACACAGAACTGCTCCTCAACTTTTCGTCTCCTTTGATCCGAACAAGTTGGGACGACCTGTCTCGAAGCGTACCATCTCCAACTGGATGGCGGCTTGCATCTGTTTCTGCTATGCCCATGCTGGATTATCCCTTCCCTGTAAAGTCACAGCCCATAAGGTCAGAGCAATGGCAGCCTCTGTAGCCTTCCTCAGATCGACACCGATTGAGGAGATTTGTAAGGCTGCCACTTGGTCCTCGGTTCATACCTTCACCTCTCATTATTGTCTGGATACTTTCTCCAGACGGGATGGACTGTTTGGCCTAACAGTATTACACAATTTATTCTCCTAAGTTGCCAACTCTCCCACCATCCCATTGAGGTTAGCTTGGAGGTCACCCACTAGTGAGAATACCTGCCTGCTTGTCCTGGGATAAAGCAATGTTACTTACCGTAACAGTTGTTATCCAGGGACAGCAGGCAGCTATTCTCACGTCCCACCCACTTCCCCTGGGTTGGCTTCTCTGCAAGCTATCTGAACTGAGGAGACACGCCCGGTGCATCGGGCGGGAAGGCACTCGCGCATGCGCGGTGGGGCATCTCGAAACTTCAGAAGTTTCTTCAAGCAAGTATGCTTGTGAGATGTCCGCATCGGGGCTCTGTCGGATGACATCACCCACTAATGAGAATAGCTACCTGCTGTCCCTGAATAACAACTGTTACGGTAAGTAACATTGCTTTTTTGTGAATAAGTATATTTGAACATAAGAACATAAGAATTGTCACAGCTGGGTCAGACCAGTAGTCCATTGTGCCCAGCAGTCCGCTCTCGCGGCGGCCCTTAGGTCAAAGACCAGTGCCCTAAATGAGTCTAGCCTTACCTGCGTACGTTCTGGTTTAGCAGGATCTTGTCTAACTAGTATAGAGAATGGTCACATTTTGCTTATGATTTAGAAAATTTATAAAAATCCTTTATCTTTAGAAGTACGTTCTTTTATCTGTAGAACTGTAGTTTTAGATCAAAAGTTGCAAAAAAAAAAAAAATTGGCAATAAAATTCTGAAAAACCTAATGATTAAAAATTCTTGATTGGTGAAACTGCTTATTTTTTATATTATAAAAACAAACTTTAAATGTAAAGAAGTATTTAATAACAGGAAAGTTTAAAAGTATCTATTTTTACAAGTATGAAAGCATTTTATAATTTAAAAATATCTTCCTTAGCAACAGCAGCAGATGAATCCAGAGACCAATGGGATAGCACACATCTACCAGCAGGCGGAGATAGAGAAACTGATTAACAGGTGGTCCTATTGGCTGGCACTCCTCCTTTATCTTCAATATAGCTCCTTGCCCAAGCATCCATAACCATCAATAGGCATAGTATGTAAAAAAACATCTTTCCCATAACAAATCTCAAAAGGCAATAATACAGAATACAACCATCAATAATAACAAACTTCGAAAGTTGCAAAAGAAAAAACCGACAGACAATATCCAGAAAGGGTGAGGCTCTGGATTCATCTGCTGCGTCTAAAGGAAAGAAAATTAACAGGTAAGAACATAATTTTTCCTTCCTTAGCAACAGCAGCAGATAAATCCAGAGACCAATGGGATGTAGCAAAGCAATCCTTAATCTGGGTGGGAAGCAAACGCCGCCTCCTCAACACCGATGGTACCGATCATGAGCCAAAGGTACCGCTGTCCTTTTCTTTTCTTCCGGAGCCATACCTATGGTACCGGTCATGGACCAAGGGTACTGGTGTTCTTTTCTTTTCTTCTCTTCCGGAGCCACACCTATGGTACCGTCATTGACCGAAGAGTACCGGTGTTCTTTTCTTTCTGCTTCGGAATGACCCCCATTGGTACCGGTCAGGGACCAAGGGTACCGGGGTTGTTTTCTTTCTCCTCCAGGGGCGACACCGATGGTTTCGGTCATGGCCCCTGGCGGCCGGTGTCTTTTTCTCTTTGCTGGGGCTTCACGCCAATGGTAACGTCATGGCCCCAACGGTACCAGCGTCTTTATACCCATGCTGGGGTATGACCATCGGTAACAGTGCCAGTGTCCTTTTCTCTCTGCTTGGAATGACACCATAGGTACCGGTCAAGGACCAATGGTGCCGGTCGTGTCTTTTCCCGTCTGCTCCAGTAGTGCTGTATGCCTTGATACCATCTTTTTTCATCTGGTACCGGCATTGTATCCATTGGTACCGGCTCTTCCTTTTTATCAGTGTTTTCTTTCATGCCATGATTTCCGTCGGCTTTGGCATGTTTTCACTGTTCCTGTCGGTGATGTCGACCTTTCTAATTGATGTCGACCTCCCTGTTCGATGTCGACGTCTTTCTTGACGTCATATTACTGTCGTCATGTCTGCTCGATGTTGCAGTCCATGTCAACTTCCAGGCCGATGTCGGACGTTCTTGTCGACATTGACATGTTCAACTGTGATTCCAGTTGTTTGGGTTTTCAGCTCTATTGCCATTGTCTCTTCTTGTGCTGCCTGGTTGAATTTTTTGATTCCGGGGACTTTTCACTTGAGTCTTCTCTGCTTTTCACGACTCCCTTCCCATGACACCAGTTATCGTTGCAGTTACTGGTGTCGGTATTGTTCTGGTATGGGAAGTCTTTGCAGTCCTCAAGCTGTATTCGGCCTTCGGCTTCGACTCCTTGATAGTCTTGGCTTTGATTGATTGAGAGGCTTGGGGTGCCTTTTAGAACTACGCCCCCATCTCTCTCTGAAGTGGTGGGTGCTTCTTCCTCACATGTGCTTTTTTCCCTTGAGTGGATTTTGCAAAGCCTTCATCATTACACCATTAGGGAATTTTCTGTAAATGCATTCCTTTGGGAGTTGACTTTGTACAGTCATTTCTTTCCCTACGAAATTTCTTTTCCTTCCTTGTCCTTATCTCCTCCAGGGTGGTTTGCTTCCCTTCCTGGATCTCTATGGGGACTTTTTGGCACGTCCTATGAAATAATTCCCATGTGTCTTTGTTTCCTTCCTGGTAGGGTTCTGCCTCATGACTAGTGTGTCGTCCTCTGTCTTTCTGGGCAGAGTGGACAGGGTTGGAGTCCGGTTAGCCAAACCAGCTTACTAGATTCCCCTACTGCCTGTGTGGTTTTCCTTGGCATTCATTGGTGTACACTTTCCATGTAGCCGCTTTTTCATTTGAGTACCTGTTTTTGCATATCTGTTTTTTATAGATCTGGTCTCCATCTGAGTGTCTATCTTTATCATTACTCAACAGGTCAAGTTATTGCATATGTCTCATTTGGGGACGTGTTCCTGCGGCTGTGCTAGAACATGCTTCCTCTACATTATGGACTTGGTGAGTTTTCTCTGGCCGCATCTGTGTAGCAGTTTTCACTGTCACGGTGGCTGTCTTCTCAATCTTCCTGTGCTCCTACGAGCCTAGGCTCTCCGAGTTTTCTTCATCTGGAGGCTTTGTTCATTACTCTTTTCCTCCTGCTCTCAGGCCCTGTTTTCTTTTGAGAGCCTGCATGGAATCTTTGACTGTCCTTCCTGCTAATTCTCCTTGAAGGGTTCTCTTCAATTTCTGGTCTTTCTCTTCATTGTCAAGCCACTGTATTCTTTCTGGATTTCAGACCTCATGGCTCTGCTTCCTGATTTTCTGGGCAGCCGCTTCCTGATTTTCTGGGCTCCAATTCATACGGCTTTCGAGCTTTGTTTTTCAACCGTACTCCTTACCAGTTTGTTTTTTTTTCCTCCCAGATTATTCAGGCTGTGTCTGATTGTGCTGGCCACATCTATTCGATTATAAGGCCTTCTTGTTTTTCCATTTTTTGAACATCCGTTTTTTTACTCTGTTGTTTTTTCCCTGAGGGATGATTTAGATGCTTCTTCATCACTCATCTCATTTTCTTTAGCTTTTCATTTTCCGTACCCATATTCATGTCTGTGTTTCTTTGGGGTACTTCTAGACTCCACTCTTCTGAGAGTGTTTCTTTTTTCTGGTTGCTTTCAATCTTACACATGTTATTTCTTTTGAACAACAGACAGTTTCCTGTTTCTGTTATGCCACGGGTTGGACTACATTCTTGTACTCCTCAGTGGTCTTTTGTTTTCCAGTGGTACCAGGTGAGGGCTTGTCTCTCAAGCTTGTATATCTTTGATCTCCTCTAGTCTCTACGGAGGTTCTCTTTTCTATTTGTTACCTCCTTGCATGGTCTTCATGCTTGCTGCATCTAATTTCTGCCTGGCATTCTACAGCCTCAGGGTTTTTCGACTGCCAGGCATCGGATTTTTTTTCCCATTTTTTCCCTGATTTTTTTTTCTACAGATATTTTTAAGACCTCATGATTTTCATCGTCTACTCTGTCCTCCCGACCTCCTTCCTTGCACAGTCAATTCAGGGTTTTACCCTACATGTAATTGAGCAAGGAGTCTAGGGCTCTTTCCTGTTATGTCAGGAGGTCCTGTTTGTGTGATCTTGGATTGACCCCCTGCTCTTGTTGCTATTCCTGAGGAGCTGAATTTTCTAGCAGCCCATTTCAGCAGGATTCTTTCATCCTTTTACTCCAGGATTTTTCTTCGTCTAACAATGGTTATTTTTCTCCTGGATTGAGTGAGCATATTTTTATATGCATTCCCTTCACGTCTTCTCCTGTTGAGCTTTTCATCAAGCTCATGAGAGCTGTTACCACCATGATGCATGGTGACCCAGTCAACATGGGTTCTCCCTTCGTCCACTCAATTTTTGGGAGCCCTTTCTTCTCATTCTCCTGATTCACTCCTGGTTCACTCTGATTCAGGAATCTTGCTTTCTTCCAATCTTCATTGGTTTTTTTTTTTCTTTGGGCTGCGTCTGTTTCATTTACATCTTTCTCAGCCCGTTTGTTGATTTCTGCCAGGACACCAGCCACTTGCCCTTGGTTGATATCAAGAGTGGTTTTAAAACCATACTCTTCAAAAAACACATAAAAACCTATCCAGCACGACCCAATCCCAACCCAACATCCAACACTCTCTATACCCTTAGTACTCTCTAATATTCTTCTATATACCAAAAGTTATATAAAACCCCAAAATTCACCCTATTCTTATCTCCTAAAGACTTCTACTTCCCATTGTTAACTCTTTACCCAACATTTTTATTACCTTAAAAATTTTATGTCATCGCTTATTCTATTCCTTCAAATTTTGAATGTAATTCTTGTTTTAGTTTGGATGTAGTCCTCCTTGAACCTCATGGTAATGGCGGAATAGAAATCACTAATGTAATGTAATGTTTTGTTTTGTGGAAACTTCGTACTATAAAATCTTATTTTGATTTTTTGTCCTTCAGATTGTTAGTACAATCTTTGGTTCTAAGTATATTGGATTATTGTAATATCTATCATGGATTTTATAAGAAAATAAGAGGATGAGAATTATCCAAAATATGGCAGTGCATATTTGGCAAAATATGGCAGTGCAAATATGGCATATTTAATCTTTAACTTGAAAAAATTGGAACATGTAACACCTTGGGCTCCTTTTACTAAGGTGCGCTAGGGTTTTTAGCACACGCACAAAATTACCGTGCGCTGTAGTGTGTGGTAGCCGAAAATCTACCGCTTGCTGAAAAGGAGGCGGTGGCGGCTAGAGCGCTCAGAAATTTTAACATGCGCTATTGCGTGCGTTAAGGCCCTAGCACACCTTCGTAAAAGGAGCCCCTTATTATCAAAAGCTGCACTGGCTCCTGGTAGAGGCAAGAATAATTTTCAAATTTGCCTGCCTATGTTATAAAATATTGTTTGGTCTTGCCCCAAGTTATCTTTTAAATAATTTTGATCTATCTGAAATTAATCATCATCCTCACGGTATTTCCCTGTTTTTTTTTCCATCTTTAAAAGGTTTGTATATATGAGATTTCTTGAAAGGACTTTGTCCTTTGAAGCAAGAAAATGGAACAAGAATTTAAGTGGCTTCACTTTTATGTCTTCCCTTCTTATCAGGCTTTTAGAAGATTATTGAAAACTTATCTGTTCAATAAATTTGTATAATCACATTTGTCAATTTTAAGGAAAATTGTGATTATTACTGTTTTCACAGTTCTCTTGTGAACTGCACTGAATTGCAAGGTATTACGGTATGAAAGAATAAACATTAATCAAGAAGTGCATTTTCCTATTTTTCAGCCTTCTGGTTCTAAGAAGCATGATCATAAGATCAAAAATGGATGAAAACTGGAATAATCACAAACAACACCAATGCAGGTGCCATAAGGTGGTAAAAGTGGCCAAAAGAGACTACGAGGAAACAATAGCCAAGGAGGCAATAAACTTCAAGCCGTTCTTTCGATATATTAAAGGAAAACGACCCGCGAAGGAAGCGGTGGGACTGTTGGATGACCAAGGAATAAAGGGAGCGCTAAAGGAGGACAAAGAAATCGCCAATAGACTGAATACATTTTTTGCATCTGTATTTATCAAAGAGGTAAATACACAGCATACTGGAACCCATCAGGCTATGTAGTGGAAGCGAAAACGGGAAACTGACATGGTTGACGGTCAGTCTAAAAGAGGTATGCAGGTAGATTGATAGGCTTAAGAGCCATAAATCCCCGGGACTGGATGCCATCCATCCGAGGGTCATGAAGGAACTGAAAGGGACCATAGTTGAACTACTTCAACTAATAGTCAATCTGTCGATCAAAACAGGAAAGATTCCGGAGGACTGGAAAGTGGCGAATGTTACGCCAATCTTCAAAAAAGGTTCAAGGGGAGATCCAGGAAACTACAGACCAGTGAGTCTGACCTCGGTACCAGGAAAGATGGTAGAGGCGCTGATAAAGGACCGCATCATTGATCACCTTGACGGACATGGTCTGATGAGGACCAGCCAGCACGGTTTCAGCAAAGGCAGATCTTGTTTGACAAACTTGCTGCACTTCTTCGAGGGAGTTTAACAGGCAGATAGATAAGGGCAACCCGGTCGACATTGTATATCTGGACTTTCAGAAGGCGTTCAACAAGGTTCCGCATGTACGACTACTTCGGAAAATTGCGAGCCAAGGAATCGAGGGAGAAATACTTACGTGGATTAAAAACTGGCTGGAGCATAGGAAACAGAGAGTGGGGGGTAAATTGGCAATACTCAGACTGGAAGAGCGTCACCAGTGGGGTGCCGCAGGGCTCGGTGCTTGGACCCGTGCTCTTCAACATCTTTATAAACCATCTGGACATAGGTACGACGAGCGAGTTGATTAAATTTACCCAACGTGTGGTGGACACCTGGAATGCGCTTCCAGAGGACGTAATAGGGCAGAGTACGGTACTGGGGTTCAAGAAAGGATTGGACAATTTCCTGTTGGAAAAGGGGATAGAGGGGTATAGATAGAGGATTACAGTCCAGGTCCTGGACCTGTTGGGCCGCCGCGTGTGCGGACTGCTGGGCACGATGGACCTCTGGTCTGACCCAGCGGAGGCACTGCTTATGTTATGTTCTTATGTTAAATTAGCAGACGACACGAAGTTATTCAGAGTAGTGAAGACGTAGGGGGATTGCGAAGATCTACAACGTGACATAACCAAGCTTGAGGAATGGGCATCGACATGGCAGATGAGATTCAACGTGGATAAATGTAAAGTAATTCATGTCGGTAAGAAAAATCTCAGGCAAGAGTACAGGATGTCCGGGGCGGTACTTGGAGAGACCTCCCAGGAAAGGGACTTGGAAGTTCTGATCGACAAGTCGATGAAGCCATCCACACAATGTGCGGCGGTGGCGAAAAGGGCGAACAGAATGTTAGGAATGATAAAGAAGGGGATCACGAACAAATCGGAAAGGGTTATCATGCCGCTGTACCGGGCCATTGTGCGCCCTCACCTGGAGTACTGCGTATAGCACTGGTCGCCATACATGAAGAAGGACACAGTACTACTCGAAAGGGTCCAGAGAAGAGCAACTAAGATGGTTAAGGGATTGGAGGAGCTGCTGTACAGTGACAGATTAGAGAAACTGGGCCTCTTCTCCCTCGAGCAGAGGAGATTGAGAGGGGACATGATCGAAACATTCAAGATACTGAAGGGGATAGACTTAGTAGATAAGAACAAGTTGTTCACCCTCTCCAAGGTAGGGATAACGAGAGGGCACTCTTTAAAGTTGAAAGGGGATAGATTCTGTACAAATGCAAGGAAGTTCTTCTTCACCCAGAGAGTGGTGGAAAACTGGAACGCTCTCCCGGAGGCTAAAACACCCTCCAGGGATTTAAGACAAAGTTAGACAAGTTCCTACTGAACAAGGACGTATGCTGGTAAGGCTAGTCTCAATTAGGGCAGTGGTCTTTGAACAAAAGGGCCGCCGCGTGAGCTGACTGCTGGGTGCGATGGACCACTGGTCTGACCCAGCAGCGGCATCTCTTATGTTCTTATGTTTATATTTTGAAGAAGTTGGATGTGTGCAGAGTTCTGTGTTATCTGGAAGTCACAAATGAGTTTCGCCTCTCTGACCATTTGTTTGGGCTGAGTCATTTTTCTAAGCAGGCGCTCCTGCTTCCAAGGTCACTATTTCCACATGGATCCATAAGGCCATTTTGTCAGCTTATGTTCTTTGCAGTGAACAGTCTCCTGTTTCTGTTATGGCCTCCTCGTCCGAGGCTAGGGCAACTTTTCTTGAGGAAATTTGTAGATCTACTACTGATCCATTCTTCACATGTTTGCCAAATTTTACAAATGGATGTGTCTGCAAGATGGGCCTCTCCGTCCCGCTTGACTAAAACGACTCGCCTACTGCACTGAAAAAAGAGATTATCCTTGGACAAGAAGGCAGCATATTTGCACATGTTTCAAGTTTCAAGTTTATGGGTAATGCTATCCATGGAGCCCAGTATAGAGTGTGCAAAAAGTGTTCTGTCACTTTAAACGTCTTAAGAAGTTCTTCATTTTCCTCGGAGCGAAGAAGTTGTTTTTTGGTCTTTGTCCAAATCGAGTTGCCTTTCCAGCAATGTACATTTTACCTTTTGGTTCAGTTTTCTTTTATTTTCATTCTACTTTTAGTAATATTTTTTATCCCAGGACAAGCAGGCAGCCTATTCTCACATATGGGTGACATCATTCACAGCCTCGCAAGCAGACTTGCTTGTAGAAACTCAGAAGTTTCGAGTCTGCCGCACTGTGTATGCGCGAGTGCCTTCCTGCCCAACACAGGGCGCGTCTCCTCAGTTCTCAGTTTTCCGCAGAGCCGAGAAGTCTATCTTTGACGCTCTGCGCTGAACTTTGTTCACTTCGTGCCTTCTCTTCACCGTGGTTTGAGTTTTATTTTCTTATCACTGTGTTCTGTTCTTTTTTAAAAAAAAGTTAAAGTTTTATTTTTGTCGACTGACTGGCGGGATGGGTCGCACGCCCGCAGCCGGCAGTCTTCTACCTCGCAGCGGCTATCTTGCCTTCTATGTCCCGGCCAGTCACGGGCTTCAAGAAGTGTAGCCACTGCCAGTGTGCAGTTTCCCTCACGGACCCACACCGATTGATATGACACTGACTATCCGTGCTTGACCAATGGCCTTGAGTACGGAGACCGTCGAGATGAGCCCCCCAAGCGTAGGTGATCTTCAATGCTCTCAAAGCTTTTCAACATCTTCACGACCAAGTAGTCCTCATTCGGATGGACAACCAAGTTGCCATGTACTATGTCAATAAACAGGGAGGAGCAGGATCTCTCTCTCTTTGTCAAGAAGCTCTGAAGGTTTGGCACTGGGCAATCCTCCACAACACCTTCCTGAAAGCTGTCTACATCCAAGGGGCGAAAAATTGCTTGTCTGACAAATTGAGTGGTCTTCTGCAACCTCACGAATGGACACTCAATTCCTTGCCTCTTCATCACATTTTTTCTCATTGGGGAATTCCTCAGATAGATCTCTTTGCATCTCCCCACAACCACAAACTACCTCAGTTCTGCTCCAAGATATACTCTCCTCATCACTTCAAGGCAGATGCTTTTCTATTGGAATGGACGAATCTGTTCCTGTATGCATTCCCTCCATTCCCTCTCATCCTTAAGACTCTTGTCAAGCTCAAGACCGATTATGCCATCACGATTCTGATAGCTCCTTGGTAGCTGAGACATCCTTGGTACTCTCTTCTATTTCAGCTCAGCAGCGGAAAGTCATACCTTCTACCAGTTTTGCCATCTCTGCTTACACAGAGTCAGGGATCTCTGCTTCATCCCAACCTGCAGTCTCTACACCTGACAGCTTGGTACCTTTCAACATAACTCCTCTTCAGTTTTCTCGGGATGAACACAGAGGATCTAGAATCAGAAAATAATATTAAATATTGAACTAAGGCCAGTACTGGGCAGACTTGCACGGTCTGTGTCTGTGTATGACCATTTGGTGGGGGATGGGCTGGGGAGGGCTTCAGTAGCTGGGAGGGTGTAGATGGGCTGGAGTAGGTTTTAATGGAGATTTTGGCAGTTGGAACCCAAGCACAGTACCGGGTAGAGCTTTGGATTCTTGCCCAGAAATAGCTAAGAAAAAAAATTTAAATTGAATCAGGTTGGGCAGACTGGATGGACCATTCTGGTCTTTATCTGCTGTCATCTACTATGTATGTTACTGTAAGAGACATTTTAGAGGCTTCTAGAAAGCCTGCCACTAGACAATGCTATCACCAAAAATGGACTAGATTTTCTAGGTGGTGCATCTCTCATGACAAACAGCCTCAAGATTCCTCCTTATCGTCTGTTCTGAATTATCTTTTGCACTTATCTACTTCTGGCCTCAAGTCTACATCTAACCGAGTCCATCTCAGTGCAATTGCTGCTTTTCATCAGCCTATTGAAGGGAAACCCCTCTCTGCTCATCCGGTGGTTTTCAAATTTATGAAAGGACTTTTCAATGTCAAACCGCTTCCAGTGGTTTGGGATCTCAATGTTGTTCTTGCTCAGTTAATGAAGCCTCCATTTGAACCAATGTCTATGGATCATCTGAAATATCTCACTTGGAAAGTGGTGTTTCTCATTGCCCTCACATCTGCTCGAAGAGTCAGTGAGCTGCAAGTTTTAGTTGCTGATCCACCTTTCACAGTTTTCCATCATGACAAGGTGGTTCTCCGTACTCATCCTAAATTCTTACCTAAAGTGGTTTCAGAATTTCATCTCAATCAATCCATTGTACTTCCAGTGTTTTTTTCCAAGGCCTCATTCTCATCCTGGAGAATCAGCTCTTCATACTCTGGACTGTAAACATGCTTTGGCCTTCTACTTAGAACAGATCTGCTCCTCAACTTTTTGTCTCCTTCGATCCGAACAAGTTGGGACATCAAATTTCTAAGTGTACCATCCCCAACTGGATGGCTGCTTGTATCTCTTTCTGCTATGCCCAGGCTGGACTGCATCTACAGAGTCGAGTCACAGCCCACAAAGTCAGAGCCATGGCGGCTTCAGTAGCTTTCCTCAGATCCACTCCTATTGAGGAAATTTGCAAAGCTGCCACCTGGTCCTAGGTTCATACTTACATCTCTCATTAATGTCTGGATGTTTTATCCAGATGGGATGGCCATTTTGGCCAGAGAGTATTATAAAATTTATTCTCTTAATTTGCAAACACTCCCACTATCCCATTCTGGTTAGCTTGGAGATCACCCATATGTGAGAATAGGCTGCCTGCTTGTCCTGAGATAAAGCACACAGTTACTTACCGTAACAGTTGTTATCCAGGGACAGCAGGCAGCTATTCTCACAACCCACCCACCTCCCCTGGTTGGCTTCTCTGCTAGCTATCTGAACTGAGGTGATGCGCCCTGTGCTGGGCGGGAAGGCACTCGTGCATGCGTGGTGCGGCAGACTCAAAACTTCTGAGTTTCTACAAGCAAGTCTCTGTGGATGACGTCGCCCATATGTGAGAATAGCTGCTTGCTCGCCCTGGATAACAACTGTTACGGTAAGTAATTGTGCTCTTTGGTCTCTTTAAAAAAATAAATATATATATTTTATTTTAAAAATTTATAGTCCGTTACAGCCACAGTTCTGAGCGGGTTACTTAAGAACATTCGTACTAACCAATGTCAAACAGATATTCAGAGCTCTCAATAAATTTCTAGTCAAGGAGAAATTCAGGATGTTGTCCCTCGCCCTGCTTTATCCTCTCCTCAATCAGAACGACTGGCTATGCTTCCTAGACCTCAGAGAAATCTACACACATATCCTGATTCATCCGGCTTCCAGAAAGTACCTCCGTTTCCAAATCAGTCGCTATCATTACCAATGCAAGGTACTTCCCTTTGGCCTGGCATCTTCTCTCAGAATCTTCACGAAGTGCCTAATTGTGGCCACCTCTCTCCGATCACACGGCCTTCAAGTCTTCCCTTACCTGGACGACTGGTTGATCAAGGCTGTCTCTTCTCAGGAAATGGTCCAAGCAACATCTCAGACCATCTCTTTTCTCCAGATTCTAAGATTCGAAGTCAACTTCCCCAAATCACATCTCATTCCGACCCAACGTAGGCAATTCATTGGGGCAATCCTAGACACCACTCTCATGAGAGCGTTTCTTCCTCCAGATTGCCTTCAGACTCTCATCCGTCTGTGTCTTCACAATTGCTTCCTCTTCAAACCTCTCTGCCAGACATATGATGGTTCTTCTGGGTCACATGGCTTCAACTGTCCATATTACACCATTGGCAAGGCTACATCTTCGCACTCCTCAGTGGACCCTGACTTCCCAGTGGTCTCAAGCGATGGATCATCTCTTACAATATATATCTGTGACATCATCTCTTCTGCGGTCTCTTCAATGGTGGGTGACCTCTACCAATCTCTCCAGAGGTCTTCTTTTTCACTTACCCCCTCATCACAAGATCATCATGACAGATTCTTCCCCTTATGCTTGGGGAGCTCATATGGACGATCTGCAGACTCAAGGTTTCTGGACCGCCAGGGAGCGGAAATTTCACATCAGTTTCTTAGAACTCAGAGCGATGTTTTATGCCCTCAAGGCTTTTCATCATCTTCTTTGCCCTCAAGTCCTCCTCCTTTGCATGGACAATCAAGTAGCAATATACTATATCAATAAACAAGGAGCTACAGGCTCTCCTGTTGTGTCAGGAGGACCAAAAAATCTGGTCTTGGGCGACAGCTCACAATCTGTTCTTGAAGGCGGTCTACATTCAAGGGGAAAAGAATTCCCTAGCAGACAATCTCAGTAGAATTCTTCAACCTCATGAATGGACCCTTGACCCCACAACTCTCCAGTCCATCTTTGTTCAGTGGGGCATTCCTCAAGTGGACTTGTTTGTGGCTCCTCACAATCACCAGTTGCCCCAGTTTTGCTCTGCCGTCTGGCAGCAGATTACTGTAATGCCTTCTATAAGGGTATCACAAAAAAGGAGATCAGACAATTACAGATCATCCAAAATACCGCTATTAAGATCATTAGCGGGGCAAAGAAATATGATCACGTCACCCCTCTCTTAATCAACGCTCATTGGCTGCCAATCGAACACAGAATTAATTATAAAATTTTACTTTTAACATTTACAACCAGAATGAATAACCAACCTGATTTTATTAACAGTCTTTTAATCCCGTATGTAACGTCAAAATCCCTCCGTTCCACTTCTCAAAATCTTTTAGTTATACCATCATTAAAATCAATAAATACTTTACGCACCAACAACTTTGCTGTCACTGCCCCTTCTCTTTGGAATTTACTGCCTATATATCTCCGTAACGAATCAGATATAAAACAATTTAAAATAGAATTAAAAACATTTATATTCCGAGATGCTTTTTGTTAAAAGCCCTTTTTTTTTTTTTTTAAGAATCTTTTTACCTAACCTACTGTTTTAGCCTTTATGACTTACCTATCCTATATTTATTGTAGTTCTTCCCCATCTGTCCTTTTGTTGCCATATGTTTGTGTAAGTCACTTGTCTTCCCTGTTTTAATATGTTTAACCTGTTTTTGTGTAATTTTATTATGTTAACCGTTTAGAAATTGGATTAAGCGGTCAAACAAATTTTTAATAAACTTGAAACTTGATGCCTTTCTCCTGGATTGAACGGGTCTGTTTCTATATGCATTCCCTCCACTTCCTGTCATGTTGAGAACTTTTTTCAAGGTCAAGAGAGAAGCAGCCACCATGATTCTCATTGCTCCACGGTGGCCCAGGCAACATTGGTTCTCCCTTCTACTTCAACTCAGCTCCAGGGAGCCCATACCTCTTCCAATATTTCCTGCTCTGCTCACTCAGAATCAAGAATCGCTTTTTCATCCCAACCTGCAATCGCTACACCTGACAGCTTGGTTTCTCTCGAACTGAATCCATCTGCCTTACATCTTTCTCAGCCTGTTTGCCACATTCTGGAAGCATCCAGGAAACCATCTACTCAGCAATGTTATCAACAGAAGTGGACTAGGTTCTCTTCCTAGTGTTTTCTTCATCATCACGATGCAACATCCTTGGCAGTGGAATTGGTGTTGGATTATCTTCTCCATCTGTCGGACTCTGGGCTTAAATCTACATCCATTAGAGTCCATCTCAGCGCTATTACTGCTTATCACGTACCAGTAGAGGGAAAGCCTCTTACTGCTCATCCTTTGGTCTTCAGGATTATGAAAGGACTTTTAAATGTGAAACCACCTCTCAAGTCTCCTCCTGCAGTCTGGGACCTTAATGTGGTTCTTTCCAATTTGATGATATCACCATTTGAACCAATGGCTATAGTTCATCTCAAGTTTCTTACCTAGAAAGTGGTCTTTCTTATTGCTCTCACCTCTGCCAGGAGGGTCAGAGAGTTACAAGCATTAGTTGTCAGATCCATCCTTCACAGTTTTTCATCATGACAAGGTGGTCCTGCGTACACATCCAAAGTTTCTTCCAAAAGTTGTTACTGAATTTCATCTCAATCAGTCAGTTGTTCTACCAGTGTTTTTTTCCTAAACCTCATTCTCATGCTAGCGAAACTGCTTTGTATACTTTGGACTGTAAGCGGGCTTTGGCCTACTACATTGACTGGACAAAGCCACAGAGGACTTCTCCCCAACTTTTCATTTCTTTTGATCCAAACAAGTTGGGGCACCCTGTATCCAAGCGAACGATTTCCAACTGGCTGGCTGCCTGCTTCTCATTCTGTTATGCTCAGACTGGACTGGCACTGGAGAGTCGTGTCACAGCCCACAAAATTAGAGCTATTGCAGCTTTTGTTGCTTTCATTAGATCTACATCCATTGAGGAAATCTGTAAAGCTTCCACCTGGTCCACAGTTCATACCTTCACTTCTCACTACTGTCTGGAGTCTTTCTCCAGGCGGGATGGGCACTTTGGCCAATCTGTATTACAAAATTTATTTTCTTAGGCCAACTCTCCCACCATTTTCAAGTTTTCAAGTTTTATTAGGATTTTATATACCGCCTATCAAGGTTATCTAAGCGGTTTTACAATCAGGTACTCAAGCATTTTCCCTATCTGTCCCGGTGGGCTCACAATCTATCTAACGTACCTGGGGCTACAGAGGACTAAGTGACTTGCCCAGGGTCACAAGGAGCAGCACGGGGTTTGAACCCACAACCCCAGGGTGCTGAGGCTGTAGCTTCAACCACTGCACCACACACTCCACCATCCCATTTTTGTTAGCTTGGAGGTCACCCATTCATGAGAATATGCTGCCTGCTTGTCCTGGGATAAAGCAGTTACTTACCGTAACAGGTGCTATCCAGGGACAGCAGGCAGATATTCTCACATCCCACCCACCTTCTCGGGTTGGCTTCTTAGCTGGCTTATCGGGCGCATAAGCGGTTGGGGCTATTGCAAATTTTCTAAAGACTTAAAGTGGCGATGCACTTTTAAAGTGGTCCGTACAGGGGCTCCGTCGGTGACATCACCCATTCATGAGAATATCTGCCTGCTGTCCCTGGATAACACCTGTTACGGTAACTAAGTGTGCTTTATGGGGTGGGGTCTGTGGTGGAGATGGGCGAGGTCTTGCCCATGACTTAGCCCAGTTTTCTTCAACCGCCGGTCCGTAAAATAATTTTTTTATTTCCGCCGGTCCATAGGTGTAAAAAGGTTGAAGAACACTGAAATAGAGACTAATACTGAGCCCAGGGCAGATCTCCTTGATGCCTTAGATTATGACAAACCTCGTAAGGAACTTTTCAAATTACCAATGCATAATCTTCTTAAGCAGGCTCTCTTTCGAAACTGCAGCCCCAAGAAAAATTGCTTCACTCTACAGAATAATTTATTGCCCTGGATTTGACAAACCGCAACTACAACATAAGTTGTTGCTTGTGGAGTCAATCCTTAAAAAATACTCCAGTATCAAGGTTTACGCTTCTGCACCACCAGGACGTGAGGGTCATACTATGGACAAATTTGGTCACTGTCTCTACCAAAACTCTATGTTGGCCAATAGAGTGCTTAATTATAATTTCTAGATGTCATTTTATTTTAAACATCATGTAAAGAAGTTGGCTGACTTTGAGCAGTATATTCACTCAGAACATCTTGTAGATTTTCAGCAGACCGCACAGTCTTCTACAAACCAGAAAATATATGGCATGGACGGCATTTGATGCTTTTGAAATGTCATCCAGAGCATCGGCCATGTCTGTAGCTATGAGGCGTCTTGCTTGGCTATGAGTCTCTGACATGGATATTAATCTTCTGGACCGTTCAGCCAACATTCCATTCCTGGGGGAATAACTCTTCGGTGATAGAATAGAGGCTGCTGTTCAAAAGTTGACTCAGCATGAACAGAATTGGAACTCTTTGAAGAAATCAAAGGCTAAGGGTCAACAAACTAAGTCTGCTCCAAAACCAGCTTTTATACTGTAATCTGCAATTGCTACACCTCACAGCTTAGTACCTCCTGGCGTAATTTCACCAGATCCTAATCTCTAACGCAGGACAAGTCATTGTAGCTACTTCCAAAAAACCTTGTACTCAGCAATGTTAACAGAAGTAGGCACTTTTCAATATGTGGTGTACTCTCCACCACCAAGATGCTCCATCTTCTCTATCTTCAGTATTGGAATATCTTTTCCATCTTTCTAATTCCAGACTGAAAACCACTTCAGTCAGCGTTCACCTCAGTAATATTAATGCTTTCCACGTTCCTGTCAACAATAAATCTCTTCCTCTTGTTTCCAGATTTTTGAAGAGCCTTTTCAATTCCAAACCTCCATTGGGATCTTAATATAGTCCTAGCCACTTTGATGAAACCACCATGTGAACCAATGGGTTCTACGTATCTCAAGTTTCTCACTTGGAAAGTGGTCTTCTTGATTTTTCTCACTTCTACCCATAGAGTGATTATACTCAAAGCATTGGTTTGCGACCCACTATTCACAGTATTCCATCCTGATAAAGTGGTACTGTGCACGCTGTAGCCACCACCAGGGTCTCTAAGCAGGGAACAACAGTGCCCCTAGTGGCCACAGTAAAAAATGATCTAGGCGCGAGACTCAGAAAGGAGTCAGCCCTGCAGGGACTGAAATAAGGTAAAAATCAAAACACAAAATTCTAGTGATAAGCAAGTTCTTAATATGGCTTAATGGTCAGAATGTGCCAAAGCATTGCAACAAACTCCAGTTCTTCAAAATCAAATAATAAGAAAAATCCCTGCACAGCTTTTAGGGTTTTTACTTTCAAAAATCAAAACTTCACTTTTATCATAGACAGTTTTTTCCTGGATTTCACAGTTCTTTTCACTAACCTGCCCAAGGCAAGGAACAGGTAAGTCCAGCTCCTAAGCTGTATCAGACCCAAGTTTAAATCAATCAAAACAAAAACCTCATTTGGAGTCAAGTAAATAATTTATTGGAAAATCCGGTGGCATTATTGTATGATACGGTGTTATTCGGTACTTCTATGAGAGTAAAAAGTCAAATATCTTCTAAAAATAACAAGCTATTACTCATTATGACAGGGGTTGCCATACAACATATTACAAAAAATTGGAAAAACTGGGACCAATTGAGTTATAATTTTTGGTGGAATTCTTTATGTCACATCTGTAGAATGGAGCGCGCAATAGCCATATAGCAGGGGCATTTAAAGAAATTTAGAGAGATTTGGGAGCCATTAACAAAATACTGTAAAGAATGAATATTTGTTTTTCCCTTTGAACATACATGTCCATGGGGGGAGGGAGGGGGGTAATTTTTTGTTTTTATTATGTGTAAAGATAATAATGGGATATATGTGGGGGGTGGAGATATTTGATCTGAACTAGTCTTTGTTAGTTTATTAAGTAACTAGTCTTTTAGCCCGTTACATTAACGGGTGCTAGAATATATGTCTGTCTTTCTTTCTTTCTTTCTTTCTGTCTCTCTCTCCCTGGCCCCCTTTCTTTGTCTGTCTTTCTGTGTCTTTCCCTGCCCCCTGTGCAGCAGCAGCATTTTCCCCCACCCACCCTTCTCTTCCTGCGGTCTGGCCTTCTTCCTTTTTCTTCCCCCCCCCCCCCTGTCCATCAGCACCTCTTTCCTGCTCCCCCTGTCCAGCAGTAGGCCTCCCTTCCTTTTTCTTCCCCCCTCCTCCTTCTTATCCCTATGATACACTTACCTTGCTCTGCCCCTGATCAGAGGTTCCCTCCGCTGACAGCCGCCTCAAGACCCACCCAGTTGCACCCATTGGGAAAGTTCCCTCTGCCGCATCCTGTACAGTAAAGTGCGTAACTTCTCATCCAAGCTTTTTATTGTGTCATCAGCAAACTCAACTCGGGGAGGTCTTTCCCTGTCAGATTCAACTACATTACTTCCTTCATAGCCATCACTTAGGTCTTTTGCTGAAGCAGAATCTGCAGCAAAGTAACTATCACAGTTCTGCATTTGTGTCTGCTGGTTTTCTTTTACTGTAGATTCCTGTGGGGCACAGTGACATGGAGAGGTTGCGGTGGGGTAGCTATCA
Organism: Geotrypetes seraphini; assembly: GCF_902459505.1. Taxonomy (NCBI): domain Eukaryota; kingdom Metazoa; phylum Chordata; class Amphibia; order Gymnophiona; family Dermophiidae; genus Geotrypetes; species Geotrypetes seraphini. The sequence continues at coordinate 92,248,136 of NC_047092.1, forward strand.
CCTGTGGAAGCTGGGCTTGGTATGGTGTGAATGGATAGGTGGTGGGTTGTGAAGGCAAAAATTGCTGGCTTTTGTTGCAGAAGATGTTGCTGAAGCAGACGATCACTATCCTCCTTGCACTCCGGGTCCCTTAGTCCCTTGCCGCCTCCCACTTCCCGCGGTCCTGACAAGCATCGTGGTGTTAATTGATACCTTAAGCAAATCAGGGCAGTAGAAGGCTGCGAAGCAGCGTGTTTAGAGTGCTGCGGCTGCTGCTAGAGGCGAGAGGTTTGTCGGGACAGCGGGAAGGGAGGGCGGCAAAGGACTAAGGGTAGCGACCAGACCGCGTGAAGGGAGGGTCGGACGGGAGTTCGGGTGCGCTGGGGGGGAAGAGTGCGCCGACGACGATCTGCCTTACACGGAAAGGATCGGGATTTAAGGAAATATGTCTGCACAGCCAGCGACCGCTGTCTTTTCGCCTCTGCCAGCGGGGCCTGGGTGCGGCGAGGAAGGGGGGTCTTGCCCGGCCGAATCCCAGGCCTGCTCTCCTTCCCCTAAGTCCCGGCCCCTCACTCCGCGCCATCTAGCGCATGTGCACTCGTGCCGCCACATCGCAACGGATCAGGGAACACGCGGTGCGACTGCGCATGCGCGCATAGCTTTTTATTATTATAGATGTTGGTGTACAATGATTTTTCTTGTATTCTACTTATTTAAAAGTTTTAAAAATGAATAAAGAATTAAAAAACCTCTGAAGCCTCTAGCTGCTGCAAGCAGAGCTGGGGCCGGCAGTTTTGCCACAAGTTTGCCTTTAAAAGCTTCTCAAAAATAGCTTTCAAAATGCCCACCCAGTTATTGGCAAACCTCTCCCTCAAAAGACAAATCCCAGCTTCCTTCAAGCTTGGGCTGAAAAATGTAGAAATTAAAAACACACAGTTCTTTCAAGGCACCAGGCTGTGCCCCACCCCCACACAGAGTCCAAAATCAAACAATGGAGGTTTTTCAAAACTGTATCCTTAAAGCTGCCTTCACAAACAACACAGTTCTGGCAGTAAATGGAAAAAAAAGGATAATCTCATCAAAAGAAAACAGTAGCAAAACAGTCTTATTCAACATTGTCCAGAATTCAGCAATCTAAAATACTCAGCAATGCTTTTAGTACTGCTTAGTAGCAAAAATCTCATCCATTAGATCAGTACTTGAAAATGGTTCTTCTGCAGCTAGCTCCTCCTGAAGCTCCATCGGCTCCTCCTGTACTTGTACTGCCAACTCTGGGGTGGACCAGGCTTCCTCTATTTCAATCTGGTCAGACATTACCCTCGTTTAAGCCTGCAACCTCTTCCTTGGAGAGAGACCTGTGCCTTCTCCCTTAACTCTCTTAACAGCCTAGTACAATCCACTGGCTTTTCCTGTGGGGAGCCATGCCCTGCCCTGGCTGAGCTGGATCTCACCTGGGTCTCTCTCTGGCTCCCTCGGTGGACAATAGGGAAATGACATTGCACCCTATTATCAGGAATAGGTTTAAAACCTATGTTTCTAGCACTGCTGTGTGAAGTGTAGTGACTGGGTAGGGTTTCCCTGTCCCCCCATTCTGGGTCTGTGAGATCATCAAGCTGATCTGACTGGTACTGTGAGTTGGCCTTGAAAATCTCCTTTTTAGGCTTCTTGCCACCCTTTCTACCAGATTTAACAGGGACGGCAGGTATGGAGTCTGACTGGTTACATTCTCCCATACTAAAGGACTTCTTACCCTGGGAAGCATGCAACTCTAAAGTACTTCAGGGATATGAGAGAAAATGAGAATGAAGAAGCATAGGTGCTAATGGCAATGCCTATTCTTATATTTCTTCTCCCCAGGGACCGGATTAAGACAGAGATTTTCAAAGTCTTGGGCCAATGTAGGTCTGGAGGTGCATAGCTTCTTGGTTTTTCGGGACTGGTTTTGGTTTCCATATCCTCTAACGACCCCACTACTTTTTGAGCTAGGGCAGTAAACTATGTCCTCAAACTGCCCATCCTACAGTTCTTGCATTTGGTTCCATAACTGGATTAGATGTCCTCCAAACTCCTGTAAAGAGTCCGTAACCTTCCCTATTTGAATGGTCTTTTGCTCTAGCTGAGCACTATTTGTTTGGCCAGTCTGCCAGTATCTATCCCCTTGGTAGTCCACTCATCCTGGGCTGCCTGTATCTTCCTTAGCTGTTGCATAATTTCCCGCTGTTGGGATTGATTACCAGCAACTTTGTTTTCTAGTTGTTGGACCTGAATTTAAATCTGGGCCATCAGTTCTTTAAGTGTGTCAGCCTGTTGACCCCTGAACCATCATATCCTATCAGTAATCTTAATCATATCATATCAATCATATCATATCATATATATATCAATAATCATATCATATCAATAATCTTAATTACCCTATCCAACCTACCATAAAGATACTAGGTGTAACTTTGGATCAGTGCCTAACCATGAGAGACCAGGTGGACTCCTTGATCAGAAAGGGATTTTTCACTCTCTGGAAACTCAGATCCATTAAAGCTTATTTCGATACAGCGGCATTCTTTGTACTGAGTCTACTTGACTACTGTAACATCGCCTATTTAGCAATTTCCCAAAAGAACATGCAGCGTTTACAATTGATGCAAAATGCAGCGGTCAAACTGATCTTTGGGCTGAGGAAATTTGACCACGTGACACCCTACTACCGGCAGCTGCATTGGCTGATTATAGGGGCTATGTCACTGTATTATTAGTTAATCAAGGGAGTTTAAATTTGTCTGCTTCTGCTTCAAAACACTACACGGACTTGCCCCTAAATATATAACTGACCTTTTCGTCTTCTCAGCCAACAGACACAAGAGAAGCTCACATTCCAACTTCATTTCCCCCCCAGTGAGAGGTTGTAAACTGAAAAAACACCATGAACATCTCTCGCACCAAGCAGCATCATGGGGTAAAGACCTAGAACAATTGCTTTTGCCCACTACTTATGAGGAATTTAGGAAACGTCTGAAAACACACCTGTTCCTAAAGTATCTAGACAACTGATCCTCTCTTCTCTCTCCCCTCTATAGCAATTAACTTGTTCTATTGAAAACTCTCTCCTCAAAAATGGATTTCCTGTCCTATTAACCCTCTTTCTTCCTTCCTTCTTAAAGTCAATCAATTTGTACCTTGGCTTAATCTTTGTAAACCGCATAGAACTTCACGGTATTGCGGTATATAAGCTGTTGTTGTTATTATTTATTATTATTATTATTATTATCCTGCTTCAGGGTCTCCCACAATTCGGGCATAGGATCCTTGGGAAGGATCCTTTGGCTCTTGCTTAAAGCTGAGATCTGCGCATTTCTGATATACAATCTCAAGTTCCCCCTTCCACTGAGCAACCTGTTTGTCAGTCATATCCTGCAGATCCTTTTTAAGGGACATCACCTCCTGATGGAGATGTTCAATACTTTCTCCCTGGAACCTGCCCTTGCATCTTCCTTACCCGTCTGAGGATTCCTCCCATTAACTTCTTGGATTATATTTGGGCGGCTTGACTCAGTAGAGCCAAACCCCTTAGACCCCCTATCTGTGCCTTGAATGTGTACCCAGCACTCTAGCTTGGCATGCCATATACACTCATCTGTGTAATCATCTGTGCAATCTTGTCCTTAGGCTGAACCTGATAGTGAGTGTCACCTTGATTAACTAATAATACAGTGACATAGCCCCTATAATCAGGATCAATCATGCCTGCAGAAATGTCAAGCAAGTGCTGTGATGCCAATCCTGACCTAGCCCCTATATATGATCCCGGAGGAGGGGAAACTTGTAAGTCCGTTCACACAAGAGCCCTTCCTTTTGCAGGGACTACTTGTTCATGGGCTGCATACAAGTCGTACCCGACTGCTTTTAAGTATGCCTGAGTAGGGGTCCGGGCATTTTCACACAGCGGTACCCACCTGACTGTGGGACACCACCGCTGTCGGAATCTCTACACTGAGGCTGCCTTCTTTGCCAAGTTAACCTAGCTGGGTTCCTTTCCCTCCTAACTTGGGTGCCTAACACCCACTTACTGGGCTGCTGAGGCTCTCCCTGTTCCTCAGATGAAACCCTGCCAGCTTGCGCTACTACCTTGCTCAGGTCGGGCCAGTCCCTGCCTAAAATCAGAGGACAAGGAGTGGAGTCCAGAATAGCCAACCGCATCCTATACTGATTACCCCCATGTCTCAAAGCCACCCTGGCCCGTGGGTATTCTTTAGTATCACCATGGACTCACACCACAGGTGCCTCTTCTACAAAGGGGGACTTGCAGACTTGCGCCCATATCTGGCGAGATATCACAGATTGTTCTGCCCCCATGTCTACTAGAGCCCACACCTCCTTGCCTGCTAACAGGACCAGTACCTGACATTCCTGTTTGTCCCATACTCCAAGGCTCCGGGCAATGACAAAATCTCTTCTCTCGGCAGAATCGCTGAGTGTGTCCTGCCTTCCCACACCTATAGCACCTCCTCTCCCCACTCTGGGTATTTGGCCTAGGAGAGGAAAAACTGGAATTCTTGGGGGCAGGTTTCTTAAAATGCTCATTGCTCAATTCTGGGCTTTGTCTAGGTGGGGGTGCTCTTGCTGGGATGGGGCCTTCAACTGAGGGTTCTTGGGCATCTAAGTATGCCTTAGCAACCTCAAGAACCTACACTAAGATCTTACAATTCTGCTTCCTAATCCAGGCTCTCAAGTGTTTAGGGACTGCTTCTAGCATTTGTACTTTGACTATCTCAATAAAGAGTGCCATAGGATCATTTAACCAGGGTTGATGCTACCTCTCAGCTATCTTGGTGATTGAAGTAAGGCCTTAGGTCTTTCTGAGCTTAGCATCTGGGTAGCAATAAACTTCTGCCTATAGCGTTCATAGGTGTAGCCTAGATAATCCTTTCCTTCCTTCCTTCTCACTCCACCCCATGGTCTAGCACAGTGGTTCCCAAACCTGTCCTGGGGGACCCCCAGCCAGTCAGGTTTTCAAGATATCCCTAATGAATATGCATGAGAGAGATTTGCATATAATGGAAGTGACAGGTATGCAAATCTCTCTCATGCATATTCATTAGGGATATCTTGAAAACCTGACTGGCTGGGGGTCCCCCAGGACAGGTTTGGGAACCACTGGTCTAGCATCTCCATCTCCTTCCCTTCTCTCCCCCCATGCCCTGGCATCTCTCTCCTCTCCTATCTCTCCCTCTCCCTCCTTCTCTGTCATCTCCTCTCCTTTATTTCCCTCTGGTCTGGCATTTTATGTCTCCTTAGTTTCCCTTCCCTCCCCCCATGCCTTGGCATCTCTCTCCTCTCCTTCCACCTCCCCTCCCACTCCATTATCTGGCATCTCTTCTCCTTCCTTTCTCTCCTTCCTTCCTTTCACCTGGTCTGGCATCTGTCTCCTCCCGCTCCCCCCATATGCCCCGACATCTCTCCCCCCCACCTCCATGGTCTTGTAGCTCCTTTCCTTTCCCTCTCTCCCATGGTCTTGGCATCTCTTTCCTCTCCTCTCCCTTCCCTGGTCTTCCTTCTCCCCTCTCTCTCCCCAATTGGGTGCAGCAGCACTTCTTTTCCCCTCCCTCCTCCCCAATTGGGTGCAGCAGCAGCATTTCTCTTCCCATCCCTCCCATCTCACACACCCGTTGGCAGAGTCGCTACATGTTGTTTCTGTAATTTACAGGTGTGACAGTCGTTACCGATGATATGAAAACTGAGATTGTGAATGAATCAAACTTAAGTGAATACATTTTTAAAAAATACAGTTATCTGCATATTGCATTGGAAACTCAGCCATGAGGCCTTGTAATAAATAGATTGCAATAAATAGATTTAGCTAGCTCACAGATTGGCATTCCCTGTCTAAATTGCTGATTCTACATTTCAGCTAATGCTAGGAAGTTCAGAAGGTTGATTTGGTTGATTTTTTGACTCTTAAAAGACATAGATTTATGTACCATTGTTCACATACATCCATGGGGATAAGGTTCTCAGAGGAACAGGAAATTTGGGTGTTTTTCAGAGAATCTTTCTTATAGATTAGAAAATACAATACTACACTTTGAAGGTCATACAGAAGTTAAGATGTGTCTGCAGAAAGTAGGAATTTGTACTGACATGATTGATACTTGGAAAGGTCAAAGATCAAAACTGATTTAGGAAGAAAAGTGTAACACTGCCACCTGCTGGGTTTAAAAACTTAACAGAATGGACTTTTAATGTTAACATTGACGTAAGACATTTTTGGAAAGGAAGTCATGTGATCAACTGTGCCATTGTATTCTAAAGCATGATAATTATTACAAATGATGTCGGGGTATAAATCTGTTTGCCTTGTTTTCTCTCTTTGAAGAGCACTGAAATTTTGAGGGCTTGCTCTTCCCAGACTGTGGAAGCTTTGTCAATAAACCATTTGTTTTTACTTGGCTTTTCCTTGTCTGTTATTTGAATTCACAGAACGGAGTCTCTAGCCCAATGATGTGGGAAAAAGAATCCATTCTGGCAATTCTTTTGGCCTCGATGTTCGAGTCTCCAGCCAACTTGAACAAGATTAAGGCAAGTTGTAAGCTTCCTTCCATAGGTCAGCGACGGAGGGAAACTTACAACTTGCTTCTCTTGTTTGCTTCAGGCTTTCCTCATTGCCGGGTCCTGCCTTCGCGGAAACAAAAAGTAAGCAGGACCCGGCAGCAAGGAAGGCCCAAAGCAAGCAAGAGCAGCAAGTTGTAAGCTTCCCTCCATCAATGACCTGTCTCCCACCTTAGCTTGTAGCGAACTCATGCTCCAGGACTCTAACGTATGCGTGCTGGCTTCCCTTCTCTTCTCTTCCCCGCCCCCCCTGGGATGTAACTTCCGGTTTCGGAGGGAAGAGAAGGGAAGCCGGCATGCACACGTTAGAGCCCCGGAGCATGGGTTCAAGTCGCTTGCTGGTGTTAAAAAAAAAAAAAAAGTCAGGCAAGAGTCAAGCTGTGCGGAGTCAGCCTGGGAAATCTCCAAGCCGGTGAGGGTTTTTAAAAAATGTTGAGCAGCGGCCGCAGCAGCAGGATTTGCAATCAGGTTGACAGCTGGGCAGTCATCTAAATTAGCCGGACAGAATGACCGGCTACTAGGCCCTAGGGAGAACACTGTGGATGTTAACCTCCAAGAATGACAAATATCCCCTGTTTAGGGGATGAGCTTTTTGGGGACTCGATGGAAAATGCCACTCAAAAGCTAACTGATTATGAAAAAGAGTGGGATGCTTTAGTTAAACCTAAACCCAAGCCTTCCACAGCAAGACCATTCAAGCCCTCTTCATATTAGAGGTGTTTTTTGGCCAAACCTTTCTGCTCCTTCCAGGCTACAACAGAAGCAACAACGCCCTCAGAAACCTCAAGCGTCTACTCCTGGCAAAGTGATGTAATCTTTTTGATGAGCTACTCGAGAGCATAGTTGCAATTCCTTTACATCAGTCTCTCCCTCAGCCAATTGGAGGTCATCTCCAACTTTATGTTCATCGTTGGGAGTTGATCACCTCAAACCTCTAGGTTCTACAGATCATTCAAGAGGGTTACTCTCTTCATTTTGTCACTGTCCCTTAAGATCATCCTCCAAGAGCAGTGGTCTCAAACAAACCCTTTGTAGGGCCACATTTTGGATTTGTAGGCACTTGGAGGGTCTCAGAAAAAATAGTTAATGTCTTATTAAAGAAATGACAATTTTGCATGAGGTAAAACTCTTTATAGTTTATAAATCTTTCCTTTTGGCTTAGTCTTAATAATAATATTGTAATTTATAGCTAAAGAGACATATGATCAAGAAACTGTTTTATTTTACTTTTGTGATTATGATAACCATACCGAGGGCCTCAAAATAGTACCTGGCGGACTGCATGTGGTCCCTGGGCCGCGAGTTTGAGACCACTGTCCAAGAGAGTCTGCTTTGAACCCTCACCAGACCTCCCTTCTTCAGGAAATCGATTCCCTTCTCCTCCTCAATGCCATTGAGAAACTTCCTGTGGATCAGCAGAATGGGGGGTTTTACTCCAGCTATTTTCTAGTCCTGAAGAAGATCTAGTTTAGATCTCAGAGCCCTCAACAAGTTTCTTTTCAAGGAAAAGTTTTGGATGATGTCCCTAGCCACTCTATATCCCCTCTTGGCTCACAACGATTGGCTATGCTCTCTAGATCTCAAGGAAGCCTATACTCATATCCCCATTCATCCATCTTAAAGGAAGTACCTCAGATTTCAAGGGACCCACCACTACTATCAATACAAGGTTCTACCTTTCGGCCTGGCATCCTTTCCCAGAGGCTTCACCAAGTGCCTGGTGGTGGTGGCAGCGGCCTTGAGGTCTCAGGGTCTTCAAGTCTTTTCCTACCTAGATGACTGGCTCATCAAGGATCCTTTGTCTCAAGGTGAACTCTTAGTGACAAATCAGCCCATACTATTTCTTCAGAACTTGGGGTTCGAGAGCAACTTCCCCAAATCACAACTTCAACCTTCTCAGAAGTTCTGTTCATCAAAGCACTGCTTGACACCACTCCTCAGGGCATTTTTTCCTCAACAACGTCAGGATACTTTAATCCAACTTTGTCATCAGATCACTCAGCTTCAGTCAATTTCAGCCAGGCTCATGATGGCTCTTCTGGATCACATGGTTTCCACAGTCCACATGACTCACTTTGCGAGGCTTCATCTCTGGATGCCTCAATGGTCTCTGGCCTCACAGTGGTCTCAGGCGTTTGACCCACTCTCACAACAAATTCTGTTACTTCGTCTCTTCGACAGTCGCTTCAGTGGTGGATGAACTCTTTGGTCTTTTGTTTCATATACCACCTCATCAAAAAGTTCTGACCACGGATTAGTCAACCTATGCTTGGGGAGCTCATCTGGATGGCCTTCACACTCAAGGTCACTGGTTCCCCGGAGAACAACTTTTTCACATAAATCTTTTGGAACTTAGAATGATTTACTTTTCAGCATTTAGTAGTCGATCGTGTCCTTCTAGTCCGCAGAGACAATCAAGTCGCCATGTATTATATAAACAAACAAGGAGGGATGGGTTCTCTCCTTCTTTGTCAGGAGGCTCAGAAGATCTGGCTTGGGCGATTGCTTGCAACATTTTTCTCAAAGCAATCTACATTCAGGGGGAACATAATTTCTTGGCAGACAAACTCAGCAGAATTCTTCAACCACATGAATGGACACTCAACTCAGCAGTTCTCCATCCCACTTTCTCTCAATTGGGGGAATCTTCAAGTGGATTTGTTTGCGTCCCCTCCCCAATAACAAGTTGCCCCAGTTGTGCTCCAGACTGTACGCTCCTCATCGTCTGGAGGCAGACTCTCTTTTCTTCTGGATTGGTTGCACAAGTTTCTCTATGCGTTTCCACCCATTCCTCTCATTCTCAAGACACTTGTCAAAGCCAAGCAGGAGTTGGCCACTATGATACTTATAGCTCCTTGGTGGCCCAGACAGCTTTGGTTCTCCCTTCTACTTCAACTCAGTATCAAGGAGCCAATACCTCGGCCAATTTTTCCATTTCTTCTCACATAGAATCACGGTTCACGTCTACATCCCAGCCTTCAGTCTTTACACCAGACAGCTTAGTACCTCTTGGGCTGATCTTCACTTTTATCAGCCTGCCACTCATATTGGAAGCTTCCAGAAAACCAGCCACTCAGCAGTGTTATCAGCAAGAATGGACCCGTTTTCTGCTTGGTATCTCCTTCATCACCAGGTTCCGAAATCCATCTCTCTTTCCTCACTTTTGGATTATCTCCTTCATTTGTCTGACTCTGGCCTCAAATCCACATCCATTAGAGTCCATCTCAGTGCTATAACTGCCTTTCATCAACCAGCGGATTGTAATCCTCTTACTGTTCATCCTCTTGTCTCCAGATTCATGAAAGGACTTTTAAATGTCAAATCGCCTCCAGTGGTTTGGGATCTCAATGTAGTTCTTGTTAAGTTGATGAAGCCTCCATTTGAACCAATGTCTACTGCTCATCTCAAATACCTAACTTGGAAAGTCTCTTTCTTATTTCTCTCACTTCTGCCAGAAGAGTAAGTGAACTTCATGCGCTAGTGGTGGACCCACCATTTACAGTGTTCTATCATGACAAGGTTGTGCTTCACACTCATGCAAAGTTCCTTCCTAAGGTTGTCACTGAATTTCATCTCAATCAATCAATTGTTCTTCCAATATTATTTCCTAAGCCTCATTCTCATTCAGGGGAAATGGCTCTTCACACTCTGGACTGTAAGCGGGCATTGGCCTACTATCTCAACAGGTCAAAGCCTTATAGAACATCTCCTCAACTTTTTGTTTCCTTTGATTCTAACAAGTTGAGTCATCCTGTTTCCAAAAGAACGATTTCTATTTTGGTTGTTCTGTTATGTTGAGGCTGGGCTGCAACTGGGGAGTCAAGTCACAGCCCATAAAGTTTGAGCTACGGCAGCTTCAATAGCTTTTCTCTGCTCTACCCCTATTGATGAGATCTGTAAAGCTACTACTTGATCCTCGGTTCATACTTTCACCTCTCATTACTATCTGGAATATTTTCCCAGACGGGATGGGCATTTCGGCCAAGCAATATTGCAAAATTTGCTTTCCTAAAGGCCAACTTTCCCCTCCATCTCACCACATGTGAGAATATGCTGCCTGCTTGTTCTGGAATAAAGCACAATTACTTACCGTAACAGGTGTTATACAGGGACAGCAGGTAGATATTCTCACAATCCACCCACCTCCCCTGGTTGGCTTCTTAATTGGCTTACTGAACTGAGGAGCCATGCACCTAAGTCGGACGAGAAGGCATTCGTGCATGTGCGGTGCAGTCAGTCACAAACTTTCTAAAGTTCTTAAAGAGCCAATGCACTTTTGCAACTGTTCGTACCGGGACTCCATGGATGACGCCACCCCACATGTGAGAATATCTGCCTGCTCTCCCTGGATAACACCTCAACGTCAATCTTTATTGGACTGGGACCGATGTCATTGAAGGAGCTTTTCTTAACACTCTCAGTCATTGTATTCCTCAGACTCGGAAGCATCCTTCTCCTTCCTATAGAGAATCTCCTGGAGTTGCAGATGTTTATTCTGATCTTTCTGTACAAAATATTGATTATCCACGGACAAGCAAGCAGCATGTTCTCACATGTGGGTGATATCATCCACGGAGCCCCGTACAACACCACTTTGAGAATTTAAGAAAGTTTGACACAGGCACACGGCTCCTCAATTTTTAGTTTTCCGCGGAGCTAAGACGTGTGTTTTTCAAACTTTCTGTCGTTTGCCTTCCTGCTCATGCATTTTTTTCTTATTTATTGTTTGTTTATGTTTTGTTTATTCATTTATATCCCGCTCTTACCCAGGGCGGGTTAGAAACTTACATACAAAAACTATAGCATTACATCAGACATTACATATACCATCAACAATACATACTCCCACAATACAAAAACCTCCTATACAAAAAATTCCCATAATACAAGAAGTACAAACCATAAAATATACAGGTGACCAGCACCTTATTCTCTTCTTCTCCTTTTTATTAATAACACAATCTCAAACCTTGCCTTTCATCTGGCAAAAAAGCTGCCCCTTCAACAGTTTTTTAAAGTTCTGTATATTCTGCTGCCGTTGAATATACTCAGGAAGCTTATTCCATTCTCTAGGCCCTATGCAATAAAGTATACTGTCTCTAGATACTGTCAGTTTCAGCTGCCTGACAGATGGAATTTATAACTTCAGTTGTTCTGCAGATCGAAGAGGACATTGCGGAACACGTGGCAGAACGCTCTCAATAAAATGGGTGCCAGATTGTGCACGCACATATAGACATTTAGCATTAGCTTAAAGCAAATCCTATCCATCAACCTCAACCAATACAAGCTCACATAGCTCTCTTTCACATTCTCATGTCTTCCCAGCCTAAACAAAGTTCTGATCACTGAATTTTGGTCTACCTGGAGGGCACATAATACTGACATCGGTACCCCCAGGAATACTAAATTACAATAGTCAAGAACTTGATGCGCTCTTCTGTCTAGAATTCGGGGATATGTTTCATCTGATGACCCCAACATCGACTCCCTTGGTACCAGTTCGGTCTGAGAATACAGCAACGAGGTCTTGCAGTACCGATACTGGTTTTCCAGTGCCTCATCATAGTTCCACAACTCGTCATCGATCATCTCATCGATCCTGTTCTCTATTGAGGCATCACTCTGGTATAGGGGTACCCAAAAGACCGATTGCGATCGACCAGTAGATCGCGAAGGCAATGCAAGTCGATCCCGGGCTCCGTGATAGACTCGCGTTGCCTTTGCGTTCTACCTGCTTTCTGGTGGTGTAAAGAGGACGTAGAAGCACCGGACTGAGCAGCTTTCCCCACCCGATGTCAATTCTGACGTTAGAGAGGAAGTTCCGGGCCAGTCAATCGCTGTCTGGCTGGCCCGGAACTTCCTCTCCTATGTTAGAATTGATGTCTGGTGGGGAAGGGTCCTCGGCCCGGCACTCCTGCGTCTTCTTTATGGTGTCGGGAAGCAGAGAGAACAGAACTCGGTGGTGGTGGCTTGGGGGCCTGTTCCCCGATGGCAGTGGCTGTGGCTTGAGGGAGGGCAGGGAGAAAGAAAGAAAGGGGGCAGGCAGGTTGACACAAAGAAAGGGAGGGCAGGGAAATAGAAAGAAAGAAGGGAAACAGAAAGAAAGGGGGTATGGAGAGAGAGAGACAAAGAAAGGGGGCACGGAGAGAGAAAGGCAGACAGACAATGAAAGGGGGCATGGAAAGAGAAAGACAGGCAGAAAGAAAGGGGGCATGGAGAGAGAAAGACAGACAGAAAAAAAGAAGGGGGTCAGGGAGAAAGAAAGAAAGAAGAGGCAGGGAGAAAGAAATAAAAAGTTGGGGGAGGGAATGAGGTCTGGAGGAGAGGAAGCATACAGGAGGGAATAAATATTGGATGCACAGTCAGAAGAAGAAAGTGCAACCAGAGACTCATGAAATCACCAGACAACAAAGGTAGGAAAAATGATTTTACTTTCAATTTAGTGATCAAAATGTGTCTGTTTTGAGAAATTTAAATCTGCTGTCTATATTTTGCACTATGGCCCCCTTTTTACTAAACCGCAATAGTGGTTTTTAGTGCAGGGAGCCTATGAGCATTGAGAGCGCAGGGCATTCGGCGCACCTCCCTGCGCTAAAAACCGCTATTGCGGTTTAGTAAAAAGGAAGGGAGTATATTTGTCTATTTTTGTATAGTTGTTACTGAGGTGACATTGCATAAAGTCATCTGCCTTGACCTTTTTGAAAACCCCCCGGAATATAAATAATTAACATTTTCTCTGCGTACAGTGTGCTTTGTGTGTTTTAAAAATTTTACTGTTGGTAGATCATTTTGACTTGGCCATTTTAAAAGTAGCTCGCAAGCCCAAAAAGTGTGGGCACTCCTGCACTAGTACATCGAGGCATCATCGATCTTCTCCTCGACGCTCTCAATCTGGTAAATTCCAAGAGAAACATTATTCTTCTGCACTAGCTTCTAAGCGCAAGAAAGCTTTGAAGCATTCCTCCTTGTCATCGGATCATTACCTGTCTTCTCGTTAACATCAGTCTTAACGCTTTCCATTACCCAAACCAGTGTTTGATTCTGATTTACAATCTGACTCAGATGTACCTTTATCTGACTCTTTTACTGAAGCTTATGGCACTCCCTTGGAACACTCTCTACACAGGTCTCCCTCCAGAGTGAAATGCAGAGTAATGCGTTTGGGGATTAATAATCGGAAGGAGCCTTATATGCTAAGAGGTGAGAGGCTGATATTCACAGATGGGGAGAGGGACTTTGGGGTGATAAAGTCTGAAGATCTAAAGGCGAAAAAAACAGTGCAACAAGGCGGTGGCTGCTGCTAGAAGGATGATGGGCTATATAAAGAGAGGCATAACCAGTAGAAGAAAGAAGGTGTTGATGCCCATGTACAGGTCGGTGAGGCCTCCCTTGGAGTATTGTGTTCAGTTTTGGAGACTGTATCTGGCAAAGGACGTAAGAAGACTTGAAGAGGGCCAGAGGAGGGTGACGAAAATGATAGGTTTGCGCCAAAAGACCTATGAGGATAGACTGGAATCCCTGAATATGTATACCCTAGACTAGGAAAGGAGGGACAGGGAAGATATGATTAAGACGTTTAAGTACTTGAAAGGAATTAACGTAGAACAAAATCTTTTCAAGATATAGGAAAATGGTAAAACCAGAGGGCATAATTTGAGGTTGAGGGGTGGGAGGATGGTGGATACCTGGAGTGTGCTCCCAAGAGAGATGGTGGAGAGGAAAACGGTGATGGAGTTCAAAAAAGCGTGCGCTTCAACATATTTATAAACGACCTAGAAATTGTCACGACGAGTGAGGTGATTAAATTTGCAGACGATAGAAAGTTATTCAGAGTAGTGAGGACACAGAAGGATTGTGAAGACCTACATAGAGACAGATTCGCTCGAGGAATGGGCTGCGAAATGGCAAATGAGGTTCAACATGGATAAATGTAAGGTGATGCATGTCAGTAACAAAAATCATATGCACGAATGCAGGATGTCTGGTGCTATACTCGGAGAGATTCCCCAGGAAAGAGACTTGGGAGTACTTGTAGACAAGTCAATGAAACCGTCCGCGCAAGGGCAAACAGAATGCTAGGAATGATTAAGAAGGGGATCACAAGCAGATCTGAAAAGGTTATCATGATGTTATACTAGGCAATGGTACACCCTCACCTGGAATACTGCGTCCAATACTGGTTGCCGTACATGAAAAAAGGATGTAGTACTACTCGAAAGGGTCCAGAGAAGAGTGACAAAAATGGTCAAAGGACTGGAGGAGTTGCCATACAACTGGGCCTCCTCTCCCTTGAAAAAAGAAGATTGAGAGGGGAAATGATCGAAACATTGAAGACATTAAAGGGAATTAACGTAGTAGAGAAAGAGAGATTGTTCACCCTCTCCAAGGTGAAGAGAACGAGAGGCACTCACTAAAGTTAGAAAGGAAAAGATTCCGTACAAACGTAAAGAAGTTCTTCTTCACCCAGTGAATGGTAGAAATCTGGAATGCTCTTCCGGAGGCTGTTATAGAGGAAAGCACTCGTCAGGGATTCAAGACAAGGTTGGATAAGTTCCTACTGAAAGAGAACATACGCAAGTAAGACTTAAATAGGGCACTGGTCTTTGACCTAAGGGCCACCGTGTGAGCAGACTGCTGAGCACGATGGACCACTGGTCTGACCCAGCAGCGGCAATTCTTTTGAATTGACTTTCAGAGCCTCATCAATGTCAGTAGCAGTGAGATGTTTAGCCTAGCTCAGGATTGAAGATATGGACATTAATCTTCAGGACAGATTGGCTAATATTCCCTGCTTGGGAGATGAGCTTTTTGGGGACTCTATTGAAAATGCCACTCAAAATCTCACTGATCATGAGAAGCATTGGGATGCTTTAGTTAAAACCAAACCAAAACCATCCACTACTAAACCTTTAAGCCACCTTCTTTTTATCAGAGGCGTTTTTCAGCAAAACTGTCTGCTTCTGCTAGACTGCAGCAAAAAAACCAAAAACAACGTCCTCGGAAGCCTTAATCGACTGCACCTCAAGAGCCATCTCAGTCAGATATAAACAGGATGGAGTCAATCCAGAGCAAGGCTACTAAAATGGTTGGTGGTTTTCAGTATAAGGTATACGGAGACAGAAAGTTCTCAATATGTATACTTCGGTAGAAAGGTGGGAGAGGTGAGATATGATAGATGTATAAATACCTATGTGGCATAAATGCACATGAGGCAAGTTGCTTTCAATTTAGAAGAAGCTCTGAAATCAGGGGGCATAGGATGAAGGTGAAAGGGGATAGATTCAGAAATAACCTCAGAAGGGGGTCACGTGATGGCTGGTTCCTGAGCGGACGTCCGAGCACAGAGCTCCGCTCCGACTTCCCTGTTTCTCCCCCCTAATAGCGGTCTATGCCGGGTGAAAGTTTATTTTTTGATCGCCGGTGTAGGCGTTAGTGCAGGGGCGCACTGTTGCGATCTGGGGAGGTGCTGAATTCCTCTTTCAGCCGCGGGGCATGCCGCCGAAAGTTTCCCGGCCGGTGAAGCAGTGTGGGAGCCCAGCGTGCAAGATGGCTGGCACGCAAACCGACGTCCCAGCGGATCGCTCTGAAGATGTGCTGCAGGTGTCGATGAGGCATTTATCGCAGTTGCTTGATGACAAACTCGCTAAACTGCATGCCTCTATGGAAGAACTAAAGGACACCTTAGGGGGACAAGCTGTTCAACTGCAACACGTGGAACAGAGGGTGTCAGCCCAGGAGGATCGTGCTGGGGTGGCAGATGGGCGGCTTGACTTGTTGGAAACTCGAGTTGGTCAGCTCATGGAGAAAGTTGAAGATCAGGAAAACAGGGCCCGATGGAAGAACCTTCGGATCATCGGAATTCCAGAGTCTGTTAAGGACTCTGAGCTCCTCCATATTGTGGAGAAGTGGCTGCTGAAGGAGTTGGGCCTCCCAGAGCACACGGGCCCAGTGGTGGTGGAACATGTCCACTGGGTGGGACAGCGACGGGAGCATGAGGCACTAGCAGACCGAGAGCCGTGCTGGCCCGCTTTCACAATTATGCTATCAAAGCCCGTCTGCTTGAGCTATTTAAGAAGTCCCGGCGTCTGGATTATGAGGGTGCCAAGATTATGATCTTCCAGGATTTCTCTATTAAGGTGGCTGAATAGCGCAGAATCTTCACACCTTATTGCTCGCAGCTGGTCGCAAGAGGAATCAGATTTGCCTTCTTATATCCAGCTAAGGTGCGTTTGACCCATGAGAATCGCACCTTTACTGTATCCCAGGCGGAGGAACTCAAGCGCTTTATCGAGAGCCTCCCCGCCCAGTAGGCCTCATATGAAAACCTGGCTGCTCTTTACCTTCTGGGCGCCTGGTGGCGATCTGGACCTGGATGAACTGTGTTGTTCCCCTTTTCATCTTTATGTCTCCATCTCGAGGGGAGAGGCCCCTCGTGGTCCCTGGCGATGTCTCCAGTATCATCGTGAGAGACTCTTTGTGCGAGCCCTTGTCTTTTGCTCCTGCTGCTTTGGATGGTGGGGACATCTCGTGGAGTACCTGACACGAGGACTTTTATGGCGGGGCTGCCTCCCCCCCGGGAACTTCCAGGGGGCTGAGTTAGACTCTTTTTGGACTTATTTTTGTTCTGAGGGGGGGGGGGGCTCTGTTGTTGTTGTCCTTTCAGTTTTTGTTTTTTTTTCTTGCATTGTGTTTCCAGTTATATGCCCCTGCACATATCTTTGTTTTCATGCAGGTTATGGACGATTCTGGTATTTGTTCTATGGTTATGGGGGTGGATGGGGGGGAGCTTTGGGGAGGGGAGTGTGGGTATCTGTGTTTGCTTGTAGTTGAGGTTGGTGCTATGGGAGTGTGGTTGTGGGTTGGGGGGGGTGTTGCGGAAGGGGGGTTAGATAAGGGAGATGTCTGTGGGGAGGTGGGGGGTCTGTCTGAAGGAACAGGAAGTTTTGTTGGGGAAGGGGTGGGAGGGTGGGCTGCATCCTGGGAGCCTGGCTCCGTCTATTTTCATGGGTAAGTGGGAGGAGCGAAGGCTCAGCTGGGAGGCCGTTGCTCCTGCCCCATATGGTCTTTGGTTATTTGTGTGCACCCTTGCTGCCTCTTGGTCTCATGAGTGGAGTTAAAATTGCTAGTTTTAATGTTGATGGGCTGCATTCCCCTGTAAAGCGCAGCAAGATGCTCCAATACTGCAGGAAATTGCAGGTGAATGTCTTGCTGCTCCAAGAGACACACCTTAGCGCTTCTGAACACGCCAAGCTCCAGAGGGATTGGGTGGGCGACCTTGTTTATGCCTCTTTTAATAATAGACAACGTGGTGTGGCTGTACTCTTTCATAAGAAACATACTTGTACGCTGCATAAACTGATTTCAGATCCTGAGGGTAGATATGTAATTTGGGTTGGGGAATTCTTGGGGACAAAATATGCTTTTTGCTCCATCTATGCCCCCAATGTTTATTCCCATCGCTTCTTTTCTGTCTTAGTGGCTGCCCTCACCCCCTTTTCTGAGTACCAATTGGTGCTTGGTGGAGATTTCAATATTACTGCTGACCCTCTTATTGACTACAAGCCTCCTAAGCCTCGTTTGCATCAAGGGGAACATAAGGGTGTTAATTTTGTTAATTCTCAATTGGGACTCGTAGACCTGTGGCGTACGCTCCATCCCGATGAATCTGATTTTACTTATCATTCCCCCGTGCACAATGTGCATAGTCGATTGGACTACTTGTTGGCGGCCCCGTCCCTCCTGCCCGGAGTTAAGCAAGTGATGATTGAAGATGGTGTTCTCTCTGACCATCACTTGGTCTGGATGGAGCTACTTGATCCGCAGGTATCACGGAGGCCGCTGTCTGGCTGGAGAATGAATCCCACCTTTATATGAAGATGCTGATTTCAAGACATTCTTGGAAGAACAATGGGATTCTTATCTAGCGGACAACCCCTCCTCTGATGTTTCTGAGGTGACATTTTGGGAAGCTAGTAAAGCTGTTCTCAGGGGTAAGATTATTGCTTACACGACACACAAGCGGAAGGTCCAGGACCGAACACTGCTGGATCTGGCTTGCAAATTGGGGCAGGCAAGGGGGGAACTGCATCAATCTGAGTCTGCGGAACTTAAGACTCGATATCTGGGGCTGAGACGCCAAATCAATGAGTTGCTGGCTCAAAGGGCCTTGCGGGACATCCAGATGTATAAATATCGTATGCATCGTTGGGGAAACAAAGCGGGGAAGCTGCTGGCCTCCCTGGTCGCCCAGAGAGCCCGCAAGCGTCCTATCTCTAAAATCTGTATTCCAGATGGCTCGCAGGCGACCTCGTTGTTGGATATCCAACAGAGTTTTGTAACATTCTATCAGGCCCTGTATGATTGGGGGGACTGTGACACTGAGCAGCGAGATGCCTTTTTTAGAGACCTTTCTCTTCCTGCTTTGACGCAAGATCAGCGGGATCAGCTTAACTTACCGGTGCAGGCGGTGGAAATTCAGAAGGCTATTAGGGCGCTAAAATTGGCAAAAGCACCTGGCCCTGATGGCCTGGGCCCTGAATACTATAAACTGCTAGGGGATAGGATACTGGGCCCCTTCCGAGATCTATGTCAGGCCCTCTGTGGGGGGAATTTGCCTTCGCGTAGACTTACCCATGCGCATATCGTTGTACTCCCGAAACCCGGTAGACCAGATGACCAGTTGGGATCCTACCGGCCAATTTCCTTGTTAAATCAAGACATTAAACTGTTTGCTGCTATCCTGGCTGCGAGGCTTGGTAGGGTTTTGCCCTCTCTGGTCCACCCGGACCAGGTAGGTTTTGTTCCGGGCTGTTTTTCCTCTGCAAATGTTTTACGCGCATTGTCGGTGTTGCAGAACCCTGCCCTGTTGAAGGGACATCCTGGCCAGGAAAATGCCCTCATTGCCAGTCTTGACGCCGAAAAGGCATTTGATAAGGTTTTATGGGATTACCTGTTTTGGGTCCTGCCACAGCTGGGCATTTTGGGGAGTTTCCTGGCTGGAATTCGTTCTCTTTACGCCCAGCCGACTGCTCAGATTTTGGTGAATAGTGCACTTTCCTCCACCTTTTCCCTAGCGCGGGGCACGCGACAGGGGTGCCCACTTTCGCCTATGCTATTTGTGTTGGCACTGGAACCTTTAGCTGCCAAGATCCGGCAGCATCAGCCCTTATGGGGTATCCATTTGGGGTCCCAGGAATTCAGAATCAATTTGTTCGCGGATGATATGCTCATTTTTTTGGTTGATGCGGTTACGGGAGTTCCAGTGCTGATAGAGCTTATTCGTCATTTTGGTGCATTTTCTGGCTTGCGGATTAACTTTGATAAATCTGAGGCTCTGGCACTTCATCTGCAATGCGCTCTCTGGGATGATCGCGCTTTTCCGCTACAATGGTCTCGGGGTTCAATTAAATACCTGGGGGTATATTTGCATGCGGATCCTCGGGTGGTCTATCAGAAAAATATGGTGGATAAATTGGATGCTATCCGAGGGTTATGTCGGAGGTGGATGGACTACCCGATTTCGTTTCTTGGGCGCATTGCTCTTATTAAGATGGTCCTCCTGCCGAAGTTGCTTTATCCTCTGCAAATGGCACCCTTATGGATAAAAAACACGGATGTGCAGGTCTACAAAGGAATTGTTTCTTCTTTCATTTGGCGTTCACGGAGGATGAGAATTGGATACTGTAAATTGATTAGGGAACGAGCCCAAGGGGGCGTGAATCTGCCTGATCTTCGTCTTTATAACGTGGCGGCTCTGCTTCGCTGGGTGCATGAGGTGTACTCGGGTGCGTCCAAGTTTGCCCCACCCGGGTTCTGGAAAGAGCTGGCAGCTCCGGCGTCAGTGTTCAATGTTTTGTGGAGAGGAGCTGGGGCTTGTGTCTCTCTGCTTTGACCCTTGCGAAGTGCGTGGTGCTGGTGGCGTAGGGAAGTGGGGGGTTCGTTAGGCCCCTCTCCCTTTGTGGAGTTTGTAGCTAATCCTAACTTCCCCGCTGGTGCGCATGCCTTCTTTGTGAGGGCTAGCAAAACCGGGTGTCGGTTTGTGGGCCAAGTCACTGAATTGGAGTCGGGGTTGTTTCCTAGTTTTCAGACTTGCCAAACTTCGTGGACTTGGAATGCGGGATCCATATTGGCCTATTTGCAACTTCGAAGTTACTGTTTCTCACTTCAATCGAGGTGGGCAGGTGCCTGTTTTTTCCCCGTTGGATCGGGCTTTCCTTTCCCTCTCTCTAGAGTTTAACACATTATTGGACTGGTATAAATTGGGGAGGTCCTGGAGGCCTGCCGGGTTCTTGACGTCCCTGGCTGAAGCCTGGAGCTCTGAACTGGGTGAGGAAGTCACCGTTGATGACTTGACTCTGTGCTTTGAGGAGGGTGCTGGTGCTGCCCCTAATGTGCCTTTGCAAGAAATTCATCTTAAGTTATTGCATCGGGCTTATATTACCCGCAGTAAAGGGTGTGCAATGGGCCTGTGGCCAGATGCTTTTTGCCCACGCTGCCTGGCTTTCAGGGGTACGTTGGTGCATCACTTTTTGGAATGCTCTTTTGTGGGTTCTTTGTGGGTACAGGTGCTTAGGGCGATGGAGGAGGTTTTGGGGCAGCCTTTGGAATGGTCTTATAGGACTCTGAGCAGAGTCTTGGTGTCACGGGCCCCCTAGTTGAGGCTGGCATTGCCGAGCCCTCGCGACGCTTTGTCCTGATCGCTCTGGGGCTTACCAAAAAGCTTATCTTGCAAACCTGGGTGGGTGAGGTGCGGCCTACGATCCAGCAGTGGCAGGCTTCTATGTCCCAGATGGCCAATTGGGAGCGCCAGCGCAAGAGGGGTGCCACTAGATGGCAGACGGTGGCTTATCTGGACGGTTGGAGTTCTTTCTGATGTGGGTCATTTCCTAGGATGCAAGGGGGGGGGGGTTTGGGGGGATGGGGGAGGTGGGCATTGGGGAGGGGGGGTATGGGAGGGGGGCCTTCTGTACCTCTGTGTTTTTGTAAAAATTGGACTCTGCATGGGAGTTCTTTTTGTTTGACCTGATTGTCCTTTTGCCTGATGGCCTTGTTCATTTGTACTGTTGTTTTTTTCCTTTTTGTAGTGCTCCTGGCTTGATTGCTGTATATTTCTCTTATGCTTGCCCAGCATCACAAGGGGCAGCAGAGGCTGCAGCCGTAACCACTAGACCACTCCCATCCCCAATGGAATCTAACCCTACCCACACATATCCACTAAGATCTATTCCATCCACACATTTACACAATTGGGAGCGCCAGCGCAAGAGGGGTGCCACTAGATGGCAGACGGTGGCTTATCTGGACGGTTGGAGTTCTTTCTGATGTGGGTCATTTCCTAGGATGCAAGGGGGGGGGGGTTTGGGGGGATGGGGGAGGTGGGCATTGGGGAGGGGGGGTATGGGAGGGAGGCCTTCTGTACCTCTGTGTTTTTGTAAAAATTGGACTCTGCATGGGAGTTCTTTTTGTTTGACCTGATTGTCCTTTTGCCTGATGGCCTTGTTCATTTGTACTGTTGTTTTTTTCCTTTTTGTAGTGCTCCTGGCTTGATTGCTGTATATTTCTCTTATGCTTGCCCAGCATCACAAGGGGCAGCAGAGGCTGCAGCCGTAACCACTAGACCACTCCCATCCCCAATGGAATCTAACCCTACCCACACATATCCACTAAGATCTATTCCATCCACACATTTACACAATTGGGAGCGCCAGCGCAAGAGGGGTGCCACTAGATGGCAGACGGTGGCTTATCTGGACGGTTGGAGTTCTTTCTGATGTGGGTCATTTCCTAGGATGCAAGGGGGGGGGGTTTGGGGGGATGGGGGAGGTGGGCATTGGGGAGGGGGGGTATGGGAGGGAGGCCTTCTGTACCTCTGTGTTTTTGTAAAAATTGGACTCTGCATGGGAGTTCTTTTTGTTTGACCTGATTGTCCTTTTGCCTGATGGCCTTGTTCATTTGTACTGTTGTTTTTTTCCTTTTTGTAGTGCTCCTGGCTTGATTGCTGTATATTTCTCTTATGCTTTGTTCCTTTAATAAACATATATTAAAAAAAAAAAAAAAAGAAATAACCTCAGAAAATACTTTTTCATGGAAAGGGTGGTGAATGCTTGGAAAAGCCTTCCTGTGGAGGTGGTGAAGTTAAAGACAGCTTGGGACAAGCACATTGTATCTCTAAGGAAGGAAGAGAAGGGATGGTGGATGACATGGTTGGGCAGCCTAGATGGGCCATATGGTCTTTGCCTATTTTTCTTTGTTTCTGTGTTTCTTAGGCTTCTCTTAAGAAAACTGCTTTTTATAGAGGATTTTGAGAAAATAGTGAAGTATTTGGGAGAAACAAAACCACAGAGAAGAAAGGAGGAATATCAAGATTCAGGGACTCTAGATGTTAACTGCCTGAACAAAGGAACCTTCTTTATACACATTCATTTCTAAAATAGATTTTTTCATTTTTGATTGTCAAAGAGGTTCCCAAAGTTGGAAGGTAATGAGAGCTTTTTGAGGTGCACAGTGAGGTTTGGATAAAACTGAGAGGCAACTGGAGCACCAGAATGAAGCTTGGAATGTATAGTGGTGTTAAAGAGTGCCAGATTAAGGCTTGGAATTTTCAGAAAAGCAGCTGGAACACCCAACTGAGGTTTGACTAATGAATTCACTGGTTGAATATTGAATATTGTCTAAAAATCACAGGGGGATTGGGTAGAAACAGGAGGCTGCAAGCAAATAATAATGCTTCATTATGTAAATGTGTGGATGGAATAGATCTTAGTGGATATGTGTGGGTAGGGTTAGATTCCATTGGGGATGGGAGTGGTCTAGTGGTTACGGCTGCAGCCTCTGCTGCCCCTTGTGATGCTGGGCAAGTCAATTAATACTCTATTGCCCCCAGTGGTATGCCAAGGGGGGGGGGAGTCCTCCCCGGGTGCACGGCTTGAGGGGTGCACAGCCGGCCAGGTCCGGATCCTCCTGCCCTTCCTTTCCCCCGGCCGCGCCGCTACAATCTTACCTCCCCCCCGCCGACAAGAAGTCTTTCCGACGTCAATTCTGACATCGGAGAGAACGTTCTGGGCTAGCCAGGCAGTGATTGGCTGGGCCGGAACGTCCTCTCCGATGTCGGAAAGACTTCTTGTCGGCGGGGGGGAGGTAAGTGCAGCGGCACGGCCGGGGGAAAGGAAGAGGAGAGGCGCTTTTTTTTTTCCTGCGGAAGGGAGGGCAGGATATAGGCAGGCAAGCTGGCTGTCTTTAGCACGGCAGGAAGGGAGGGAGATAGGTAGACAGGCAGGCTAGCTTTGAGGGTGGCCAAAATCTGGAAGGTAGTGGGGGGGCATAAGAAGGAGGCACTGGGGGCACTAAGGACACGGGAAGGAGGCACTGGGGCACCATGGACACGGGACGGAGGCATTGGGGCACTATGGACACGGGAAGGAGACACTGGGGGCACTATGGACACAGGATGGAGGCACTGGGGGCGCTAAGGACACAGGACGGGGGCACTATGGACGCAGGACGGGGGCGCTATGGACGCAGGACGGGGGCGCTATGGACGCAGGACGGGGGCACTATGGACGCAGGACGGGGGCACTATGGTCACAGGACGGGGGCACTATGGACGCAGGACGGGGGCACTATGGTCACAGGACGGGGGCACTATGGACGCAGGACGGGGGCACTATGGACGCAGGACGGGGGCACTATGGACGCAGGACGGGGGCACTATGGACACAGGACGGGGGCACTATGGACACAGGACGGGGGCACTATGGACACAGGACGGGGGCACTATGGACACAGGACAGGGGCACTATGGACACAGGACAGGGGCACTATGGACAGAAGACGTATGAGGAGAGACTGGAAGCCCTGAATATGTATACCCTAGAGGAAAGGAGAGACAGGGGAGATATGATTCAGACGTTCAAATACTTGAAGGGTATTAACGTAGAACAAAATCTTTTCCAGAAAAAGGAAAATGGTAAAACCAGAGGACATAATTTGAGGTTGAGGGGTGGTAGATTCAGGGGCAATGTTAGGAAATTCTAGTTTACGGAGAGGGTAGTGGATGCCTGGAATGCGCTCCCGAGAGAGGTGGTGGAGAGTAAAACTGTGACTGAGTTCAAAGAAGCGTGGGAAGAAAACAGAAGATGTAGAATAAGAAAATAATATTAAATATTGAACTAGGCCAGTTACTGGGCAGACTTGCACGGTCTGTGTCTGTGTATGGCCGTTTGGTGGAGGATGGGCAGGGGAGGGCTTCAATGACTGGGAGGGTGTAGATGGGCTGGAGTAAGACTTAACAGAGATTTCGGCAGTTGGAACCCAAGCACAGTACCGGGTAAAGCTTTGGATTCTTGCCCAGAAATAGCTAAGAAGAAAAAATTAAAAAAAAAAAAAAAATTTAAATTGAATCAGGTTGGGCAGACTGGATGGACCATTCGGGTCTTTATCTGCCGTCATCTACTATGTTACTATGTTACATGAGAAGGAGGCACTGGGGGCACTAAGGACACGGGAAGGGGGCACTGGGGGCAATATGGACACAGGAAGGAGGCACTGGGGGCACTAAGGACACAGGACGGAGACACTTGGGGCACTATGGACACAGGAAGGAGGCACTGGGGGCACTAAGATCTTGGCCTCAAAACTGATTAATGATGGTAGGAATCTGACTTCAAAATCACTATTACGATTTGAGTTGTATGTAGCAAATCAGGCACCGGGGGCACTAAGGACATGGGAAGGAAGGAGGGAGGGAATAGAAAGGGACAATTGTTGGGCCTGTGTGCAGAAAGAAAGAAATGAAAGAAAGGATACACAGTCAATTAATAGATGTCCCCTTTTGATGAAAAAAATAAATGGTCACGTTACCTCTGACTTATTTCTCTGCAGCAGAGTCGGCAGCCGTGCTGAGGTGCAGGAAAGTCCCGCCCTGACTCGTCTGCCGGCTCTGCTCCGGAAGAAGTAAGTTACGTCGGAGGGGGTGGACCCGGAAAACAGTCATTTCAGGACTTTTTCACAACTCCCTGAGTCTGCCGGGTCCACCCCCTCCGAGGGAACTTACTTCTTCTGGAACAGAGTCAGCAGACGAGTCATCGCGGGACCTTCCAGCATGCGGCTGCTGAGTCCGCTCCACAGCAAGTTACGTCGGAGTGGGGTGGACTGGCAGCCGGCAGCTACAATCATCATGGGACCTTGCTGCATGAAGGGAGAGAAAGGAGCAGAATTGCTGGAATGGAAGAGTGGTGGAGGGAAAGAAAGGGGGCAGGGTGGTGCTGATAGAATTGATGTACAGAGAAAGGAGAGAGACATAAGGGGGAAGGATATTGGAGTGAGAGAAAGGGGCAGATGCTGATTGAAGAGGAGTGGATGGCGAGAGAAAGGGCAGACATTGGATGGTAGTGGGGAGCCTATGCTGGATGGAAGTGCAGATGGGAGAGATAAGGAAAAATTATGTTCTTACCTGTTAATTTTCTTTCCTTTAGTAGCAGCAGATGAATCCAGAGACCAGTGGGATAGCACACATCGACCAGCAGTTGGAGATAGAGAAACTGATTAACAGGTGGTCTTATAGGTTGGCATTCCTCCTGTACATCCAGTATCGCTTCTTGCCCAAGCATCCGGTACCAGGAAATAATGAGCATGTCAAAAAACTTCTTTCCATCAATCAATTGCAATAGTGAAAATACAGAAAACAACTACCAACAATAACCAAACTGAAACTGGCAACCAACCAACGAACAGAGTATCAGCAGAAAGGGTGGGGCTCTGGATTCATCTGCTGCTACTAAAGGAAAGAAAATTAACAGATAAGAACATAATTTTTCCTTCCTTAGCACAGCAGCAGATGAATCCAGAGACCAGTGGGATGTAGCAAAGCACAACTCAAACTGGGTGGGAAGCAAACGCAGCCTCCGCAATAACCGAAGCATCAAAATTAGCCTCCGCCTGAGCGGCCACATCCAGCCGGTAATGCTTAGAAAAAGTATTCTTAGAAGACCAAGTAGCTGCCCGACAAATCTCGTCCAAGGAAAGACCCCTGGACTCAGCCCAAGACGTAGCCATGGCTCGTGTGGAATGAGCACGAAGCAGGTCCGGCAACGGTTTTCCGGCCGTCAAGTAAGCCGAAACAATGGCCTCCTTGACCCAATGAGCGATGGAAGCCTTGGACACTGCGGCGTGCGAACAACACAAAGAGGTGGTCGGAACTACGAAACTCGTTCGTTACCTGCAAATAATGAAGAAGAATTCTGCGCACGTCAAGGCAACGCAAGGAAGAGAAGCGCTCTCCCCCCAATCCTCCTGACGAAAAGCCGGAAGGAATAGATATTGGTTCACATGAAAGGAAGACACCACTTTAGGAAGAAAGGAGGGGAACTGCCGAACAGACACACCGGCCTCAGAAATGCGCAAAAAAGGATCCCTGCACGACAAGGCCTGCAACTCCGAAACCCTTCAAGCCGACACCATTGCGACCAAAAACACCGTATTCAACGTGACATCCTTCACCGTCGCCTGAGACAACGGCTCGAACGGCTCTGCAGCCCCTGAAGTACCATCTTAAGGCTCCACTCTGGACAGATTCTCTTAATAGGCAGCCGAATATGTTGCACCCCTTTCAGGAAACGAACAACATCAGGTTGAGACGCCAGCAGCGAATGAGACACCCGGCCTCTGTAACAAGCAATGGCCGCCACCTGGACCTTAAGAGAATTATAGGCCAATCCTTTGACGACACCATCCTGCAAAAAGGAAAGAATCTGAGACAGAGAAGCCTGAAAGGACGAAAGACCCTGAGAAGCACACCAAGACTCGAAGACCCGCCAGACTCGAGCATAGGAGGCAGAGGTAGATCTCTTTTTGGCTTGAAGAGTGGAGATGACCTGTTCTGAAAAACCCTTACGCCTCAGCCGCGACCGTTCAAGGGCCAGGCCGTAAGACCAAAGAAAAATGGATTTTCCATGTGGATTGGACCCTGAACAAGTAAGTCCGGAGTCACCGGAAACGTCAAGCGGTCGCCCGTCGACAGCCGGATCAGGTCCGCATACCAAGGACGACGTGGCCAATCCGGAGCCACTAGGATCACCCTGCCCGGAAAGAGAGAGATGCGATGTAACACCTGACCTATCATCGGCCAAGGAGGAAACACATAAAGAAGACAGTTCAGAGGCCATGGAAGAGCCAATGCGTCCACGCCCTTTGACCCCCTCTCTCTGCGTCTGCTGAAGAACCGAGGTAGCTTCGCGTTGTGAGACGACGCCATGAGATCCATCTCCGGAAGACCCCACTTTCTCACCAGCAGAACGAACGCCTGAGCGGATAGTTCCCACACTCCGGGATCTAGAAGATTTCTGCTGAGGAAGTCTGCTTGAACATTTGCCAGACCCGCAATGTGCGCTGCCTAGAGAAGAGGAACATGAACCTCCATCCATCGAAACAGGACCTGCGCCTCGCTCGCTAATTGAGGACTTCGGGTACCTCCCTGCCTGTTTATGTACGCCACCGCCGTGACACTATCCGAGAAGATCCTCGTCGGCCGGTCCCGAACCATGGACTGAAACTCCAGAAGCGCAAGCCTGATCGCCCTCAATTCTAGCATATTGATCGACCACTGAGCCTCCTCCTGAGACCAAACACCCTGCGCCGAGGATTGAAGGCACTGAGCCCCCCCATCCCAGAAGACTTGCATCTGTTGTAACTACGACCCAGGCCGGAGTTGCAAGCGGCATGCCCTTGAACAGATTGGCCTCGTCGAGCCACCAACGCATGCTGAGGGAAGCCTGAGAGTCCCATTGAAGACGCCGGTTGTAGACCTGAGACACCGGGGACCATCGGGATAGAATAGACTTCTGTAACGGCCGCATGTGGAAGCAAGCCCACGGTACCACCTCTAGAGCCGCCACCATCGATCCCAGAACTTGCACATAATCCCAAACCCTTGGTCTGGGCGACTGGAGAATTTGGCGAATCTGAGACTGTAACTTCACTCCGCGGTCCCTGGGGAGAAACACCTTCCCCAGACAAGTGTCGAACCGCACACCCAGATGCTCCAACGATTGGGACGGGGTAAGAGAGCTCTTTGGAAAGTTGACGATCCACCCCAAAGACTGAAGAAGAGAAATCACTCTCTGTGTTACCACCACACTCTCTTGCCTGGAAGACGCACGGATCAACCAATCGTCCAAGTAAGGATGCACTCGAATCCCCTCTTTGCGAAGAAACGCTGCCACCATCACTTTCGAAAAGGTGCGCGGCGCCGTGGCGAGACCAAAAGGCATCACTCGAAACTGATAATGCTGGCCTAGGACCGCAAACCGAAGAAACCTCTGATGTGGAGGCCAGATTGGAATATGCAAGTAAGCCTCTTTTAGATCGAGGGACGTAAGGAACTCCCCTGGTTGAACCACAGCAATGACGGAGCGTATCGTCTCCATACGAAAATGACGGACCTTGAGAAACTTGTTGACCCTCTTGAGATCCAGCACCGGCCTGACCGATCCCCCCTTTTTGGGCACCACGAAGTAAATGGAATACCTGCCGAGGCCCACCTCCTCCGGGGGAACCGGAACCACCGCCCCCAGATCCAGAAGGACCTGAAGGGTGAGCCGTACCGAGTCTCGCTTGGCGGCCCCGGTGCACGGGGACACCAAGAAAGAATCGGCGACGGGAGAGGTAAACTCTAATTTGTAACCTTCTCGAATAATGTCCAATACCCACTGATCGGACGTTATCTTGGCCCACTCCGCCAGAAAGGAAGACAGCCGCCCTCCCAAAGAAATGGCGGAAGGGGCTGAGACCCCGTCATTGTTGACTGCGAGGTGCGGGAGCACGGGCTAGCTGAGTTGCTGGGGATTTCGCTCCACGAAAGGAAGTCCTCTGAGAAAAGCAAGGCCTAGGATTAGAGAAAGAACCGTAAGAGGGCTGAAAGACGGCTTTCCTGGTCTATACCTCCGAACATCCCTGAAGCGAAGTCTGGCAGAAGAGGATTTCAAAGGCAGCCTAGGCCTATCCTCCGGCAACCGCTGAGTTTTGGAATCACCAGAATCCTTCACCAGCTTATCCAAATCCTCACCAAATAAAAGACGACCTTTAAAAGGGAGTTTCACGAGCCTAAGCTTGGACGCCGTGTCCGCCGCCCAATTACGGAGCCACAAAGATCTGCGAGAAACTACGGAAAGAGACATTTGTTTCGCAGAAGCACGAATAATATCATACAAGGCATCCGCCAAATATGCCAGACCTGATTCCATATCCGCCAATTTGGAGGGAACCGAAATTCCGGACTCCAACATATTATCTGCCATCAGTTAAGACCATTGCAGACAAGCACGTGCAGCATAAGAACTGCAAACCGCGGCCTGTAAGGTAACCGCTGCAACCTCAAAGGACACCTTAAGCGAAGACTCAATCTTCCTATCCTGGATATCTTTCAGCGCAACACCCCCCTCAACTGGCAAAGTAGTCTTCTTTGTGACCGCGGCCACCAACGCGTCTACTCTAGACTGTTTAAACTTCTCCAGTTCAGTTGGAGCAAGAGGGTACAACTGCCGCATGGCTTTCGTCACCCAGAGACTGGCCTCCGGCGTGTCCCATTGCGTAGTAATAAACTCTTGCATAGCCTCATGAACCGGAAAGGATCTAGGCGGTTTTCGCGTACTAGCCATAAGCGGGTTTGATGACCCAGACACCAGCGGATCCTCCTGAGAGATGTTCAAGCCTTGCAACGCTTTTGAAATCAATGAGGAAAGTTCCTCCCTGTGAAAATGACGGAGTGCAGTAGGATCATCCACATCCCTACCCAGCGTCTCTTCCGCATCCACGTCCGTCACCTCTCCCTCTTCCAATGAGTCAGGAATAGGCAGAGACAAGGGGGAGACTGAGGCAGGGTCCCCGTCATCTGCGGTAGCCAGTCTGCGACGCTTCGCCGCCTGAGACTGCACCGGAGGTAAAAGATTCGCAGAAGTAGCAGGAGGGAGCAAAGAATTAGATAAATTCGGGGATAGTGAAGCCTGAGAGCCCTGTAATAAAAAAGCATGGTACATCAGCATCACAAACTCTGGAGAAAATAATAATAATAATAACACAACAATCCTGTCGGTTCAGCCTGCAACGGGGACTGAAAAGAAACAGCATTTGCCATGAGGTCTCCTGAAGCGCCACAAACCGCTGAACACTCCCCCGATGCTGACGCGCTCAGAATCGCGGCGGGCCCGAATGCGAGGGAAGAAGCGCTCGCCCGCGCCTCCCCAGCGCGGGAAAATTGTAATTCACCAGCCGGCAGCATGGATTCCTTGTTCGGAGCGACAAGCACCCGGCGGTGCACAGACCCGACGGTGTTCTGTGCTTCCCACAGCGCGAACACCGCTTAACTGCCTCTGCCACCATCGGATCGATTCCCTTCTTTTTTTTTTTTTTGAATAGGCCACAAGTCAGCCCGGAGGAATCCCGCCAAAACAAACAACGATTCACACTCAATGGACCAATCTATCCACACCAAACACTCAGAGCCAGAAATCCTACTCTCCAACACTGAACCCAACAGCAAATGCAGATAAGTTATGGCTGGCAGTTGTAAGCTGTAAGCTGACTAGAAGAACAGCACAGCTCCACACTGTGAGGCTCTATTCTTTTTTTTTTTTTTAAAGGAAAGAAGAAAAAATTTAAGAGCCCAAATAAACCCCTCAAACCACTGGAGGGGAGGGTGGAGCAGGGACCTGGGGGGGCCCAGGTGTAATTCCCAAAACTGGCACCGCTCAGCCAGTCACCCCTGTCTAGCTGAAGAGAAATAATCTCAACAGTAGAAATGATTAATCCTCAGAACTTGTCCCAGGCACAGCCAGAATCCAGGAGCTAGAAGGATAGCTACCAAACCTGCTGGGAGATAGAGCATACTGGATGTACAGGAGGAATGCCAACCTATAAGACCACCTGTTAATCAGTTTCTCTATCTCCACCTGCTGGTCGATGTGTGCTATCCCACTGGTCTCTGGATTCATCTGCTGCTGTGCTAAGGAAGGGAGCAAATGCAGGAAGG
The DNA here is from genome assembly GCF_902459505.1 of Geotrypetes seraphini. Classification (NCBI taxonomy): domain Eukaryota; kingdom Metazoa; phylum Chordata; class Amphibia; order Gymnophiona; family Dermophiidae; genus Geotrypetes; species Geotrypetes seraphini. Next base: position 92,279,742 of record NC_047092.1, read on the forward strand.
AAATGGGAGCAGAGAAAGAGGAGATCAGATGCTGGATGGAAGTGGACAGAGAGAGGAGAAGGTACAAGATGGAAGGGTTGGAGAAAGAGGGTACATGATGGGGAGAAAAGGATTGAGTTAGGGAAATACTGGAGGGGTGAGGGGAAGAGGTGGCAAGCTTTAGGTAGACAGTAAAAAAGGACATTGATGAGAGAGTAGTAAGAACGTAATCTAGACATGCAGAAAATAAATTGAAAAGGAAAATGAGGGAAAAAAGGGAAAGGGATTGCAAAGGAGAGGTGTAGGAGAGGGAAGGAGAGGAGAGAGATGCCAGATCAATGGGGGTGAAAGGAGAGATGGAAGGGGGAGGCATACAGTTTCTGGAAGGGGCATAGAAGGAGAGAAGATGCCATATAGGGGAAGAGAGACGGCAGACAGTGGATGGAAGGAAGAGAGTTACAAGAAGATGAGGAAAGCAGAAACCACAGAAGACAAAGGTAGAAAAAAAATTTTCTATTTATTTATTGCTTTAGGAGACATGTGTCACTGTTTCTGTGGTGCACTGTATGCAGAGTCCAGCTTCTTACTGGTTCAATTTAATCTTTGTCTATGTATTTCTATTTTATCCCCCCTTTTACAAAACTGTGGAGCGTTTTTTAGCGCCAGCCGTGGTGGTAGTAGCTCTGATGCTCGGAATTCTATGAGCATCAGAGCTGTTACCACTATGGCTAAAATCCACACTACAGTTTTGTAAAAGGGGGAGGGGTTAGTTTGTGATGACATATTCCATACTAGGCGAAGGTGTTTTCTGTGTTCTGTGTGTTCGAAAGACATGGTTTTTTGTTAGGATTGACTGCAGGATTGATCTGTGCTATTCTGGCTTGTTTAGTTTTACAATGGGTGTATTGATGTACAGCTCACTGCATATGTAAGATGCTGCGTTTTCCTAGGTACTCATGTGTGACGTGTGGCTTGTTACTAAAAATCATGTTTTTCATACAGATGGGGGGGTGTCAAAAAATGATGGGCCCTGGGTGTCACATATGCTAGGTACGCCACTGATTGCCCTTGGTACGTTAGTCAAATTGTCAGTCCACCAGGACAGATAGGGAGAAATACTTGAGTACCTGAATGTAAATCACTTAGGCCAGGGGTGTCAAAGTCCCTCCTCGAGGGCCGGAATCCAGTCGGGTTTTCTGGATTTCCCCAATGAATATGCATTGAAAGCAGTGCATGCAAATAGATCTCATGCAGATTCATTGGGGAAATCCTGAAAACCCGACTGGATTCTGGCCCTCGAGGACCAACTTTGACACCTGTGACTTAGGCTATAAGTGGTCTATAAATAAATAAAATAAAAATATTAGCGTTACCACTGCCTCATAGCCTTATTTATGTAGTCTTCCTATTGCATGCTAGTGAAAAGGTGGTGGTCCTGTCTGTTAGAATGGCTCATAGCTATGGAAGCTTTGGTGTCTGTTCCCAAGGAGAAAGGGTCAGGAACATCAATTACATTTATTTTGTAGTCCTGAGGAAAGAATGCTCCATTTGACCCTCCTGCACGACGCCACTCGTGTAGGAGGGATCTGCCCTGCCCTGCTGACTTGCTAGCCTGCTCTTCTCCAGCCCATCCGAGGGCTGCTAAAGGCCAGCGTGTCCCGGTTCCTCTTCAGCCCACTGCGGGCCGCCGAAAGCGTTTTCTCCGCTCCAGCGACTTCAAGGCAGAGGAAGGAGGAAGCTTCCTCCATCTTGTCCCTTCTTCCTCCGCCCGACGCCACTCGTGCAGGAGGGATCTGCCCTGCCCTGCTGACTTGCTAGCCGGCTCTTCTCCAGCCCATCCGAGGGCTGCTAAAGGCCAGCGTGTCCCGGCTCTTCTTCAGCCCACTGCGGGCCGCCGAAAGCGTTTTCTCCGCTCCAGCGACTTCAAGGCAGAGGAAGGAGGAAGCTTCCTCCATCTTGTTCCTCCTTCCTCCACCCGACGCCACTCGTGCAGGAGGGTGCGGACCTGCTCTTCACTAGAAACTCTGCCCCCACAGCCCACCCAAGAGCTGCCAAAGCCCCTGCAACTTGGGCTCCTCTCTGCCTCACCTTACCGCCCTCCCCCCTCTTTGGCCTATCAAGGTCCACTGAGGGCCTCCAGACTCTCAGCTCCCCTTACCCAACCCGGACTCTGCCCATTGTCAAAGTTTACCAATGTTTATACCCCTGTTTCTGTACCATATTTTACTATTGTATTCGCTCATGTTTTGATGCTAAACTTTTTCTGCTTTTTTTTTGCTCAGTTCTGCTCCAAACTGTACTCTGCCAAAGGTTTTTTACCAGTCTCTCACTTTTTCAGTTGCCCCGGTTCCCCTAGCACATCCTGGGCTACACACATACCTTAACCGTGCAATCCCCCTGTTACCCATTTACTGCCCCAAGCCTCTCCGCTCTAGGCACCACATGGAAAACGCTTAGCCGCTAATTGTCCTCACTGATACAGCCCCCCTTTAGTCCTAAATAAATAAAAAAAAAAAAGCCTCTCCTCCCTTCTCTCGGCCCCATACTTAGTCAGCTTAATTTAAGTTCCCCTGCTCCTTCCTCAACCAACTCTACTCCTCCTTGCTGCAGACTCACACACCAACCACCCCGCCATGAATCCATCCTTCTGGATCCTTCTCCTCCTACTCTGCTCACCTCTCTATCCTTCCCTCTGTCTGAAACCTCCCTCCCCCAACCTACTCGACCCCGCCAACACCAATACCATCTGCCCCGGACTCAGAATCCCCACACTGATACGCACCAGAAATTCCCCTCCCAAGAAAAACCCCCAAAAAGTCAACCAAGATTCTCTAAAGCCCCTGCCCCCTGCCAATCTTCCCAACACTGTCCCGGACTCTCTCACCCCAGTCCCGACACTTTACTGCAATGCCAGATCCGCATGCAATAAGACCCAAATCTTGAAAGACCTTCTAGACGAGCTCGACCCTGGATTCCTGTGCATCACAGAATCATGGATCGCCAAAGACGACCTATTCACACAAAATGAACTCCTCCCCCATGGCTACCAAGGCCTCTTCTCCCCCAGACCCAACCGAAAAGGAGGTGGTCTGGCACTCCTCTACAAATCTTTCTTCGACGTCCAGCTCCTTGAGACGGGCACCCATGCTTCTCTAGAATATTTGCTTGCCTCAGTCACTGACGAACTCCGCACCCACCCATTGGGCATCCTAATACTATACCGACCACCCACCCCTTGGACCAAATCTTCCAATCTCGTCTATGAGACCATAACAAATGCCTTCCTTAAATTCCAAAGACTTCTGATTGTTGGTGATATCAATCTCCACCTCGACGACACAAATAACAATGATACATCTGAATTCAACAACTTCCTTACCTATCTAGGTTTTCCCTCACCCACCCCATCCCCAACCCACGAAAAAGGGCATACCCTAGACTTCACCACCTTCATTGATCTTACCGCCTTCAAAACCTCAACCGACGACACTCGCTGGGAACAAGTCCCCTGGTCAGATTACTTCTTAGGGTCTACCTGTCTCCCCGTCTTCATGTCACATCTTGACTCCCCACCCCACTCCTCTCATTCCATAACCTTCCGCAAAAAAACCTCGAGCAACCTATTCTGGTCCAAACTCCTCAACAAACTCTCCTCCAACCCTAGACCTACAGACCCCGAATCACATTGGCACAACTGGACCGCCCTCTCCGAGTCCACCTACCACTCCCTTGCTCCATTAACCACCAAAACCATCTCCTACCCCCAAAAGGCCCCCTGGTACCTACCTCTTCACAGAGAATTGAAACAGAAATGTCGCGCTTTGGAGCGCAAATGGAAAAAATCTAAATCCCCCTCTGATAGACAGACCTGGAGGGCTAATATTAAATTTTACAATTCAACATTAAAAAAAGCCAGGAAAAACTTCTTTGGAGACAAGATCTCTAGATCCAACAACCAGATCAGTGCGCTGTTCAACATCTGGCGCTCCCTAACTACAAAAAAAGACCCACCTTCGCTTCTACCATCTCTATCAGCCGATGCCCTTGCAAATTTCTTTAATGAAAAGGTTACCACTCTAAGATGCTCCTTCCCTCCCACAGTCTCCTACAATTCCCTGACCTCTATTGATCTCAACCCTACCTTACCTGTATCCACCCCCATTCCTGCCGACAGATCCTGGACCGCCTTCGAGCTTGTCTCTGAACCGCAAGTCTCCAAACTCTGCCTCAAACTAAAAACTTACAAGTGCATTTTGGATCCTTTCCCCTCCTATCTATTCGAGAATATCCCTACACAGGCCATCGCTTCCCTCACTGACCTTATAAACTCTGCCCTAACATCGGGCCTTTTCTCCCCCGACATGGGACACATTTCATTGTCCCCTCTACTGAAAAAGGCCAACCTTGATCCCACCATTCCATCTAACTACCGTCCTATAGCAAATATCCCTCTCCTAACCAAGTTATTAGAATCCATCATATCCACCCAACTCTCATCCTACCTAGAACGATTCTCTATCCTCCTACCCCACCAATTCGGCTTCAGACCCAACTTCAGCACCGAATCCCTCTTGGCCTCACTAATCTCTAAGGTGCAACAACTCCATTCTCGCAACAAATTCGCTGTTCTTCTTCAATTCGACCTCTCCGCAGCCTTCGATGTCGTTCACCACGACATCCTAATCTTCCAACTCTCCGAAATAGGCATAAGCTCCACAGTCCTTGATTGGTTCTCGAAATTCCTACGCTTCCGCTCCTACACCGTTAACACAAACGGTTCCTCATCCCCCGCCTGGAAGCCGAAATATGGAGTCCCGCAAGGCTCACCCCTCTCCCCTATCCTTTTCAACATCTACATGTCCTCTCTGAAACTCCTTCATCTATCCCCCCTAGAAACTCTCTACTCCTATGCTGACGACATCCTCATCCTCCTCGAAACCGACGCGAACCTCTCGAACCTCGCTGAGAACATCTCCACATGTATTACGAACCTCCAATCCTGGGCACAATCTGTACAAATGAAACTGAATGAGTCCAAAACCAAACTACTTTGGTTCGGCCCAATTTCAGATCATTTACCCACCTCCATCCCTCTACCTTCCGGCCCCACTCTTCAGCTTGAGTTTTCAAGCAAAGTCCTAGGCATCATCTTAGACTCCTCTCTCTCCTTCAACGATCACCTCAACTCCCTGGTAAAAAAATGCTTCTTTAGCCTCCATATGTTGAGGAAAGTAAGATCTTGCTTTCATCATTCTCATTTCGCCATCCTCGTTCAATCCACCATCCTCTCTAGACTAGACTACTGCAACTCCATCTATATAAGCCTAACTAAGAAAAACCTCCATAGACTTCAGCTAATTCAGAACGCCGCAGCCAAGCTTATTTTCGCAAAAGGCAAGTTCGATCACGTTTTCCCACTCCTCTCCAAGCTTCACTGGCTCCCAGTATACTCCAGAGTCCTCTATAAATGTGCCTGCTTAGCCTTCAAGATTCTACATGGCGTCCTTCCTCCCGTTATCCCACTCTTCTGGAATTCCTCAAACCCGCTCTCTTCTAGACCCTCCCAAAAACTGAAACTATCTTTCCCATCTATAAAAGGTATATCCCGCGCAGGAAAACTTGGAACATCCCTCCCCTTTAAAACCACGGAACTCTGGAACAACCTCTCATCCCCGCTCAGAAATTCTAGCTCCTTCCAATCCTTCCGTAAACGCTTGAAAACTTGGCTCTTCTCAAAAATCTAATCACCTCCCGTTCTCTAGTACCCTGCCCCTCTCTATCTTCTCAGTCCCTCTCCTATATCCCTTCTTTGTAGTTCCTTTCCTCTCAACCTCTGTAAACCGTGCCGAGCTCTGCACATGCGGAGATGGTGCGGTATACAAACTTAAGGTTTAGTTTAGTTTAGTTTAGTTCTAAAATGAGTAAACGGACCTTCTGGATTTCTATTTTTAGGATAGGAAACCCTGTATTCCAACATGTGTTGAGGGGAATTCTACTGTTCTGTACTTCAAGGAAGGCTATTTATACGTAGTTACCAATTTGTGTACCTTGTTAGAAATTTGCAGTTCTAGGCCATCACATCCAGATGTTTTCTTTCAGCTTAAACATGGCACCATGGAGTCTCTCCAAAGGTATGATGGTAGTGGCAGAAGTGTTGTCCTTTTCCACTCATATCTGAATGACTGGCTTATTAGTTCAAAATCAGAGGAGGAGAGGAGTCAAGCTATTGCTAGAGTGGTAGAGCTTCTATAGTCTGTTGTATAGCCACTACCAGTAGAGCCAGTTGGAGCACTTGCAGAGTATAGAGCAGGGGTAGGGAACTCCGGTCCTCGAGAGCCGTATTCCAGTCGGGTTTTCAGGATTTCCCCAATGAATATGCATTGAAAGCAGTGCATGCAAATAGATCTCATGCATATTCATTGGGGAAATCCTGAAAACCCAACTGGAATACGGCTCTCGAGGACCGGAGTTCCCTACCCCTGGTATAGAGTATCCACAATAAATATTCATAGGAGAGGTTTGCATGCTGTGGAGAGTGTGCATGCTTAGCCTTCAAGATTCTACATGGCGTCCTTCCTCCCGTTATCCCATGAATATTCATTGCAGATATCCAGGACCAGCTTTGGGAATTGTTGGCCCATATTAACAAATAGTCTCTAGAAGGCACAGCAGGGCCTAGTTCAATCTTTTTTCTTGCCCACCTCTAGCACATCTCTTCATTTATAAAGTTATTATAATCTTATCTTAAAATTTCATTGTGCCTTGAAAACCCATTTTTCCCTTCTAGACTTTCTAGCTAGAGTTGATGTCCGTGGATGGCAGGACAACCTTGTTATCTGCTTATTCTTTCTTTTTCTGTAACTTTAATGGCATTCCTTTTCATTTTCTCAGTTTTAGTTTGTACACTGCCTTGATTGTTTGCTATTAAAGGTGGTATATCAAGCATAAATAAGGAGTCTGATTAGAGTTTTAATTAGATTTCCTGTGCAATAGGTGAGACATTCTAGACAATAGGGTTATTTCCCCATACTCGCGTGCTCTACAGAAGGAATCTACTCCGGATTTTTCACTCTGCCTCTGTAGTACTTCACTGATTGGTTTAGTGACAGTCTTTCCTTTTGCACACATGTCTGCAGCTGTGTGTGCTCTGCTCTCCCTATTTTATTATTTTAAATTCAATGTAGTTTTGTCCCCTTTGTGGGCATTTTCGTGTTTGAAGCTCTACCTGCTTGAGAATTCACAGACTTAGGTCTGCAGCTGACAGGCTGATCCCTTTCTGCATAGTTTTCCTTGGAGCTCATGGCCATCCCTGAAGTAGTCTCACCTTCTCTTAAGCAGGGGTCAAGCACAGACTGTTAGGCATGCTTAGGGGACTTAGTGGTGTTCTGCAGCGTGCTAACTACATTTTCACACTTCCACTCATCCTGTTGCGCATCCAGTGGTCTGCTGGGTGGAAGTATAGTCAATGGAGGCTGACCGGCAGCCCGAAGATCAGCTTTGTTAGAGTATTCTCAGCATTGCGACAGTGAATTCTTATACATCTACTGAGTAAGAGCTATGAGCAAGTGGATTCCAGTGTATCATATCAGGTCACAGTAAGTACAAGGAGCTGACAGCTTGTGAGAGACATCGGGGAAAGTTTAAAAAGTGAGGTTTTCTGAGTTCCCCATGTGTTCCCCCTCCTGAAAAATCCTAAAATGGCAATTTTTGGACTTTGGAAATTGTGAGAAATAACATGTTTTTGGCACAAATTTGGTGCAGGTGGCCATCTTGGATTTTTAGTGCTCTCTTTTTTCTTATCCCTGCTTCTTCAAAACTATGATTTTTGCCTGGAAAACTACTGGAATGGAGTACTTGGGGGGGGGGGGGGGGTCTCATCATGTGACTTTATGCCAGGATTGTGCAAATATAGCGCTTTTAGAGTGTCCTTGTGCCACGTGCCGTATGGTGCTTTCCCTCCACAGAAGCAGATGATCAGATGCTCAGCCAGCTTCCATTACTCTCTAGGCTTGGCAAGGCTGGTTCTTCAGTCAGCCTGGCTGCAGACTCTCCACAGTCTAAGACACGCAAATTTAAGTAATCTAAGGATGACTCCATGCCCCAGGAGCTGGATACCTTCTCTAAAATCATGAAGTTCTTCTCTTGAGCAGTCTCCTTTCCCTCCCGGGGCATTTTTGGGTGGAGTGGTGCCTTCAGGTGTATCCTCGCCTCCTCCTGATCCGGCTGTTGATCTGCCCTTCTCAGATCGGGGGATCTGGGCTTGTGTGCTGGATCCGTGGATCCTTTGGGGGCTCCAGATCCTGGTGGTGATCCTGCTGTCCTGCGCTTAATCAAGTTTGCGGCTTGGCCTGTTCTTACTGCATATTTGCAGGAATTGAGTTTAGCCACTCTGCCAGCTCCGTCCAGGCTTTGTAGTGGATGCTTGCATTCTGCAACCTGCAACCTTTCCCTGGCATTTGGATACGCGTTTTATGGTCTCTGAGCAGTTTGACTCTCCAGAAGGTACTTTGAAGACTGCTAGAACTATATACAGCTTGCATCCACTGGTGCAGGAGTGTCAGCAGCTTTTGGGGCAGCCCAAGGCGGATTCCTTGGTGGCACAAGTGACTAAGTGCACGTCTTTTAAGGGCAGGAGGTGCTGTGTTGAAAGCTATGCAGGACCACAATGTGGCTGTGGTCCTCAGGAAACTTTTTGAAATAGCCAATTTAGGCATCAGAGCTGCTGTGGCAATGACTTTTGTTGCATGCGAATGTCTCTTTCGGCTACGCACGCTAGAGACTAATGCGGTGGAGCCGCCTCCTCAACTGCTGCTGGCTGGGACACTTTATATAGTGGATATGACCTTTTGACAATGCTAGCAAAGGTGTCAGTGTTCTCCTTTTCAGCCTGCCAAATGCTCTGGCTCAGGCAGTGGGCTGGTGTTTCCACTTCCACGGCAACTTTATCGAGGCTGTCTTTTAAGGGGCAGTTATTGTTTGGCACAGGCCTGGAGGTCCTCATGGTTTTGGTAATGGACTGTTGCCCAAAGTCCCTGCCTGATAGTAGACCCAGAGCCTCCAGGAGTTCTGGGCATTCTAATTTTTGGCGCTCCATACAGTATGCATATAGCAGATCTTTTCCCAGAGCTCCCTAGGTCAGTATGCAAACTACAGGCATTCCCGACCTTCTGCCACCCATCATGCATAGCCTACCAGAAAGATGTAATGATGCCAGGTCAACGAATGCTCCTCTGTGGATAGGGTGCTGGCTCTTGGATTTCTGCCTACCAGGACGTGCATTACAGCAGACTGGAACATAAGAATAGCTTTACTGGGTCAGATTAATGGTTCATGAAGCCCAGTAGCCTATTCTCACAGTGGCCAATCCAGGTCACTAGTACCTGGCCAAAACCCAAGCAGTAGCAATATTCCATGCTACCTATCCAGGGCAAGCAGTGACTTCCCCCCCATGTCTTTCTCAATAACAGACTATGGACTTTTTCTCCAGGAAATTGTCCAAACCTTTCTTAAAACCAGTTAAGCTATCTGCTCTTATCACAACCTCTACAATGCGTTCCAGAATTTAACTATTCTCTGAGTTAAAAAAAAAATTCCTCCTATTGGTTTTAAGTATTCTGCTTAAGTTCTATCTACTGGAGTCTCACTCCAGCCCATCTTAACCATCCTAGCCATCGAAGCCCTCCCCATCCCGACCTCAACTGAATATCCATATATGGGACACAGACCGTGCAAGCCTGTCCATTACTGGCCTTAGTTCCTTCAATGTATACCCATTATTTTTTAATTAGAGATCCTCTGTGTTCATTCCACACTTGTTTGAACTCTGTCTTCGTTTTCTTCACTACCTCCCTCGGGAGCGCATTCCACGCATTAACCACCCTCTCCATAAAGAAGAATTTCCTAACACTACTCTTGAGTCTACCACCCCTCAACCTCAAATTATGTCCTCTGGTTTTAACATTTTCCTTTCTCTGGAATAGATTTTGTTCTATGTTTATACCTTTCAAGTATTTGAACGTCTGAATCATATCTCCCCTGTCCCTCCTTTCCTCTAGGGTATACATATTCAGGGCTTCCAGTCTCTCCTCATACATCTTCTGGCGCAAACTTCCTACCATTTTCATCGCCTTCCTCTGGCCCTCTTCAAGTCTTTATGTCCTTTGCCATATACGGTCTCCAAAATTGAACACAATACTCCAAGTGGGGCTTCACCATCGACCTGTACAGGGGCATCAACACCTTTTTTTTCTTCTACTGGTCATGCCTCTCTCTGTACAGCCTAACATCCTTCTGGCAACAGCCACCGCCTTGTCACACTGTTTCTTTGCCTTTAGATCTTTAGACACTATCACCCCAAAGTCCCTCTCCCCATCCATGCATATCAGCCTCTCACCTCCCAGCACATATGGCTCCTTCCAATTTCTAATCCCCAAATGCATTACTCTGCACTTCTTTGCATTGAATTTTAGTTGCCATATATTAGACCATTCCTCTAACTTTTACAGATCCTTTTTCATGTTTTCCATTCCCTCCTTGTTGTTTACTCTGTTAAAAATCTTGGTATCTACAAAAAGGCAAACTTTCCTTCTAACCTTTCGGCAATGTCGCTCACAAATATATTGAACAGGATCGGCCCCAGCACCGATCCCTGAGGGACTCCACTACTCACCTTTCCCTCCTCCGAGCAAATTCCATTAACCTTCACCGTCTGGCATCTATCCGTCAACCAGTTTCTAATCCAGTTCACCACTTTGGGTCCTAACTTCAGCCTGTCAAGCTTGTTCAGGAGCCTTCTATGAGGAAACATGTCAAAGACTTTGATGAAATCTAAATAAATTACATCTAACATATGCCCTTGATCCAATTCTCCAGTCACTCAATTAAAAAAATTAAATCAGATTTGTTTGGCATGATTTACCTTTAGTAAAACCATGTTGCCTTGGATCCTATAACCTATTTGATTCTAGGAATTTCACTATCCTTTTTTTAAGCAGTGCTTTCATTATATTTCTAATAACCAAAGTGAGGCTTACCTGCCTTTAGTTTCATGCTTCAGCTCTGCGACCACTTTTGTGAATAGGGACCACATCCACTCTTCTCCAATCCCCAGGGACCACTCCCGTCTCCAAAGATTTGTTGAATAAATTTTTAATAGGACCCACTAGAACCTGTCTGAGCTCCCTCAATATCCTGGGATGGATCCCGTCCGGTCCCATCGCTTTGTCCACCTTCAATTTTTCAAGTTATTCATAAACACTTTCTTCCACGAATGCCATGGTATCTACTCCATTCTTGTGTGTAACTTTGCCAGACAATCTCCGGGATTGTCCTTCTCCGGGATCTTCTTTCATGAATACAGAACAGAAGTATTTGTTTCTCTCTCATCACTCTCCAGAAATCGATACATATCATCTTTTAGTCTCGCAATTCCAGTTTTCATCTTCTTCCTTTCACTAATATATCTGAAAACATTTGAATCTCCCTTTTTTACATTCCTAGCCATTTGCGCTTTCGCCAGATCTATCTTTCTCTTGGCTTCTTTCAGTTTCACCTGATAGTCCTATCTGTACTCCTCTTCTTGGGTATTTTTTATATTTCACGAACGCCAGCTCTTTTGCCTTTATTTTCTCCACCATTAGCTTGGAGAACCATATCGGTTTCCTTTTTTTCTTGTTTTTATTTATTTTCTTCACATAATGGAAAGTAGTCATTTTTATTGCTCCTTTCAGCTTAGACCACAGTTTTTCCACTTCCCTTATGTCCTCCCATCCTAACAGCTCTTTCTAAAGTCCATACGTTGAAATCTAGGACTTTGATTTTTTGTGATTTTCTTTTAGGTGTTATATCAAACCAAACCATTTGATGATTGCTATTTCCCAGGTAGGCACCTACTCGAACATTAGAGATACTCTCTCCATTGGTGAGTACCAGATCTAGTATCGTTTTTTCCCTCATGGATTCTGTCACCATTTGTCTGAGCAGAACCTCTTGAAAAGTATCCACAATTTCCCTACTTCTGTCCGATTCCACAGATGGAACGTTCCAGTCTGCATCCGGCAGATTGAATTCACCCAACAGCAGCACCTCCTCTTTCTTTCCAAACTTTTGGATATCTGCAATCAGAACTTTATCAAGTTGCTGCGATTGAGTCAGAGGTCTGTAGACTACACCTACGTAGATAGAAGTTTCATTTTCTCTTTTCAAAGCGATCCATATCACTTCTTCCTCTCCCCAGGTCCCCTGCATTTCAGTCGTTTGGATATTGATCTTTACATAGAGAGCTACTCTATCTCTTTGACCATGTCTGTCCTTCCTAAAAGATTATATCCTGGTATGTTTGCATATCATCCATGGGAGTCACTGAACATCAGGGTTTGCAGATCATAAACTTTGTTGCTGAGACTGTGAGTGTTTGTGGTCATTGCTTTCCAGTTATTTTTCAGCGGTAAACTTGTTTTTTGTATAAGTTTATGTTTAGTTACACTTCCTGTTACATTGCTATGAAGTGAGTTGCTAATATTGGTTATCTCAGGACATGCAGGCAGCATATTTTCACATGTGGGTGACGTCATCCACAGAGCCACGATGCGGAGAGTTGCAAAAGCACTTTTGCTTTAAGAACTTTAGAAAGTTTGCGACTGACTGCACTGCACATGCGGGAGTGCCTTCCTGCCCGATGTAGGCGCACATCTCCTCAGTTCTCTGTTTTCTGCAGAGCTACGAAGTCATGTTTAGAACGTTCTGGTGTGTCTTTTTGCCTTCCTGCTTGCGAAAATTTCTTTTTTATTCTTCCCTTCGGATTTTTTCTTTTCTTTCTTAATAAAATACCAAAAAAGTTTCTTTTTGGGTTTTTTTTTAGCTATTTTTTCACGGTGGGGCCTTTGCCTCCGCCTTAGCCCTTCCATTTTGATTTGGCTGAGGCAGTTTTCCTTCCCATGTCCTGCACATTAAAAGGCTTTAAAAAGTGTGGCATGTGCCAGCGCACTATTTCTATACCGATCCCCACAAGTGGTGTATCTAGTGCCTGGGCCCAGACCACCGCGTTGAGTCCTGTTCATGCTGTTCCACTCTTCAGAAGTGTTCCATCAAAAAATCGTCTTCTTCAGCAGAAACAACTCTTCGATACCATGGATGCATCACAGATAACTTCGACACCGTCCAAGCCCTTGACATTTGAGACATCACCATCGTCGGAGGTATCGGCTTCCATGTCAGTGTCACAATCTATTGCTCCATCAGGTAAGCCAGCTAAGAAGTCACCAGCTTCCCAGACGGGTCTCAGGCCACAAAGGTACAGAGTCAAGTAGTACCAGCCAAACAGAGACCATTGATGCAGCTCACTTCCACTTTAAGAGGTGCATCTTCTTCAATGTTATCCTTACCGGAGCGAGCTGCGGCACCAGTGCTACTGGCATCCACACCCCAGGTATTGGTGCAGGCCTTTAAAGAGAAGCTCAATACTCTCTTTAAGTTGGAGTTTGGGGACATGTTCCAGATGCTCACTCCCATGTTGACTCCTCCGGTACTGGCCCAGCCTGAGCATCGCTCCATGTGAGATGCAGGTACCACCGCTGCCTCATCGGTACCACCTCGACGGCACCGATCCTCGTCATCAAGCCATGCTTCTCGACACAGGTCTTCGAGGCATTGGTTCTTCTTCACTGAAGCGTCGCTCCTCAAAACATCGGATGCCTTCACTGAAGTGTCGCTCCTCAAAACATCGGATGCCTTCACTGAAGCGTCACTCTTCAAAGCATTGGACGCCTTCACTGATTCGTCTTTCCTCAAAGCATCGGACGCCTTAACTGAAGCGTATACATAAGAAGCACCATTCTTCGGGGCATAGATTCAGTTGTTCCAGACATTCATCTCCGCGTCCTCCATTCTCCAAATCTGGCAAACATTCTACTAAATCCAAGCAGTAAGTTCGGTCAAATGTCAGTGATGTTAATAGTTTATTTTTTTTTTTACAGTCGTGGTATTGTTCACTATGAATTTCTGCCACAAGGACAAACTGTCAATGAAAAATACTATCTGAAAGTGTTGAAATGACTCTGTGAGAGAATCAGGAGGGAGTAGTCACAGTTCCAGTATCACAATGCACCCACTTGCACCGCAATCAAAATTCACAAATTTTTGCACAAAAAACATAATGACAGTTCTTCCCCAGCCATCTTAGTCTTCTGACTTGACCCCTGCTGACTTCTTATTTCCTAAATTTAAATCCACTTTGAAAGAAAAGCGATTCAACCATTGAAGACAAAGCAAAATTTGATGCAGCAACTTTTGGCGATTCCTGAAGATGTGTTTAAGGACTGTTTCCAGTGCAATAGGTGAGACATTCTAGACCACAGGTGTCAAATACAGGGTCCGTTAGCCTAATTCGGCCCGCCTGGCCGTCTTATACAGCCTACAATGCGATGCAGTGTTTTCATTGCCTCCCCTGGGTGTTTTATCTTCAGGTCGGCTCCCCCTCATTTGTGTGTACAAAGCCGCGGGCAGTGGCTCCTCACGCGTCTCGTGCCTCATCCGGAAGCATTCCCTCTGACAATGGCCAATCAGGGACTTCCTTAGACTCCTCCCTAAGGAAATCCCTGATTGGCTCAGGCTCCTCAGACCCGTCCCAAGAGAGGCGCCTGAGCCAGTCAGGGTCTTAGGCTCCTTCCTGTGCATTACATGATGTACAGGGGCAGGGCCTAAGGCCCGCATTGCTGTGCAGGAGGAGCAGGAGGGACTGAGCACCCCTCTTTCTTCCAACTGTTAAAGGTACAGGGAGTGGGAGGGGCCATCTGCTGGCAGGATGGGGGGCATCCCTCCTGCCATATTTTTAAGCATGGGTCGGGGGTTCAGTGGGCAGGAGGGGGGGTTTGAAGGGCAGGTGGGGGAGGAGGGGGGGCTGATGGCAGGAGGGACCGGGCATCCCTCCTGCCATAGGGCAGTTGACAGGAGCCCAGACAGCATAAGAACATAAGAATTGCTGCTTCTGGGTCAGACCAGTGGTCCATCGTGCCCAGCAGTGCGCTCCCGCGGCGGCCCTTAGGTCAAAGACCAGTGCCCTAAATGAGTCTAGCCTTACCTGCGTACATGCTGGTTCAGCAGGAATTTGTCTAACTTTGTCTTGAATCCCTGGAGGGTGTTTTTCGATATAACAGCCTCCGGAAGAGCGTTCCAGTTTTCTACCACTCTCTGGGTGAAGAACTTCCTTACATTTGTACGGAATCTATCCCCTTTTAACTTTAGAGAGTGCCCTCTCATTCTCTCTACCTTGGAGAGGGTGAACAACCTGTCTTTATCTACTAAGTCTATTCCCTTCATTATCTTGAATGTTTTGATCATGTCCCCTCTCAGTCTCCTCTTTTCAGGCCCAGTTTCTTTAATTTCTCACTGTACGGCAACTCCTCCAGCCCCTTAATCATTTTAGTTGCTCCTCTCTGGACCCTTTCGAATAGTACTGTGTCCTTCTTCATGAACGGCGACCAGTGCTGGACACAGTATTCCAGTGGTATGATAACCTTCTCCGATCTTATGGAACCTGCTTTGATGATGTTTGTGCTTTTTCCAGATTTCGTCCGTTTTTGACCTTTTCCATTCCTTAAACGAAGTCTTCTTGTCTCTGATCGCTTCCTTCACCGCTACAGTGAGCCACACCAGTTCCTTGTTCTTTTTCCTCTTGGATCCCTTGTTGATACGTGGTATATATAGGGAGCTGCTTCTCCTGTCACTACTGTCAGGGCTCTGCCCCCACTGAGTGATTGAGTTAGGGAGTTTGCATGCAAATCATTTGCACCTCCGTGCAAATCATTTGCATGCAAAAAAGATAGTGGATCAATCGCTGTTTTTAAATCGGCCACAGAATCGGCCAACAGGGATTGAATCGCTATCTTTAGTTAATCTGGGCCTTAACCCCTATGCAGTTACAGGACAAAAAATTGTCTTTGTTCTGGTAGGAATGAATGTTGAAAAGCATACAGTGTGGTTTGTGTTGTTTAATTTTGTGATTAATCATCATGTGTTCTTAATAAGATTATATTGTGTGTATATATGAAAAATGAATGTGTTGCATGGTGTTGCAATTAGTACTATTATGGGGGCGGGGTCTGGGGCGTAGAATGGGCGGGGTCTGGCCCGCAACAGCCTGTGTTTTAGATTTCGACCACCTAATGTGATTGAGTTTGATACCCCTGTTCTAGGGTTATTTCCCTTTATTCGCTGGGTTGCAGAAGAGAATTATAAGTTTTTCATTCTGCCTCTAGGGTATTTCACAGGCTAGCTTAGCTCCTCCAATCAGTCTTTTTTCTGCATGTGGTTTGCATTCTAGTGCTGCCTTCTTGAGAATTTACAGACTTTGTTCTGTAGCTGACAGGCTGATCCCTGATCCCTTCGGGGGTACCTGTTAGCCAGTCTGCTAGTCTTTGGATGTTAGGGCTGTCCCTGACCTTATTTCACTACCTGTTGGGGGGAGTCGCGCGCAGACTATTCATGCTTAGGGGCTCAGCAGTGTTCCGCAGCATGCAGGTTGTGTTTTCGCACCTTTACCCGTCTCCGTGCACAATTGGTGGTCTGCAGGAGTAGAGGCACAGTCAGACAGTGGAGTCTGACCGGCAGCCCGAAGATCCACTTGAGGACAGCTTTTTCAACAGTGTGGCAGTGAATTCT